>NC_133652.1:234137865-234489129 GCF_009905375.1 Apium graveolens
TTCCGAAAACTCCTTCCTAACCTAATATGGTAATTTCGGACATTTTTCGTATTTTGACTTTTTCAATCTGGATTACGGTTTGACCCTGCGCGGCCCAACGCATAATTTTCGATACGATTATCATTTCGATGTACCAACAAAATCCGTATTCCGAAAAACGGGATATTATTACATTATTTTCATATAAAGTATTTTATAAGAAGACCGGTTTGGATAATTATCCAGTAAGGGTATCAAATCGGATCATTTTTGTAGTTACTTAGCGGCTAAGTAACTAATTTAACGATCCAAAATGATCCAAATGACCAATATTCCAAAAATATATATAGCCCTTTTATCATTTTATTTTATTCTTAAAATCATTATCAGTCAGTAAAACCCTGTAAAATACAGAAAAAATGTCGAATTCCTGTCGCATTTTTGAGAATCGAACGTATGAACGAAGGCGTATCGAACTATGATTCAGGCGTGCAATATATTAATGAAGCTCTCGAAAAGTCCTTTCATAATCAATCATCCATTTTAGTGCAAAAATTAAGGTGATTTTCCTATTTATTTATTTTAATTCAAATTATTTGAGAATTAAAATAGATTTTTGTTCTTGATGTTGTTTGTGTGATTTAATGCTTGAATCATGTAGATTTTTTCTTCCTGGGCATTTTGGTATATTATATGACTAATTTGGAGTTCAATAACATGTCCAAAATGATGTTTATTTCGAATTATTAATTGGGGTTTATAGAGTTTGAATGTTCTTAATTCAAATTTAGGGTTTTCGATTCAAGGGTTATTAGTTAAATTGATGTATACCAGTAATTAGATCGTGCAAAAGGAATTGATTGACAAGTTTGAAGAACAAACGGTTCCTAGTTCGATTTTGCCGGAAACTTCGAGTTCGTTGGAGTTTATGGTGATTTCACCGGAACATGTGTTTAGCAATCTGTTTGTTGAAGCTGGCAAGTCGTTGTTGTTGCTAGGACAATTTTGAATATGTTATGGATAAAAAACATATATTTATTTATTGTGTGTATTTAATGTTAGGGTTTGATAAGCTTCGAGCTTTAATAGCCACGCTTGTGTTTCGTGGCTTGAATCTGCCCTCACAAGATGCCTACGTACCTTGGCGTTGCCAAGGATCAAGCCAAAACGTAGTTCTTAGTGATGCTTGCCCTCGGGGCTATGGCAGCGAGAGCTCACCAAGGATGTATTGACTTTCATGTCCTTCGACTGAGTCTAAAACATCGTTCTAGTAATTGCCTCATGGCTTGTAGATGCCTTCACGCTAGAGATGTTCAAAAATCCGAAGCCCGAAATCCGATCCGATCCGGAAAAAAGCCCGCCCGGTTCGGCCCGCCCGCGGCCTTAATGGGCCTCCTTTTTTCCGAAAATCCCCGGCCCGAAGCCTGAAAAGCCCGGATAAAAGCCCGTATCGAAAAAAGCCCGGATAAAGCCCGTTCGGCCCGGATAAAGCCCGATTAAAAAACTGATTTTTATATAGAATTTGAAAATACAATACTTTTTATGATTTTTAAAATATATCATAATATTAGAAACAATTAAAGTATATATTATATTTATAATTATTAAAAATAATTATTTATTTCGTATCTAAACTACTCTATCTAATATATCAAGATATTATTTTCTCTGGTATTCAAACTACTCATAATTCGATGTATAAAATTAAAATATTTTCTTAATATATAATAAAAGTCCGGATAAAGCCCGGTTTGGCCCGATCCGGCCCGGCCCGCGGGCCTAAAACGGGCCTTATATTTCTTAGGAAGCCCGCCCGGCCCGATTTTTAAAAAGCCCGCCCGTTCCGTTTTAAAAAAAACCGGCTTTTTAAAGCCCGGATAAAGCCCAGCCCGGTGGGCTTTTTGTGCATCTCTATTCACGGCTTTGTGATTCTTAGAGTTGTGCTCTAGGACGTGGTTTCATGGTGGTGACGTATGGAGCTCTTGTCCAAAATGTTCTGCTGAAGTTGAAGGGGTAAGACCCTTTATATAGACGTTGAGAGTCTAGGAATTAGGAGAGAATTGGGTGAATTGAACGGCAAGTCCCCTCCTCAAATTGGACTTTGGATCCTAGAAAGCAGGAATTAGTTTCCTTCTGAATTTGGGTTGCTTGGAGGCTACTTCTAGTAGAAGTAGTTATTTATTCGAACACATTCATTGGGCTGTTTAATTAGCCCCTTTATTAATTACGAATTTAATAAATAGTTAGGGTTTTGGGCCTCATTAATTGGGCATTCCCCTTTGACCAAATCATCTAATAATGCAACATTAACTCCGCAATTAGGATTATTTTTATTCCCTATCATTTGCCCCCCAACTTCTGGAAAACGCATTCGATGTTTCGTAGAAGTTAGGTTATCTCTTACCCTATCCGGGTTATCGTTTTTAGCGTAAAGTGTGGAGCGACCTACACATTTACAACGATTTGCCTTATCCGAGGCTTCATGATATTTTCTGGACTTTATATAATTTTCCATACTTTGTTTCTTACCTTATTCCTATTTTTAGGAATTTTCTAGTATTTTTCCTTAATTTTTGAAGATTTTCTCGTACTCACATGTATTTTTATAAATTTTCAGAAAGTTTTCCGTACTCGCAGATATTTTCTCTAAATTTTCATAAATTTTCCTAATATTTTAGGAATTTTGCTCTACCTCCGGGTATTTTCATATTTTTCCTAAATTTTAGAAATTTTTTTCCGTACCTCCATGTATTTTTCATAATTTTTCCTAATATTTTAGGAATTTTTTTCCGTACCTCCAGGTATTTTTCATATTTTTTTCTTAATATTTTAGGAATTTCCAATACCTCCGGGTATTTTTCATATTTTATCCTAATATTTTAGGAATTTTCCGTACCTCCGGGTATTTTTCATATTTTTTTCCTAATATTTTAGGAATTTTTCTATACCTCAAGGTATTTTTCATATTTTTTTTCCTAATATTTTAGAAATTTTTTTCCGTACCTCCGGGTATTTTTCATAATTTTTCCTTATATTTTATGAATTTTCTATACCTCCGGGTATTTTTCATATTTTTTCCTAATATTTTAGGAATTTTTTCTATATCTCCGGTATTTTTCATATTTTTTCCTAATATTTTTGGAATTTTTTTATACCTCCGGTCTAAATTTGTAATTTTTTTTAAATTCATGGATCTTTCAGAAATTTCAGGGACAAATTTATAATTTTATAAACTATAGGGTCAAATTTGTTGCTTGTATAACTAGAAGGACCATCTTGTAAAATCCGCCAAACATGGGGTACCAAGTTGCATTTTTGGCATGCCACCTCCCCACATTCGAGGAGACCTCTGGTCGACTTGTGCTTAATTTGAACAGTCTGGTCGATTTTGAGTTTAGCCCGGATCCATCTCGATTTCCAGGTATTTATTATTTTTTTCTCTTTTTTTTTTTTCTTTTTTTTTCCTTTTTTTTCTTCTCTTTTTTTTCTTTTTTTTCTTCTTTTTTTTTCTTTCTTTTTCTTTTTTTTCTTTTTTTTTTTTTTTTTTTTTTTTTTTTTCTTTTTCTTTTTTTACTAAAATATTATTAATAATAATATTTAATTATTCAAATTTTTTTTTGAAGAATATTGCCCCATTTCGATCCGATTTTTAATATTATTATTTCTAATGATATTTTTCTTCCTTATATTTTTATTATGAATAATAAATAAAGTTTTGTGGAGGGGTCTTATGCAACATGATTGAGGGATTCTAATCATTGTAGACCAGGAATTTGCACCTTTCATATCAGGAATTCGTACCCTTTTGACGTGAATTCTTGGTAGAATTTCGCCCAGGATGCATCCTGGTCGAATTCGACTAGGACTCTCGTCGGATTATGGGTGATTTTGTCGCTCTGGTCCGATTGATTTTCTACCAGGATGCTGCCCCTTCCAACAAGGACTCTCGTCGGATTATGGCTGATTTTAACACGCTGGTCGATCTTATTTTCGTCCAGGAATCCTAGTCTATTAGACCGGGAACTCTGAATTACGGGTTACTAACCTTTTAATGGCCATAACTTTTCGTTCTTTGCTCTGATTTGAGCATATATTATACCGAAACGAAGCTTATTACGAGATCTAACTCATGATGGCATCTTCATATTTTTTTCTTGCTTTCCTTGATCCCTCAATTTTGACGGAAAGTGGCCTATACGAGCTTTCAATTAATGTGATCTCTACGAGCCTTAATTCAACTTAGTCCGACCAGGTGAATTGTCCTACTTATATTCTCAGCCATACTAAACCTCGACGTTTAAGGTATGTCAAGTCTGAGTACCTTAATTTCTCAAAGTGCTTCCAAGTTGTGGGATCCTTGTCCCAATATGTTCATGTTTAGGATGACTCTTCGAAAATAGGTATTGCCTTTCCTTTCTGCCAAACTCGGGACGCCTTGAAACTTGTTTCCGATGCTCAACAATCCCGGTGTTGGCTTCATTAAATCTAAAGTATGTGTCCTATCTTCCTCGTTCTCCCCGGGCTCAAAGACCTCAACCTTTGGAGTTGTTTGAGTGATTCATAATGGCATCGCAACCTCAGCTTTATCAGCCAGTAAGAATGGAATAACTCCTATCATTTCTTTGCAAGTGGCATGTCTGCCTAGTCATTTCTCGAGTATTCTTCCCTCTTTCAGTCCATCAAGGATTACTCGACTTCCTAACTCGGCTTGCCCTTTCGTTTAGGGGTGAGAAATAGTTGCGGTGCAGGATTTATTATCGCTCTTCTCACATCATTGATGTTGTACTGTCTTCTATCACCCGTCACTAGGATTCGTGGGAGTTCATACCTTTATATCACACTTTTCTGCGGGAATTGTGTCACTTGGATGTTGGTTATACAACCAAGGGTTTTAGCCTCAATCCTCTTTGTGTCAGGATCTCCCTCCGGGAAATGTGTGTGCTTCCAACATCAAGTATACCTTCTTATCATAATATTTGGCATCAGCCATCATATTTAGCCAATACAATTCCAACAAGTAAGTTTTGAGTGTCGGCCCCGTACCCCGGACGTTACCCATGTTTCTTGTTATGTTTTCCTTTAAGACCAACTCCATTTTTTGGGGTTCTCAGGCATTTCAGGTAAGGAGTCATGAACTACTTCTTGTATAAAGTCCTTGCAATTGGATTAAGCCTCAAAGCTTTTTCCAGCATTTTTCATGCTTCCATGGCATCGTCGGGTCATCGACTAGTTCGAGTCAAGAATTCTAGTCAATGAGTCCTTGCGCATAGCGGTGCTATCAGCTTTGTATTAGTTTTTTGGGTCTTTGAGACTTAGAAGTAAAAACTTCCTGTATAATTTTATATCTCTTGAGTCACGGCCCTCATGCCTTCCTTCCTCACGATGTAGAATTCATCAAATTCAGTCATGACTTCACAAGTCTCTCATACCTTGTTGGCGAATCTATTGATTCTAAAACTCCAGCCTTCTGGTCGACTTATCTTTAATTTATACATCCTGGTTGAATCGTATTTTGGTCAGGATTTAGTCTCCTTTTGAGCTGAATTTTGCTCGACTACTTTTTTTTTTGATGTCAGCCCTGTCCCCCGGGTGCTGTTCATGGATGAACTTCTTTCGAGGTTAGTTCCGCTTCTTAGGGTCCCAGGTATTCTAAGTATGGAATCACAAAGAATTTCTTATGTAACACCTCTCAACCAGAGCGTACCTAGGCACTTTTCCAATGGATTTCATGCCTCATATGCATTGGGAAACCACTTATTTCTGTTAAATGATAAGTGGCATTTTATACCACTTAGAACGTCTTATAATGGCTTGAATTGGTGTCTTGAAATCAAGTATTTTGTGTATTTGATGCGTTTTTCTAGTGTTTGTGCATTTCAGGTATAATTGCATTTCGGGAGATTTCATCAATAATAAGCCTTGGCGTGTTTTGGCATTGCAAGGGAAGATAGGAGCAGATTGCAGTGAAGAAACGGAAGAAAATAGAGTTTCCAGTAGGGTCTGAGCGCCCCTCAGCTCTGCTGAGCGACCGCTCAGGAAGCTGAGCGCCCGCTCAGGAATGCTGAGCGGCCGCTCAGGGACGGAAAATTAGATTATTATTTTGACTCCTAGTTTGTTTAACTTCCAACTTCTGAGTTAGCTGGGTATTATGGGACTCCTATTAAGTAGATTTCAGAGACGTTTCACAAAGGTTGGATCGTAGTATTAATCGAAGAGCGAGGAGATAAGGAAGAAGACCGTTTTAGCACACCGCAACGAAGAGGAAGCATATTTTCTTGTGATCTTTATTTCGTTGTAACGTTGGATGCTAGTTTTCTTTACTTTGAACCTATTTACTCTTGTGACGTACTCTGGTTTAATATAAGTAGTTTTAGTTATTATTCTCGTGTGTTATTATCATGTTTTCATATGAACCCATGATGACGATGAGTGCTATCATGGGCTAATCGTGATCATGGGGTCGTAACGGATTTACTATGGAATTCTTTAGTTAGTTGTTTAATACCTTAGTGTGTGATGATTGTATGATATCTAGTATTGGTTGTGCTTATTCGTCTTATGTGCGTCGCGAACATATAGATAGGGTGTTAATCTCTTGTGAAGCGACGGTGGATCTTGAGATTTAGAACTTGCCATGCTAGCATAGGTTCATGTACGAGTATGCATGATTAGTGGGTAACTCTAACCGTTTTATTCGCCCTGTGTAATCAAAAGGAATAACTTGTGCTTAAATCGTTATGTTGTTAATTTCTGTAGACATATAGGGACTCAACATAATTGATGACTATTCAACTTCTATCTTAATTGTGGATGGTTTGGTAGAATGGTATTAGTACAATGAAAGTTGGCTTTTATCAGTTTCGTGTTGTTCGATTAATATCATCACTGTTGCATGCTAAGGGTAATAACAATGACTATTGAAGGAAGTAGTAATGAAGTTGTGATCTCATGAGTGTTTTAATATTGTTAATTCAAGTGTTAATTAAGTGCTTAATTCTCATAGTTAATTGTAGTTAATAATTAGTTAATCAATTCTAAGTGTTATGGTTTTAACAGTGAGAAGTAGTCATACATTGGTGAGTGAGTGATAATTGAACCTAATTAGTCCGAGTCTCTGTGGAACGAACTAGAAAAGTAATTCTATATTACTTGCGAATGCGTATACTTGCGTGTATTATTAGCGCGTGTTTTTTTCCCTAACAAGTTTTTGGCGCCGCTGCCCGGGACTCGGTGTATTTGTTTAGTTTATGTACTTACCATCAATGGTCATTAGGACTCAGTGATTAAGACGTGTTACTTATTGTTTCCGGTTGTGTTTCAGGTACTTTAGCGAGCGTTTATGCAAACACGTTCTCATACTCGTAAGAGGACTTTAGATACGGCTGAGGAGATATACGAAGTTCTTGATATTCCGAAGAAGATAGAATTTGAAGATTTGGGATGCAGGAAGTGAGCAGAAAGAGCTAGTATCATGGGTGATCATATAGTTCCGGCAGATCCAGCTCTTATGGACTTTCCTCGGCCTAAAATTGATGACATTCAGTCTAGCATCATACACCCGGCTATTGAGGCCAATAACTTCGAAATCAAGCCGGGCACTATTCAGATGGTGCAGTATTCTGTTTCTTTCGGAGGTGCTTGCGACTGAAGACCCCAACATGCACATAAGGATTTTGTCGAGATCTGCAGTACTTTCAAATATAATGGTTGGACTGATGAGCTATCAAGCTGAGCGTTTCCCATTCTCACTGAGGGATAAAGATAAGGACTGGTTACATTCTGAAACTAGTTGGGTCTATCACTACTTGGCAAGATCTTGCAACAAAAGTTTATGGTGAAGTTTATCCCAATGGCGAAGACTGCTGCTATGAGGAGTGCTCTTTACTCAGTTTGCGCAGCAACCTACAGAATCTATGTGCGAAGTTTGGGAGCGCTACACAGGAGATGTTGAGAAAGTGTCCACATCAATGGAATGCCTGATTGGATGGTGATCACTAGTTTTCTATAATGGTTTGGGGGGCCCAATCTCGGCCCATGCTCGACGCAGCAGCTGGAGGCGCCTTGTGGGCCAAAAGCTACACTGAGGCTTATAATCTTATTGAGACTAGGGCTGCAAATGAGCATCAAAACCCAACTCAAAGGATGATCCCTGGGAAGGTAGCAGGTACTTTGGAAGTTGATGCAGGCTACAGCTATTGCAGCGCAGCTCCAAGTGCTGTCTATGAAGGTCGATTCTCTAGCCACTTATGGAGTCCAATCAGATAGCTATGGTCTGTGAGCTTTGTGCAGGTTCTCATGCTACGGATCAGTGTTCTCTTGTTAATGAATCTGTTCAGTATGTGAACAATTATCAGCGACCGCAGCAGCCTGTGCCAGCTACGTATCATCCTAACAATAGAAATCATCCAAATTTCAGCTGGAGTAATAATCAGAATGCTATTCAACAACATATCCGCAAGGCGTAAGTAAACATTTCAATCCACCTGGATTCCAGCAACCACAGCATTATGCTCAAAGGCAATCATATACTCCAACAAGGAGGTGAGCTCCACCCACTAGTGCTGATTTTGAGGAACTTAAGTTGTTGTGCAAAAGATCAGGCGGTTTCGATCAAGACCTTGGAAAATCAAATCGGTCAAATAGCCAATGCAGTGCTTAATCGTCAACTCGCACACTTTCCAGTGATACTGAAGTGCCAGGCAGGAAGGAAGCTAAAGAGGAAAGTCAAGGCTATTACCTTAAGGTCTGGAAAAGTTGTTGATGCTGAAAAAGCAAAAGCAGGAGAAGCTGAAGCGGGTGATGAAGAAGCTAAGCAAAAGGCGAAAGCGGCGGAACCAAGGAAGACTACTATTGAACACACTCTTCATGAGGGTAATAAAGGGGAGAAACAGCTCTATCCTCCACCACCTTTCCCTAAGAGATTGCAACAACAAAAACTGCATAAGCAGTTCGGTAAGTTTCTGGAGGTGTTCAAGAAACTTCACATCAGCATACCTTTCGCTGAGGCTCTGGAGCAAATGCCTAGTTATGCGAAATTTATGAAGACTATTCTTTCAAGGAAGGTGAAACTGGATGAACTTGAGACCGTTGCTTTAACGGAAGAATGCAGTGTTGTGCTGCAACAAAAGTTACCTCCAAAGCTTAAAGATCCAGGTAGCTTCACCATTCCTTGCACCATTGGCAAGTTGTCTTTTGACAAGTGCCTTTGTGATTTGGGAGCAAACATCAATCTGATGCCGTTGTCGATCTTCAAAAAGTTGAATTTACCTGATCCAAAACCCACCTACATGTCTCTACAATTGGCTGATCGTTCTATTACATACCCATGAGGCATAGTGGAGGATGTGCTAGTAAAGGTGGATAAGCTCTTCTTTCCTGCAGACTTTGTTATTCTGGATTTCGAGGAAGATAAGAAGATTCCCATAATCTTTGGGAGACCTTTCTTGGCTACAGGCCGTACCTTGATAGATGTGTAGAAAGGTGAACTTACTATGAGGGTGCAGGATCAGGATGTGATGTTCAATGTATTCAAAGCGATAAAATTCCCTACAGAAGATGAGGAGTGCTTAAAAGTGGATTTGATTAATTCTGCGGTTACTTCAGAACTTGATCATATGCTAATGTCTGATGCATTAGAGAAGGCCTTAGTGGGGGATTTTGACAGTGATGATGAGGATGACAATGAGCAACTATAATATCTAAATGCTTCTCCTTGGAGGCGAAAGCTAGACATGCCATTTGAATCTCTTGGTACTTCTGACCTCAAAAATGCTGAAGAAAAGCTCAAAACCATCTATTGAGGAATCACCTATCTTGGAGCTTAAACCATTGCCTGAACACTTGAGGTATGCTTTTTTAGGTGATGCATCTACTTTACCTGTTATTATTGCATATGACCTTTCAAGTAGTGAGGAGGACAAGCTCTTAAGGATCTTGAGAGAATTCAAATCGGCTATCGGATGGACTATAGCCGACATCAAAGGGATCAGCCCTTCATATTGCATGCATAAAATTCTCCTAGAGGAGGGTAGTAAGCCGACTGTTGAGCAACAGCGCAGACTTAATCCTATCATGAAAGAAGTGGTAAAGAAAGAAATTCTGAAGTGGCTGGATGCAGGAATCATTTATCCTATTTCTGACAGTTCTTGGGTGAGCCCCGTGCAATATGTACCTAAGAAAGGAGGTATTACTGTGGTAGCAAATGAGAAGAATGAGCTCATCCCCACTCGAACAGTCATGGGATGGAGGGTATGCATGGATTACAGAGAGTTAAACAAGGCCACGAGGAATGATCACTTCCCTCTCCCATTTACTGATCAGATGCTTGACAGGTTGGCCGGTCAGATGAGTATTAATGTCTTCTGGATGGTTATTCGGGTTATAATCAGATTTGTATTGCACCAGAGGATCAAGAAAAGACTACCTTCACTTGTCCATTTGGCACATTTGCTTTTCGAAGAGTTTCATTTGGCTTATGTGGCGCACCGACCACTTTTCAGAGATGTATGATGGCTATATTCTCTGATATAATTGGAAATATATCGAGGTGTTCATTGATGACTTCTCCATCTTTGGACATTCGTATGATGAATGTTTGAATAATCTCCGTGCAGTACTCAAAAGGTGTGTGGAAACTAATTTGGTGCTCAATTGGGAAAAATGTCACTTTATTGTGCGTGAAGGCATTATTCTTGGGCATAAGGTCTCTAGCAAGGGTCTTGAGGTGGACAAAGCCAAGGTGGGAGTCATTGAAAATCTTCCACCACCTATTTCTGTGAAAGGAATCCGTAGTTTTCTTGGTCATGTGAGTTTTTATCGGCATTTCATCAAGGACTTCTCGAAGATATCCAAGCCATTGTGCAACTTGCTTGAGAAGGATGTGCCTTTCAAATTTGATGATGAATGCTTGACGGCATTCGAGACTCTCAAGAAGAGTTTGATAACTGCATCAGTTATTACAGCACCTGATTGGACAGAGCCTTTTGAGATGATGTGTGATGTGAGTGATTATGCGATGGGCGCAGTTCTTGGGCAGCGCAAGAATAATCTCTTTCATGTGGTCTACTATGCTAGCAAGACCTTAAATGGGGTCCAAATGAACTACACCACTACTGAGAATGAGCTCTTGGCTATAGTCTTTGGTTTCAAAAAATTTCGATCTTATTTGCTTGGGACAAAGGTGACAGTGTTCACTGATCATGCGGCCATTCGCTATTTGGTTTTAAAGAAGCATTCGAAGCCCAGACTCATTCGTTGGGTGCTCTTGCTACAGGAATTTGAGTTAGAGATCAAGGATCAAAAAGGTAATGAGAATCAAGTAGCTGACCATCTCTCTAGATTGGAGAATCCCGAGTCTACTTCACATGATAAGACATTGATCAACGAATCTTTTCCGGATGAGCAGTTGTTCACAGTTCAGGAGGAAGAGCCATGGTTCGCAGATATTGTCAATTATCTTGTCAGCAATATAATGCCTCCTAATTTGACCACAGCTCAAAAGAAGAAGTTTCTGCATGAGGTAAAGTGGTAGATGTGGGATGAACCGTATTTATTTAGACAGGGAGCTGACCAGATCATCAGGAGATGTATCCCATTTTGTGAGATGGAGGGGATATTACGAGACTGCCACTCCACAGTTTATGGTGGACACTATGGTGGTGAGAAGACGGCAGGTCGTATTCTGCAAGCAGGTTTTTTCTGGCCTACTTTGTTTAAGGATGCTCATCAGTTCATTTTAAGGTGTGATCGTTGCCAAAGAGTGGGGAATCATACAAGGAAGGATGAGATGCCATTAAATGTGATGCTTGAAGTCGAGGTCTTTGATTTTTGGGGAATCGATTTATGGGGCCATTTGTCTCGTCTTTCAATAATTAGTACATCTTGCTGGCAGTCGATTATATCTCAAAATGGGTAGAAGTCAAAGCTCTACCGACGAATGATGCAAAGGTAGTGTTGAATTTTCTTCATAAGCAGATTTTCACAAGGTTTGGAATGCCACGAGTAATCATAAGTGATGAAGGGTCGCATTTCTGCAATCGTAAGTTCACTTCTTTGATGCAGCACTACAATGTGAATCATCGTGTTGCTACTGCCTATCATCCGCAAATGAATGGTAAAGCGGAAGTGTCTAATAGAGAAATCAAGCGCATTTTAGAGAAGGTTGTTTGTCCGTCAAGGAAGGATTGGTCTTTAAAGCTCGATGAAGCTGTTTGGGCTTACAGAACAGCATATAAGACTCCACTTGGGATGTCCCCGTTTCAACTTGTGTATGGTAAGGGATGTCATTTACCTGCGGAGCTTGAGCATAAGGCCTATTGGGCGTTGAAGAAGTTGAACCTGGATCTAGATGCAGCTGGAAAGAAGCGAATGCTTCAGCTAAATGAACTTGATGAATTTCGACTCCAAGCGTATGAGAACAACAAAATGTACAAGGAAAAAGTGAAAAGGTGGCACGACAGGAAGTTATATCCTAAGTCATTTGTGCCGGGGCAACAAGTTCTTTTATTCAACTCTCGTCTCTGACTTTTTATGGAAAGTTGAAATCAAGGTGGTCTGGACCTTTTATTATCAAAACTGTGTTTCCACATGGAGTGGTGGAGATTTTTGAGAATTATCCGGACCAAGCATTCAAGGTTAATGGTCAGCGGTTGAAGCATTACTATGGGGACACGGCAAACCGGGAAGTGGTTAGTGCCGTTTTATTGTCAACTTGATTAAGGTACGCTACGTCAAGCTAATGACGAAAAAGAAGCGCTTCTTGGGAGGCAACCCATGATTTGTTGTTACAGGTTCCCTTAGAAGTTAGCAACCTATCCAAAACCACAAAAAAAATTAGAAAATCTGGGCAAGGATTTTTTTTTTTCCAATGGACCCCTGAGCGCCCGCTCAGCAAGCTGAGCGCCCGCTCAGCTATGCTGAGCGACCGCTTAGGGGCCGACTGGCAGAATTTTTTTTAAGCTTTATAAAAATCCAAAAAAAATCTGAAAAATAAAAAAACAAAACACAGCCCCATTACCCACGACCTATTGCCCCATTATCCCATATTTTTAACCCTCAAACCCACTCCTAATCAAATTTTACCCTAATCTCTACCCTATATAGACATACAACTATTCCATATACTCCCCATACACTTTCAAACCTTAAACTCTCTCCCATATCCAAAAACATAAATCTTAAACACTTTTTCTCAGTTTCGATGGCACCAAAGAGATCCAGGACTATTGATAGCAGCAGCACTGTCCCTATTGCTGATTCTTCGAGGGGTACTGCTGCGAGGCCTCAGTTGTTTGATAGGGCTGCTGAGGAGGAGTATACTACGCTTCTGGGTAAGCCAATTTTGAAGGAGAGGGGGTTTTTACCATCGGGGATAGATGGTGAGTTGTTGCCTATGATTGCTGAGAAGGGTTGGATTGCTTTCTGTGAGTCTCCTGAAGCAGTTCCGATGAGCGTTGTTCGCGAGTTCTATGCGAACGCGAAGGCTGAAAAGAATGGGTATTCTGTTGTGCGGGGGATGACGGTGGATTATCACCCTGCGGTGATTCGCCGTGTGATTAGGCAGCGACAGAGGAAGCCCACGGATAAGAATTGGAATGAGAAGACTGCTGAGGATTTTGACTTGGATTTGATTTGTGCTACTCTCTGTAGGCCGGGCACAGTTTGGACTTTCAAGACTGGGACTAACGAGTATTGCCATTTTCCGGCGATCGCGATGAATAGGTATGCCCGTGCATGGAATGCTTTTATTTGCGCTAATATTCTGCCTACTTCACATGCACATGAGGTCACAGTTGAGAGAGCACAGTTGTTTTGGGGAATTTTGAATGAGGAATACTATGTGGACCTTGGTGAGTTCATCTACGAAGGAATTCTGAGGTTTTTGAGGGGAGCTAAGCACATGAACATCCCTTATGCATCCACGGTTACAAGCTTTGCCGAGCAGTGGGAGTTCAGTGGCCGTCTCATGAGCAGTTGCCGGCCGCTCCTATTGACTCCGGGACTTTGCATGCAATGCAGGAGTAGACTGGTGGTGAGCCCGAGGAGCATGGGCTGGGTTATCATCTTCTAGGAGGGAATCCAGCATGTGGTGCTACCATGGCGAGGCCAAGGCGTGATGAGGCTGGTTCTTCTAGAGCCCAGGAGGGGGCTGGGATGGCTGATGCCAGTATAGGAGGTTGTCGAGGAGGATGGATGCTATGTACGAGACGTAGAACAGGTTTGCTCAGAAGCTCACCCTTGCGCTTGGGACTGCTTTTAGAGGCCTTGGAGCTGACATACAGTGGCCAGTTTTTGGTGAGAACACTGCATATCTGCCTCCTGATACTCCACCCTATGAGGGTAATAATGATGATGATCTCTCCGAGTAGGTATACCCTGTGTTCCTTTCTACTACGTTTACTAGGGATAATGAAGATTTTAAGTTTGGGGGTTGTAGTTAAGGAATATTTTTTGTGTGTGTCATGTAGTTGCATATTCATGATAGTTTAGTTCATATAGTTGCATATTTTTGCCATATAGTTTTTTTTTATTTTATAGATTTATTTATCATGTCATTTAGCTCATGCATCTACCATGATCCCTTTTGCGTTGCTTTACCGATTGATTTGTGATATTGATGCAAGTGTAGTGATAGCGTTAGAGTGATGATTGAGTCTTGTAGGTTGACATGCATGCTAGGAATACTTGTAATTTCACTAAGTCTTAGAGAATGCTTAGGGACTAGATTGTTGTTATGGTTTGATGTTTTTCAGGGTTAATCTATTGATTATGCTTAGAATTTATAATAGGTTCTTAGTGATAAAAGGCATGAAAAGAAAAAAAAATTGGAGTAAAAAGTGGAATTCATTGCTAATTATGGCTAGGCGTCGAATGGCTAGTAGCCGGCTCGTATTTTTATGCGAGTAGTCTAGGGTTGAGCAAGATGGAGCGAAACGCACTTGCTCAGAAATTGTGAAAAAAAAAGAAAAGAAAGAAAAAAAGAGTTAGTGCATAATTGATCACGAGTGGGCTCTTTGGTATTCGAGTTATTAAGTTCTTAGGGGACTTTGTGCCTAGTGACCTAAGGCTTTTATAGTCTGGGATTCGCTAACCTAACGCTCGCTATATGGATGCCATTGCATAAGTCTTTTGTGGACCTCACTCATTGCACGGTCAAATAAGCATTTATTTGTTGTGATAAATAAAAAGCATGATTCCGTAAAAAGCTGCACAAATCTTGAAGTGTTATAAGTCATTTTGTGCCTAGAATTTAATTCTTCGTATAATCATGCGATTACCTTGAAGATAGTCGAGTTATGATAATTGATCTAGTTTCGAAGCATATCTGTTAAGCATCTGCACACATCATGTTTCAGGATGTATGTTAGTTTGCATGATTTGATTGATCTTTAGTCGCCTAATTGCATTTGTTGAGATGTCGTAAGTTGGTTGGTTTGGTCGTAGTAAGGGGGATCGCTGCATTTCATGTAGATTGCAGTCATACATGTTTTCGTTTTGTTTTTGAGTCTGTGACGCTTGAGGACAAACATCGATTTAAGTTTGGGGGTGTGATAAGTGGCATTTTATACCACTTAGAACGTCTTATAATGGCTTGAATTGGTGTCTTGAAATCAAGTATTTTGTGTATTTGATGCATTTTTCTAGTGTTTGTGCATTTTAGGGTAATAATTGCATTTCGGGAGAGATTTCATCAATTATAAGCCTTGGCGTGTGTTTGGCATTGCAACCGGGAAGATAGGAGCAGATTGCAGCGAAGAAACGGGAGAAAAATAGAGCAGTTTCCAGTAGGGGTCTGAGCGCCCGCTCAGGAAGCTGAGCGCCCGCTCAGGAATGCTGAGCAGCCGCTCAGGGACGGAAAATTAGAATTATTATTTTGGACTCCTAGTTCTATTTAACTTCCAACTTCTGAGTTAGCTGGGTATTATGGAACTCCTATTTAAGTAGATTTCAGAGGCGTTTCACAAAGGTTGGATGGTAGTAGTAATCGAAGATCGAGGAGATAAGGAAGAAGACCGTTTTAGCACACCGCAACGAAGAGGAAGAATATTTTCTTGTGAACCTTTATTTTGTTGTAATGTTGGATGCTAGTTTTCTTTACTTTGAACCTATTTACTCTTGTGACGTACTCTGGTTTAATATAAGTAGTTTTAGTTATAATTCTCGTGTGTTATTATCATGTTTTCATATGAACCCATGATGACGATGAGTGCTATCATGGGCTAATCGTGATCATGGGGTCGTAACGGATTTACTATGGAATTCTTTAGTTAGTTGTTTAATACCTTAGTGTGTGATGATTGTATGATATCTAGTATTGGTTCTGCTTATTCGTCTTATGTGTGTCACGAACATATAAGATAGGGTGTTAATCTCTTGTGAAGCGACGGTGGATCTGGAGATTTAGAACTTGCCATGCTAGCATAGGTTCATGTACGAGTATGCATGATTAGTGGGTAACTCTAACCGTTTTATTTGCCCTGTGTAATCAAAAGGAATAACTTGTGCTTAATCGTTATGTTGTCTATTTCTGTAGACATATAGGGACTCAACATAATTGATGACTATTCAACTTCTATCTTAATTGTGGATGTTTGGTAGAATGGTATTAGTACAATGAAAGTTGGCTTTTATCAGTTTCGTGTTGTTTGATTAATATCATCACTGTTGCATGCTAAGGGTAATAACAATGACTATTGAAGGAAGTAGTAATGAAGTTGTGATCTCATGAGTGTTTTAATATTGTTAATTCAAGTGTTAATTAAGTGCTTAATTCTCGTTGTTAATTGTAGTTAATAATTAGTTAATCAATTCTAAGTGTTATTGTTTTAACATTGAGAAGTAGTCATACATTGGTGAGTGAGTGTAATTGAACATAATTAGACTGAGTCTCTGTGGGAACAAACTAGAAAGTATTCTATATTACTTGTGAACGCATATACTTGCGTGTATTATTAGCGCGTGTTTTTGCCCTAACAGTAAACCTTCATAAAATTAACTCAACAATTTTCCACACCTACTGGTGGTATCAACTTGGAATCCATGCTTCAGGTTCCGAAATTTATAAATCTCTATTGTTGAACATGCAAACTCAAATAGGACATTATCCTTCATAATATCCTCCACTAGGATGTAACATTACGTAACATCCATTGAATTTATTCACGGCTTCGCATGCCTTTCTCATACTTTGTTTCGAATTCCTCATATACTTGAGAAATCACCAACACCGGGTCTCCATAGACTTTGAGGTTTTCAACCCTCATGGTTCGAGCTAAACCAAGTCTGGCCATTGAGGCCTTATTTTTAACTTCGTCATTCGTTATTGAGAAATCCGATGTCGAGGTTAACTATATCATTAATCTGTCATGAATTTGAAACACACTCACTTTTGTTTTGAATGTTCCATCAAAATAGAGAACCAGATAGTACTTCCATATGATATCTTTATCTTGTCCTACATGTTTCTTTGCCCTCATAGGGTATCTCATCCTGCCCCCAACTTCTTGGTTGTCAATAGGACATTCAACCATGAAGTCGGTCAAATCTTGAACCTTAAATAATGTACATGTTTATACAAAATTTGTCAGGCGCGGTTGTCCACTTAAGCCACCTTCCACCAGCCTCAAGGTTGTGCATTGTGCCTCCCGGGGCTAGTTTTGCACATTTGGAAATACAGTTTAACTTCCTCATGTCGTGGTCATGGATAACGCGAACTTCTCAATACTAGAGTTATTCACATAATTTTTCACTGTCCCAATATGTGGTTGCTGAACCTCCATATCTTTTCTTGCAAGGGAAAGTCTCAATTATACAATTGAGTTTTCCATGTATAAATTTAGTACTTCTTTCGGTGTTCTGATTTTGTACTTCTTCTGGTGTTCCGATTTTCTGCTTCTTCAATTTCTCAAAGGTTACATGCCTTTCATCAATCCATAAAGGGTCATTTGCTTTCTTCAATATTGTGAAGAAGGGAAAACACTTGTCACTTGATTCGGAGAGGAACCTCTCCCAAATCACACTCTTTAGTTTCTCTATTTTCTTCATGAAAGATAAGGGTTCCATAACCAGGAATCTTATCAACATTGGCCTTGATTCCCCACTCAGAAATGTGGTCCAAAAATTTACAGATCCTACCTCAAAGGCACACATTGTACGATTTAACATCATCTTGTGGTGCATCGGCACTTCAAATGCCTCTCGGAGGTGTTTAATGTATTCTGCCTTGTCTAGGCTCTTAATTATATTATACCATAGACTCTCATGGTCTTTCAATAGATATGCTCAAAAAAATTTACTTTCTAACCTTTGGTAGGTGGTATCTGGTTTCTCAAAATAAAAGCAACAAAAATATACATATTATTAAAAAGTTAATGAGGAGTGGTACCTTAGAAATGTCGTCCTTATAATTAGCTTACTATTTTGTGGTTTCTCGCCTGCCAAGGGAAATAATTCCTCTTTGTTTTCTCACTGTACTCTGGTTACAAGTGGATTAGAATCGTATCTGCTGTGGAATTTCCTTATTGCTCGTTGAACTTTCGGAATTCCACGTCTTCTTTTGGGAGGACCTGGCCCTCCGACTAAATCAGGCCTTTAATCATGGCAACATGTCATAAAAGGCAAGTTGGGAATTAGCGATTCTCATTTGCCAAGAATCTTTCAGAGTTTTATATTATAGTGTGACGATCATCGGATCTTCATGGAGGAATTTCATTCCTTCCGAATTAGAATCATCGAAGTTAGTGTCCATTTCCAATGTCGCTCCTTACGGTGTACTATATTTCGGGCACAATCTTTCATTGAGCTTCTTGAAGTCCCATAAGTCGTTAGCCTTTTAAAGATCATTTTGATAACTGGGACTCATGGATGCGTGTTTCTATAGAGTATCTTGTTCTTCCCTCTATTATTTATAATCTTTCACTCTATTGCTTCCTTCACTATCTTGGTGAACCTATTCGGTATTTCTCTCTAGACTAGGAACTAAATTTCATTCCTTAGCTTACGACAATCGTCGATGTCATCTTTTTGAAATCTTGGATATAAAATCTTCTTCCTCTTTACAGGGTTGGTACGCAGTGGCATCGGCCATCGACAGTCTTCATCTTTTTATATTTATCAAGGCTCGGCTTCTTGGAGCATTAAAACGTGCATTCTTGGTGAACTTCGGTTCTCTGTTGTTCTTCCTTGGGGGGAAGTCTCCATCAGGGATACTTATCCTTAGCATCACACTTTTGATCTTCCTTTTGCTTCTAGTTGTTATCTTCATCGCCTCCTATCCGGGGTCAAATGTTCTTTATGTTATTTATTTTCACCTCCCCGCTGTTGCAATTTATGTATGTTTTTCATATTGGTTTCGGTCAATGATAACTTAAAGTTAACATCTTAGGCTCCTTGTTGGACTATCAATGACATCATATCATTCAAGTATATGGTTATCTAGGATTTTCTTTAAATCGGTCTAGGTCATATAAGGATTCTTTTTATCCTCGTTTCATGTTCTTGGGGATGCAGTGTGGCTCATGCACTTTTGCACCATAATCAAGTCATGCCCCCGGGGTTTAAGAAAATGTAACACCCCCAAATCCGGGGTCGGGGATCCGGGTTGTCACGAGTTCCACTTCCCTTAACAACACCCAATCTTATTAAACAATCAACTACTCTTTACTGTGACCCCACAATATACACACACACACCCCAAGTTATAGTCTCAGAGATGAATACTCAAAAAAATAACACAAGTCATTTTGTTCCACAATTATATGCCAATACGCCTTAAAAGGTTTTCTGAATAAATTTACATTTCTTTGCCATTATTACAATTCATAAATATACATAAATCTGGTACATCAGAAGTTGAAAGCCTAGCCTATTGGTAGTTCCTACCTCAGCTACGGCGGCATCAGTGCTTCTAGAAAACTGCGGAACGTCTCCTAACCTCTTGTGAATCGGGAGCTTGGTCCGGTTCATCTTATCTATCTGATGTTGTGTGATGAAAGAAGAAAGCAAGGGTGAGCAGCAAGCCCACCAAAATAATATGTATAATGATTAACAATATATGAGCCTTCTCATAGTACTCATGAAAGTCTTGGTCAAAAGAAATGAACCAAGTTGATATCTTAATGCGATGAAGTCGCAAAATATTCAGTATATATATATATACATATATACTTTTCAAAATATGGGAAGTCCTCTTCCATGCATAATACACACAGAGTTCCAGTGTATAACTGTATAAAAATACCGTTGCAAGGTGATCTCATATATCTAACCTTGTCTCAACGTTTTTCTGAAAATCTTTGTCATGCATAAGATAATCATTTACTAGATATAAGTTTAAAAAAAATGAAGTTACAAGATACTCCAATATACTTTATATCCAAATACTAATTGAACTACCACCGTTCAAGTTATAATCAGTTTCAAAGTTCATCACCCAGATGAGACTACAAGATAAGACTTGAATAGATTCAATCTTTGAAATATCATTATAAATAATGAAGTTACGAGATACTTCATTAAGTCATGATATATATATCCATATATATATATATATCTCATACATTTCCTGAAAATCTCTGTCATGTAAAGTATGAACAGAGTTATAATATCCAATGAATTTTGGAAAGGAAAAGAATTTTGGCATAAACCAGATATCTTGCTGATCAGGCAAAGATACCAATAAGTAACCTTTTCTACTGTAGATGGATGAATTCCTCACCGGTCATCACCCTGGCCGTATTAGGACCTCGCGCTAGACCGTTACCCGACCACTCACGCGTTGATGGACTGCCACCCAGCCACTTACACTTTGATAGACCGTACCCCGGCCTGTCGCTTATGCCGACTCAATTAGATGGGCTTACTTCCCGAACATTGGGCAAGTAATCAATTCATTTATCAAAATAGCAACCTTGTTGCGAATATAAAATACATCATAGAGCCGGATCCCTCAGGTTTTGAACGAGTATTTAAATCCCCTTTAAAAGGAAGATCTTAAATATAAAAATGAGTTTTGGGATCCGCTCTAACTTTTAAAAATCATTTTGAAGAATCGAAAACACTTTAAAGAGAGTTTGGAGTAATGCTGATTTAATGAAGTAAATCAGTCCCAATATATTTAGAAAATGTCTGAATATTATTATTTAAATAATATTCCCATAAAGAATAATCTTTATACAAATAATTGAAGTAGAAGTTGTAAGACTTATACTTGAAATGAGTATTAAATAACCAAAGATATACTTATATGAAAGTACTATCTTTATTTGAATAATCGAAAATAAGTTTGATTATCGAAACATTATTCTTTAATAAAATAAAGAATATATCTCAGCAAATAATCGGAGTCATAGATCCTCAAATGAATATTCAAATAATATTCATTAAATAATATAAACTGAGTCATAAGCCCTAGAATGAATATTCAAATATTATTCAATAAATAATATAAAAGAGTCATAAGCCCTCGAATGAATATTCAAATATTAATCAATAAATAATATAAACTGAATCATAAGCCCTCGAATGAATATTCAAATATTATTCAAATAATAAAATAAAAGGAGTCATAAGTCCTCGAATGAATATTCGTAATAATATTCATTAAATAAATAAAGTTATCGAATAAACCTTATTCGATTAATAGTTTTAAAAACTATATCAATATATATATATATAAATATATATTATACTCGGGGGCCTCGCCTCCCGGTTTAGAAATATGTTCACCTTTTATCCCCTATACTAAGGGTAAACTCAAATACCGCTTATCTCTAGCATAGGTATTATGCAACTATAAGCATTTGAACCAACAGATATATAAATCAAGAATATGAAACAGGCATGCATATATACCATATCATATGCTACAATATATCGCAAGAATTTGCTAATAACCAATATGCATTTATCGCAAGATCATGCATATACACATATGCATCACAACAACAGTTATACGGGTAGAAAACTTGCCTGAGCGACTGGGGGTTACGAATGGCTCGGGACGAGTCTGGTAACCTATAAGCAACAAGTAAGTTGGAATTAAACCAAAGTCACTTGTAAATCTATACTCTAACCAACTCAGACTCTAACGCTCGTTTTGCGCTTACTGATTCTCTTAAGTCACTCGAGTACCCTCGGCTCCACTATTTTTAATAATTTAACCATTACGAGTTTTAAGGAGATTCTTTCACGAGTGTCTTATCAACTGCCTAACACACTCTACATAAATGTTTCATGCTCCAATTAGTCATTTAAGGGCCTTAACCAAGGTTTCAAAGTAAGGCGAGGGGTAAAGGTTCGTTCGCGAAACACCGTTACTTAAAACAGTCGTTTCTCCTAAACCGTACATCGGATTCAAGCAAACCACATATCAAAACGAAGCTTGAAACATAACCTATCTAAGAATGGAAGTGGTTAGTTTATAGAAATGGGTGTTCGGGTCCAACAGTTAATCACAAAACAGTTTATAGAAAATCGGGCATTACGACGGCTATAACCTAACGATTTCCAAAGTTTAAACTACACCAAATCATCACCAATTCAACAACAATCCAACATCCATCAACATCAAACTAAACCCATTCATCTAAGCACTATTATCATCCAAACAAACCAAACTTAAAACTAAGGGTTCAAGAGTTTATACCTTCCTTGGAGAGTGGGTAGTCACTAACAAGCCTCTAGGAACCTTGATCTATGCTTAATCAACCTTAAGCTTTCATGAAAATCAAGAAAATCAAAGTAAGTTACTATTCACTACTATTCATCATCATATTTGATGAGTGGATTAGCTATGCAAACCATGGAATCTTGATCTTAAACTCATGGTATAACTAAGTTATGAAATATAGGATCCAAGGAAACAAACCTTGTAATTTTCCATGGCCTAGAACTTGAGTTTTGAAAATCTATTTCTTCATTTCTTGAAAAGGCCGAATGGAAGAAGAAAGAAATGGGGGAGAGCTTTTGCTTGCTTGTCTTGCCTTGATATTTGTGCAAAGAATGCATGGTTGTGGTTAATTATTGGCTAAATATCTTGTTTTCACTTGCTTATGTCATTGCTTGCATCACTACTTTGCCACATGTCTCATTCTTGTGGTGTGATGATGTCACCTTGCTTCTAACCACATGTTTTAGCTTATATTAGAAGCTTCCTTCTCATGTTACTTGCATGTGCTTACCCCTTGGACGTTTATTTGTTTTACGGTTCGCTTAACTCTCTTTCTCGTTGATCGTTTGAGGGATCATACCCGGGATCTTATTACTTGGGTTCCCTTAACCTTTCTCAATATATTATATTCCTTTTTATAATCCTCTCTTATAATCCTTGAATTTAAATCCCTTTAATCATGTTACCTTATACTCAATTCTTTCGGTATCTGGTGGATTTTCGAGAAAAATCAAAGTGTTCGGAATTGGATTCTGACGATCTTTACATACACTTATTTACTTTATGGAATACTAATACGATATTAGAATTTCCATAACAGTACTCCTATATAGCGTGGTCTGATAATTTTTCTTAATCAGCATCATCAGCAAAAGTTACTATTCATCCGTGTTTCAAAAATTCCAAAAATTGGGGTTATTACAGTCTCCCCTCCTTAAAAGGATTCCGTCCCGGAATCAAATAAAAATGAATAGGGATACTTTCTTAGCATTGCACTTTCTAACTCTCAAGTAAATTTTCCCACGTTGTGGTTCTACCATCAAAATCTGACTAGTTTGATAACCCTTCTCCTAAGCACTTATTCCTTTTCAATCTATAACCCTTCCTGGTTGCTCCATATAGGTTACTTCTGGTTGCATGTCTATGCGCTCATATGCCCCTATTTGTCAGGCATCCGAATTACATTTCCTTAACATTGATACGTGGAACACGTTATGAACTTGCTACATGTACGGGGGTAGGGCTAGCTCATATGCTAACTTCCCAATATGTCTTAATATATCCAAGGGTCCAACAATTCGTGGACTTAGCTTTCATTTCTTTCCGAACCTCATCCTTCCTTTCCAAGGGAATACCTATAACAACACTAGGTCCCCTACTTCCTATTCTTTGTCCTTTCGTGTCAATTCAACATACTTCTTATGTCCATCTTGGGCTACTACCAGCCGTCCTCTGATTAGATCTATTATATCCTTGGTCCTTTGGACTACTGCGGGTCCGAGCATCTTGCGCTCTACAACTTCATCCTAACATAAGGGAGATCGACATTGTCTTCCCTCAAGGATCTCATAAGGCGATACCTCGATACTAACATACGATCGATTATCGTGAGATAACTTAATCTGCGTTAAGTGATCATTCCAGATTCTTTCAAGTCTATTGAACCGGCTCTCATCATAGCTTCTAGCATTATATCTTTTGCTTCTCACTACCCATCCTTTTCCAGTTCGTAGTCGTTACTCTCTTTCGTACATAATATTATACTGGTTACACTTTTGCTCGTTAGCGTTCTATAACCTTTTTAATAACCACGTCAACCTTAGTATTACGAATGTGTTCCCATTCTGAATACCACCATAACTTTACTACTCCTTTTTCAGCTGTTTCTATTTTCGAAAGCTTAATCCTTCATATAGAAGTAAAAGAATTTATTGAGAGATCACTATGATCATGAACACTTGTTATCTCGCATAGTTAGTACAGAAGGTGGCCAGCCTTTAGTACTTGACAAGCAATTAAACAATAGATGGTATCCTACTAGGCTTCTATCACACAGATAGATAGTCATTCGGCAATACCTCCCCTTTCTGGAAGGGTTGTTCTTCTCAGCTTACATGAAATGAAAAGAAGAGAAAAGAACGAATTGAAGAGAATTGTATATATGAAAAAAATATACTGCCACAAAATATCTGGCTTGGAACCTACCTCTGAACTATAGAGGTTTGTCATAGGAGAACGAAACATATGAGTATTTATATCAACATCAAGTATTATAGCATCGTATTTCACATGCCTAAATATTTGCTATTCCGTCCATCATTCTATGGACCCATGCTCTTCCTCGAGCTTATACACAATCACCTTTGAAACTCCCTCGATTTTGAAAATCGAACCTGGGATCTCATTTTAGACATCACCGTTACTAGAGTTCTATGCTTGCACCGCAACCTTCCTCATATAGTAATACGACTCTCTTTTCATAAGAGGGAATAAATATTCAATAGGTAGATACTCTACTTAATTAGTCTATCAATGATAACTTATACACTACCACGACCCGTTTAGTGGTACTCAATCTCAACATCCATTCCAATACAACTCTCACGGTTGTAATCAGCTCATTACTCGCAGAATCATTGCTGCATTACTATGGCCCACCGTTGACCTACTGTAGTCATTCGATTTCCATGAAGTTTTAATAGCTAACCATACGGAGTCCATTCATATCATATCTAATTCTCCTAAGGAGTTAACATAACCACCAATCACAATTCATGAAGAACACTCCAAACTCTGACGTACTTTCATGACATGAAGCAGATAAAATTGCAGAAGAGTTTCAATCAAAGCAACGATAGCATGTTAATACCATTCTTAATCATATGCCTTAAATAGAAGACTTAACTCAAAGGTTCGTCTAGTCCTTTTGGAAACATGGTCCTGGCTTATCCCAAGATAGGACCTCCTAAGATAGATAGCCCGTTCATGGCGATTACACGAATTAAACTTTTACCAATTGCTATTACGGTTGGGTATTGCACAGTCATCAGAAGGAATGTCAATCTTCCAAACCATAATACAACCTTCACAGTTTTAACCATCATCACTGTATTCCTCTGGCACAAGCGCCTATAATTATCCTCTTACCTTTAAAGTGTCGACCACCTCTTTGGCCTTTCCTGATATTAAAATTTCCTTATAGTCAATGTCATTTTAACCACCTCCAAATAAATTTTCTACCTTATTTCAATCACTGCTTTTGTGAAGATGTATTCCTTAAAATCTGATGAGTAAAAAAATATCACCATTTTTCCATAAGTTATTGCCTCAGTCTTTAGAGGTTAATCACTGTCACGACTGACTCTCAATCATACTTAGAACATCTTTTATCTTAAGTCCTAATTGCCCTGAACAATTTCGACCATTACTGGTTCGATCCATACTTTCTCGTGGTTTAACACGTGCCCCACTTGACATCATTATAATTACGTCATATTTCCTTTATCAACATTTTTATTCTTGATAATTTTGAATATTACCTTTCTCCTTGTAAAACCTCTAAGGTTATCCTTCAATCGTTCCTCCTGTATTCCCTAGATACAGGGCATATCAAAATACCATTTACTAATACCAGAATCATAGTCTATATACTTCTGAAAAAATTTCTCCATTGATCCTTAAAGGTTGTTAATACCTTAATCCTTCCCAATTCATACCGTCAAACTCATACTATCCTAACTAAGGGTGAAATGCCAACCTTTATGCATTCCCCTTAAGATTCATTTTAAGTTACCGATGTTCTATCCTTAATTCCACCTTTAAAAGGTACATGCATCCTTCCATGGATAAATCAAGTCATATATCCCTGATAAGGGTGTCTTATTCAATCATTCCCACCTCGATAATATATGCCTAGTTTCACAATAACATCTGTATTCAAAATGAGGTCAATCAATATGGCCTCCAAAAGATAACAACGGTTATCCGCTTTTCTTGCCTAATTTGGTAATGATAACATGGATGTTCTGGAAGATATTGGTCATATTCAACGTGAACTTCTTCTTAATAATTCCTTATTTACTTTTGTTGTTTATCTCAACAGTCACCTCAATATTGGGATACCTCCCATACCTGGCGTCTCCCTTTTTGGGTAACAAGCCACCGGTCTTACACTTCACATTCTTGAAGGTCACTTCCTTCATCCAAATTTTCCTAATTTCTTACTTCCTTGTCTCCTCAGTCTATCCGCGTCTCATTATTTATCCTTCGAACTATCTCAAGGTTTCCTCGAATCCTCCCAACTTAAAGGGAATAAAATATATGTATCTCTTATGCGTTCCACCATCAATTGAACTCATGGTGAATCACCATCATCCTGACGATTACATACTTTTCTATTTCTATTGCTACGAGTCTTTAGGGTTTCCTCATACCTAACTCCCTTATCATTCCTCAAACTCTATTGCCGTTATATTCCCTTCCACTTCAGTTTCTTTTTATTTTCCTTTCTCTTATCATTATTTCATGAACCAACACAACATAAGCATTGATTTCAAACATCCCGTCATTCTGGATTCGTGTCCTCAGAACGAATCTTGACAACTTTTACAACTTAGATTCATAATTTATCATACTTGTCTGCCTTTGTTCTGGCTCTAAAGCTTTAACACTATCTCCTTATCTTTGGGAATTACTTTCCCGAAAACAATTGACTGAACTTAAATCAGTTTATTATAATCTCTTGCTCCGTGCCTTCCTTGGTCTTTCACCAGCGGATGGTCTCTTTCTTAGGAGGGTAAGTGACAAAAACAGTCTTTTGTGGTTCGTCAATCATTTAGAATCTCAAATGATTCCTCTATTTCCTTTAGCCAGGCTCTTGCCTCGACTGGGTCAACCTGTTCCTTGGAACTCTGAGAGCTTAGCGACTTAAAGGTCATGAAAGAATTTCCTACCGCCTTGTTTCCTCAAGGTGGTGGTTGGGGATAATAGTCTAAGTTCTTTTTAGACAGGTCCATGAATTGTCGTATAGGAGTACCATCTCGGGTCTCCTTTCCTTACTCGACTTTCCGTTTCCTTAGTATGAAATGTTTCATCCTTCTCCCATACTTGGGGTTATCTTATACGTTAAAATCCTCATTCTCCACTTCATTATGTTATGGGTTCCTTCTATCTTGATGGCGTCCTCCCTGACTATCACATTCAGGGTTTACCCTTAATCTTATTCCTTGAACTATGACTTTCATCTAAGATCTCATCTTTAAGCTCTTGAACATTTGGAATCCAAATTCTATAGGAATACCTTATTATTCCCTTATCATCTTTCTCGGTATTAATCTCATATCTATTTGTTGGCTCTCTGCCTTCATTCATCACTTTTTCTGTCCCAATATGTTCTTTTCCGATAATTCGGACTGTATTGCAATCTCAAACAGCTTTTCGGTACCGGCTCCGGTTACCTTCATATCTATTTCCATTTTTTTCAAAATCTCTTCTCAACTTTCCCAAAGACATTAACCTCTTGAGTCTCTCCTTTTTACTAAGGGCATCAGCCACCACATTGGCTTTCTCCGAATGATAAAGAATCTCCCAATCATAATTCTTGATTAGCTCTAACCGCCTCCTCGGGCATATGTTGAGCTCTTTCTGCGTGAAAATGCACTAGAGCTCCTATGGTTTGTGTAAATCCCGCACTTCTCTCCATACAAGTAGTGCCTCCAATCTTTAGGGTAAAACTATTGCCACGAGCCTAAGCTCATGGGCGGGGATATCGAATTTTATATTCCCTTAATTGTGTTGACGCGGACGCGATTATCTTGCTGTGCTGTATAAGAATCACCCAAATTCCTTATGCGAAGCGTCACTACAAATCACAAATCTCCTTTTTCCATCCGGCAACGCCAACATAGGGGCCGTCACCAACCTTTGCTTCAGTTCTTAAAAGTTGTTCTCGCTTTTCTCTGTCTATTCGAACTTCTCAGTCTTATGAGTAAGCCGCGTTAAAGGGGCTACTATCTTTACAAACTTGAATGAACCTCCGGTAGTGACCGACCAGTCCTACCTCTGGTAGTCGCTCTAACCATGGTTATCAATTCCACAGTGGTCCTTTATTCATTCTTGTCAGGATCCTCCACGGGATCCTTCTCAACAACAATCCCTTCTAGGACAGCATCCTTAACCGCTACATCCTCAATATGAACATCATCTGGTCCTGCGTTAGGATGCTCTATCGGATCCATAATCTGATCTCCAATAAGTAATAAAACATCATCGCGTTGTAGCTCCTCAACCTCAGGGTTCGGAGTCCCGCTACCATATACGATAACGAACTACGCTTCTATCGCTACATTTATAAGGGTTCCCATAAGGGTTTTAACTGTCGGTGCTACGTTAGGTAGCCCGACTATGAACTTGGCAAGAGTTCTTATTATCTTAATGAACTTATTATCTTAACGTCACATCATCTCTGAGGTTTATAACGCTTAGCTCTGATACCATTTCTGTAACACCCCCAAATCCGGGGTCGGGGATCCGGGTTGTCACGAGTTCCACTTCCCTTAACAACACCCAATCTTATTAAACAATCAACTACTCTTTACTGTGACCCCACAATATACACACACACACCCCAAGTTATAGTCTCAGAGATGAATACTCAAAAAAATAACACAAGTCATTTTGTTCCACAATTATATGCCAATACGCCTTAAAAGGTTTTCTGAATAAATTTACATTTCTTTGCCATTATTACAATTCATAAATATACATAAATCTGGTACATCACAAGTTGAAAGCCTAGCCTATTGGTAGTTCCTACCTCAGCTACGGCGGCATCAGTGCTTCTAGAAAACTGCGGAACGTCTCCTAACCTCTTGCGAATCGGGAGCTTGGTCCGGTTCATCTTATCTATCTGATGTTGTGTGATGAAAGAAGAAAGCAAGGGTGAGCAGCAAGCCCACCAAAATAATATGTATAATGATTAACAATATATGAGCCTTCTCATAGTACTCATGAAAGTCTTGGTCAAAAGAAATGAACCAAGTTGATATCTTAATGCGATGAAGTCGCAAAATATTCAGTATATATATATATATACATATATACTTTTCAAAATATGGGAAGTCCTCTTCCATGCATAATACACACAGAGTTCCAGTGTATAACTGTATAAAAATACCGTTGCAAGGTGATCTCATATATCTAACCTTGTCTCAACGTTTTTCTGAAAATCTTTGTCATGCATAAGATAATCATTTACTAGATATAAGTTTAAAAAAATGAAGTTACAAGATACTCCAATATACTTTATATCCAAATACTACTTGAACTACCACCATTCAAGTTATAATCAGTTTCAAAGTTCATCACCCAGATGAGACTACAAGATAAGACTTGAATAGATTCAATCTTTGAAATATCATTATAAATAATGAAGTTACGAGATACTTCATTAAGTCCTGATATATATATATCCATATATATATATATATCTCATACATTTCCTAAAAATCTCTGTCATGTAAAGTATGAACAGAGTTATAATATCCAATGAATTTTGGAAAGGAAAAGAATTTTGGCATAAACCAGATATCTTGCTGATCAGGCAAAGATACCAATAAGTAACCTTTTCTACTGTAGATGGATGAATTCCTCACCGGTCATCACCCTGGCCGCATTAGGACCTCGCGCTAGACCGTTACCCGGCCACTCACGCGTTGATGGACTGCCACCCAGCCACTTACACTTTGATAGACCGTACCCCGGCCTGTCGCTTATGCCGACTCAATTAGATGGGCTTACTTCCCGAACATTGGGCAAGTAATCAATTCATTTATCAAAACAGCAACCTTGTTGCGAATATAAAATACATCATAGAGCCGGATCCCTCAGGTTTTGAACGAGTATTTAAATCCCCTTTAAAAGGAAGATCTTAAATATAAAAATGAGTTTTGGGATCCGCTCTAACTTTTAAAAATCATTTTGAAGACTCGAAAACACTTTAAAGAGAGTTTGGAGTAATGCTGATTTAATGAAGTAAATCAGTCCCAATATATTTAGAAAATGTCTGAATATTATTATTTAAATAATATTCCCATAAAGAATAATCTTTATACAAATAATTGAAGTAGAAGTTGTAAGACTTATACTTGAAATGAGTATTAAATAACCAAAGATATACTTATATGAAAGTACTATCTTTATTTGAATAATCGAAAATAAGTTTGATTATCGAAACATTATTCTTTAATAAAATAAAGAATATATCTCAGCAAATAATCGGAGTCATAGATCCTCAAATGAATATTCAAATAATATTCATTAAATAATATAAACTGAGTCATAAGCCCTAGAATGAATATTCAAATATTATTCAATAAATAATATAAAAGAGTCATAAGCCCTCGAATGAATATTCAAATATTAATCAATAAATAATATAAACTGAGTCATAAGCCCTCGAATGAATATTCAAATATTATTCAAATAATAAAATAAAAGGAGTCATAAGTCCTCGAATGAATATTCGTAATAATATTCATTAAATAAAATAAAGTTATCGAATAAACCTTATTCGATTAATAGTTTTAAAAACTATATCAATATATATATATATAAATATATATTATACTCGGGGGCCTCGCCTCCCGGTTTAGAAATATGTTCACCTTTTATCCCCTATACTAAGGGTAAACTCAAAAACCGCTTATCTCTAGCATATGTATTATGCAACTATAAGCATTTGAACCAACAGATATATAAATCAAGAATATGAAACAGGCATGCATATATACCATATCACATGCTACAATATATCGCAAGAATTTGCTAATAACCAATATGCATTTATCGCAAGATCATGCATATACACATATGCATCACAACAACAGTTATACGGGTAGAAAACTTGCCTGAGCGACTGGGGGTTACGAATGGCTCGGGACGAGTCTGGTAACCTATAAGCAACAAGTAAGTTGGAATTAAACCAAAGTCACTTGTAAATCTATACTCTAACCAACTCAGACTCTAACGCTCGTTTTGCGCTTACTGATTCTCTTAAGTCACTCGAGTACCCTCGGCTCCACTATTTTTAATAATTTAACCATTACGAGTTTTAAGGCGATTCTTTCACGAGTGTCTTATCAACTGCCTAACACACTCTACATAAATGTTTCATGCTCCAATTAGTCATTTAAGGGCCTTAACCAAGGTTTCAAAGTAAGGCGAGGGGTAAAGGTTCGTTCGCGAAACACCGTTACTTAAAACGGTCGTTTCTCCTAAACCGTACATCGGATTCAAGCAAGCCACATATCAAAACGAAGCTTGAAACATAACCTATCTAAGCATGGAAGTGGTTAGTTTATAGAAATGGGTGTTCGGGTCCAACAGTTAATCACAAAATAGTTTATAGAAAATCGGGCATTACGACGGCTATAACCTAACGATTTCCAAAGTTTAAACTACACCAAATCATCACCAATTCAACAACAATCCAACATCCATCAACATCAAACTAAACCCATTCATCTAAGCACTATTATCATCCAAACAAACCAAACTTAAAACTAAGGGTTCAAGAGTTTATACCTTCCTTGGAGAGTGGGTAGTCACTAACAAGCCTCTAGGAACCTTGATCTATGCTTAATCAACCTTAAGCTTTCATGAAAATCAAGAAAATCAAAGTAAGTTACTATTCACTACTATTCATCATCATATTTGATGAGTGGATTAGCTATGCAAACCATGGAATCTTGATCTTAAACTCATGGTATAACTAAGTTATGAAATATAGGATCCAAGGAAACAAACCTTGTAATTTTCCATGGCCTAGAACTTGAGTTTTGAAAATCTATTTCTTCATTTCTTGAAAAGGCCGAATGGAAGAAGAAAGAAATGGGGGAGAGCTTTTGCTTGCTTGTCTTGCCTTGATATTTGTGCAAAGAATGCATGGTTGTGGTTAATTATTGGCTAAATATCTTGTTTTCACTTGCTTATGTCATTGCTTGCATCACTACTTTGCCACATGTCTCATTCTTGTGGTGTGATGATGTCACCTTGCTTCTAACCACATGTTTTAGCTTATATTAGAAGCTTCCTTCTCATGTTACTTGCATGTGCTTACCCCTTGGACGTTTATTTGTTTTACGGTTCGCTTAACTCTCTTTCTCGTTGATCGTTTGAGGGATCATACCCGGGATCTTATTACTTGGGTTCCCTTAACCTTTCTCAATATATTATATTCCTTTTTATAATCCTCTCTTATAATCCTTGAATTTAAATCCCTTTAATCATGTTACCTTATACTCAATTCTTTCGGTATCTGGTGGATTTTCGAGAAAAATCAAAGTGTTCGGAATTGGATTCTGACGATCTTTACATACACTTATTTACTTTATGGAATACTAATACGATATTAGAATTTCCATAACAGTACTCCTATATAGCGTGGTCTGATAATTTTTCTTAATCAGCATCATCAGCAAAAGTTACTATTCATCCGTGTTTCAAAAATTCCAAAAATTGGGGTTATTACAGAAAATGTCACGCACTTTATAAAATCATGCAACGACTGTTGTAGTAGAGAGTTTGAAAACTTCCCTACATGGTTATGCGGATTACTGAATCCATCATACGCCTAGATTGGGGTACCTTCAGCTTCTTTGAAATATAGGTATTTGTAGTTTTTTTCGTAAAGAGATACGTTGGATCATTCAAGCCTTAATAGGGCATTAAATCTTTGGGATTAACCCTTAGAATCTTCGTCTTCCTTTTTCATGGAAGGTCGTTTAAACCAACTATAATGGGTAATCAACCCTCGGGGTCCAGGCTTTCCAAATTTTGCAAGTAGTCGAGTTTGTTGTTCCCTTCTCAGGTTTCTTTTCCTCCATTAAATCACGAGTTTGATGAGATGAAAATCCGATCTTCATCATCCTAAGCTTTCAGTCCTTGAGGCCCTCAAGGCTTGGGACATCCTTCTTCGGCCGGTGACTTCATGGACGTCACCTTCTTGGAGTGGCATCCTTATCACTTCAGATTTCATCAACCTCTGTACAGGGACTGGAATAATCATAAACTTGGTCACTGATGGGTTTCAATCCTTGAACATAAGGGGGTGTACAGCATTTGCAAGTTTGATGTTGAACTCTGCTTCCTTGGTCATAATATTTAAATCCATATCCCGGATTATCCATGGTTTGGGAAAGGAGAACATTGGTAGAGTTAAGGTCTCAACTACCATATGAAATTGGGGATTCGACCATTAAACTTAAGGATTCTATCTTCTGAACTTGGGGATATTAAATCGTCCCTTCGGGTTAAGATCGAGTTTTTGCATAACGCACCTCTAAACTTGTTAAATCTTGTTGATGTGCTCCTCATGAGCTCGAATTCTTTTTTGCAATGGTTTGAGGAATCACCCCTTCGCGCCCTCGATACTGAGAAAATATTCTGACAACGGGCTCTTTGATTGGTTGTTTCCTTCTTAGCTTGGTCCTCTTACCAGATTAACGATCACTGTCTTAGATATTGGGACAAAAGAAATCTCTGACTCATTTACGAATGGGGATCAACCCTTGCAAATACCGGAATTCAGCTCCTAATACGGTCGACGCCGAAGTTTACTTTAATCAGGTGGGTTAGCTTCCTCCTAGAAGAAAACATAATTGTTAACATCTGAAATATGATTAGGGATTCATCCCTTGGTTTTCTACTCCTTGAGATTGGGTATCGGTCCTTTGAATCAGCGTTCGGGTCAAAAGAAATCCCATAATTATGGGACCAAATTCTTGATTTTGTGATTGAGAGTTGTGGTACTCCAATGATGGAAGCGACAACTTGAGTTGTGGCTGGTAGATCTTGATTACTTCATGATTTCAGATCTTTTTGGGGTTTTCGGATGTGTGCTTCATGAGCACATATCCTCTTCTTTATGATTTTGGAATTCATCATTTCACGTCTTCGGGGCTAAAAACGCCCTTTGACAACAAGTTCCTCAATCGGCTGCACCCTTCTTGGGGCGATCTCCTCTTCATATGAACGATCACTATCCTCGATCTTGCGTTCTTCCTCAAAATTTTACATCCTGTAAGGTGGGTGATCATTCACCCTTGAGGCAAGCATAATTAGTAACATCTGAAATTCGGGTGCTCATTAGTGAGAGTAACATCTATAGTTTGGGACTCTTCCCTTGATTCTTCATCCCCTAGAGTTGGAGACCATTCTTTGGATCAGTAGTTAGGTAATGGGGATCTCCATCCCTAAGAGATCAGTTCCTCGGATATTGAGGTTTGACTGTGGTGAAATCTCAACAATGGATGCGACGTTGTGTATTTCAGCAGGTGGTTTCTCGGTGCTTCTTCGTGCTTTTATGGTTGTCATCTTCATCCCACAGACGGCGCCAAATGTTATGGATAAAAAACATGTATTTATTTATTGCGTATATTTAATGTTAGGGTTTGATAAGCTTCGAGCTTTAATGGCTGCGCTTGTGTTTCGTGGCTTGAATCTGCCCTCACAAGATGCCTACGTACCTTGGCATATGCCAAGGATCAAGCAAAAACGTAGTTCTTGGTGATGCTTGCCCTCGGGGCTATGGCAGCGAGAGCTCACCAAGTACGCAGTAACTTTTATGTCCTTCGAGGACTGAGTCTAAAACGTCGTTCTAGGTAATGGCCTCGTGGCTTGTAGGACAGCTTTGTGATGCTTAGAGTTGTGCTCTAGGACATGGTTTCATGGTGGTGACGTATGGAGCTCTTGTCCAAAACATTCTGCTGAAGTTGAAGGGGTAAGACCCTTTATATAGACGTTGAGAGTCTAGGAATTAGGATAGAATTGGGTGACTTGATGGGCAAGTCCCCTCCTGAAATTGGACTTTGGAGTCCTAGAAAGCAGGAATTAGTTTTCTTCTGAATTTGGGTTGCTTGGAGGCTACTTCTTGTAGAAGTAATTATTTATTTGAACACATTCATTGGGCTGTTTAATTAGCCCCTTTATTAATTACGAATTTAATAAATAGTTTGGGTTTTCGGCCTCATTAATTGGGCATTCCCCTTTGACCAAATCAGGTCTAATTAATGCGACATTAACTCCGCAATTAGGGTTATTTTTATTCCAGATCAGAATATGATTGGAAAGAAAAGCAAGCAAAAATGAGCTATTTTGAGCCACGTCGGAGCATGGCCGGATTCTGGTCCGTTCGCCGGAATCTGGAAATTTTCGGCCATGTTCTTGATTTTTCCGGTTGTCTTCCCAGTGTCCCGCCCTTTGATCTCTTTTTCCCCTATTCCAGTCCTAATAATCTGTTTCTGCGAATTGTTTTTAAAAATAATTCAAAAATTGTATTTTTAATTTCTAAAATCTATTTTTAATTTTTGAAAATTTATTTTAATGATTTATAAATTCAAAAATAAATCTAAATAATTTAGTTAATTAATTTTAGTTAATATTTAATTAATTAATTAATTAATTAGTCAATTAATTTAAATATTAATTGATTAATTAGTTTAATTATTTATTAATTAATTTTAATTGATTATTTAATTAGATTTAATAATTCATTTGGATTTAAAAATTCCGAAAAATAGTTTTGAGCTTTAAAATATTATTTTAAATTAGTTTCAAGGCTCAATAATTATTATAAAAGTATTTTAAAGTTAGATTCAGATGTTCGAACCCTATTATTTAATTATAAAATGATTCGGAGCCACGTTTTAATTCCGAAAAATATTTAAAAATTTGTGTTAAATATTTGAAAAATCATTTTTACCCCCGAATCTTCTTTAAAAAATTATTTCGATCGAATATCTTGTGTGCCTTGTGCTACGTGCTACCTGATTGATGTGTTATATGTTTGTGTGGTTATTGTTTGACTTTTTTTGTTGTAACTTTCAATTTGTAAATCGGATTTGGGTAAAACGAAGGGTAGATAAAAGCTTATGACGTCTATGTGACGATTAGAATAATATGAGTTTGAATATTGATAGATACTTGTGATGCCTAAAAAAGTAAGCGAGGCATAGAAAAGAAAGCCAGTGATCATTAAATAGAATTGAAGCGTAGAAAGAGAAGGCAAGTGATTGATAAATAGAAGTAAGGCATAGAAAGAGAAGGAAAGTGGTTGATTAGTAAAACTGTTAGATGAGTACAAGTAAAGTGGAAATCATCTGTGACAAGGAAAGTACTTTTGAACCTTCTTCAAGATATATTGCAAATATTTTCGAACTTTCTCATAACTTGTTGCTAGTATTCAAAATAAATCTTGTTTTATATTGCAAGCGCTTCAAATTATTCAACCTTGAACCCTGATTCTTATTGATCTTGAGCCACAAGCCTTATCCTTTATAACCCATTGATTGTTGAATTCTCAGATACGAGCCAGACATATACGATACTACTCCACAAATACATATCTACCACATACTGATTTCTGATATTAAATTGCTTGACACACCAATCCTATGCCTTGTTTAACAGAAGACCAAATCTTTGTAACCCTTGAACCCTTGGTTTTCTACTTTCTGATTTTTTCCTTGATTGAAAGCCAATCTTTTTAAATTCCTTGTTATACCTTTATGGTATTGTGAATCACCCTATGCTTCAAGATAAATGTTGTTTATGATTCAGCTTATTGAATTACATTGTTTATCATATTGTTATTCTGAAATTGGATTGTTTTTAAATATGGACCAGATTCATGGTTATAATAGGCCAATGTGTGCCTTGGATCCAGTATGTATAGAGAAAAGTTGGGAGCCTTGCTCGGGGTTAGTACGTGACTGATCAGCAGTCTAACCTTGGTTTTTAAAATGAAAGTGAATATCCAATTCTAATCATTGCTTATTCAGAAACTTGATTTTTCTGAATCACTTCAACTGATTATTGTTTAACTTCAATTATTTCTATTATAACTTGGTGAGCTAGTTAGCTCACTCTTGCAAAACTTTGTATATTTTCAACAGTTGAAAAGGAAATTTGTTGATAACGAGGATTCCCAGTCCAGTGTGCAAGCTAGGATTCCTAGTTAAGTTGGATCGAGCTAGCAGGAGCTTTATATTGTAGATGAGTTATGCAAAATTGTAATAACGATAGCATTATCAGTTGTAAGTTGAACTAGTTGGAATTTGGTACGATGTAATAAAAAATAAGGTTGTGGCTTGTTTTCATACTTTAACCTGTTGTGATCCGTGATTGTGTAAAGAAGGGTCAGTGCATATAATATTTTATATGTACAGGTTTATATATTGTGTGTGTGTTGTGAGCCCCAAACTTCTGACCTGGGTTTGGAGGGAGTTACAGTTTTGGCATCAGAGCCACAGGTTTTAAGTCATTGAAATAAGCCTAGATTGTCGGGAATGGATAGAGGGTTAGGATTATGATTAGGAAATAGAAAGATAGAACGTCGAGAGTTTGAGTGCGACCAAATAGTAGGTTTTAGTGCGGTCCATGATGAGATTCGGGATCCTTAGCTAGCGACGTGATTTCCAGATGGCGGCGATGGAAGATTCTTTTATCCCTGGATCATCCGATCATTCGGAGCCTTCAGTCGGAAGACTATCATCTGATTCACGCCTTGCTCGTCCACCGGTGTTAGCCATGTCACTTCCTGTTGCGGTGATTGCACCTTTTCAAACTATTATCTCATCCCCTGATGCGAGGCTACCTATGCGAGAATCCCACACAAGCTGATTCTAGTTCTACCGAATATTCAGTTGTGTGCGCATCTTTTCTATCTACTCTACACCCTGTTCTATAACATCCGTTTAAAACTCGTCTTATGAAGTAACAACACCTATGTGGATGGATTCTAGAGCTACAACATATGGTGAGTATACACCTAGAGAGAGAATTTAATTATTCTAAAGGATAACTGCTACCAGGTTATATGGAGCTACTAATGAGTATGCCACCCACGATTATCTTGTGAAGTGAGCTAGATGGATCTTTAAAGAAATTTGAGAAAATTGGAAATCGAGAGTTTTCTTGGAATTAGATGATGATGTAATGACCAAACATGATACGTATAGAAGTAATGTGATATTAGTCGACCTTATTTATAAAATGGATTAAATGAATTACTGGATAGATTTGTTATACTTAGTAATCATAAGAGATGATGATGGGAATGTTACCAGTATGGAAGATTAGAAGTGAAGTTATGAATAAGATAGTATGTAGCGGTAACTGAAATTTTGTTGACCAATAAAGGCAAAATGGACCCAATAAGGGGTAGAAAATATATAGAAATGAATGGGCTCTTATCTGATTGCTTCCCTGATTTGATACCTTGAAATTATTAAAAGGGACAACAACCAACTCATATAGTAATGACGACCAGGTGTATGATTTTCAAAATTTTAAACCGTTTTCAAAAGAGATTTTCTTCACAAATTTTATTTCTAAAATTCCTTGGAACAAAACAAGTTTTAAAAACGTGGTTTTCAAACTACTACTTGGGTTTCTTGTTTGTTATAAGATTCAGATTATCCGGACGAATACTTGTTCTAGAAATTAGTGTGGTTCATTTCGAAGGCCAAGTTGACCCGCTATTATGGAGAAGATTGTTATGGATACAAAGCTAAGGTTATTATTTGCTGTATTTATTACTAAGATTCGGGAGCTCAAGGCCTTTAATGGCTGCTCTCGTGTATCGTAGCTTAATTCTGCCTTTACGAGATGCCTACGTATCTCTGTGAATTAGAGAATCAAGCCAAAAAAACGTAGTTCTGATTTGTGGGGTGAGGCCCCTTATATAGATGTGGGAGTCCTTGAATTGGACTTGGTATAGGAGACTTGGTGGACAAGCCTCTGAATTAGGATAGACTTAGGAGTCCTAGGAAGTAGGAAGCTGATTCCTTATCCTTTTAGGTCCCCTTGAGGCTAATCTATAAGGATTTATATCCTTATCGGGACTCTTCTCAATAGCTGATTTTTCCCTTATTAATTAATTACGAAATTAATTAATAATTAGGGCTTTTGGGCCTTTTTTATTCCATCAGGCCTGATCTGGCCCATCAGGCTTAACCTTTCTGGTCTGAGTATCATATATCTTTTTATTGGGCCTAGCAGCCCACAGCTTGTACAATTAATGCAGTATTTAATTATACAATCATAATTTATTTATCCCTATCATTTGCCCCCCAACTTTTGGGAAATATTGATTAGGTTTCGCAGAAGTTAAGTCTGTTCGTTCCCTTACAGGGTTTCATTTTTCCGTAAAGTGTGGAGCGACCTACACATTTACAATGAATTTTTCCTTTTATTCAGGAATTATCTTAATTTCCAGGAATTTTTCCCTTATTTCCGGGATTTTTCCCTAATTTTCTGGGATTTTCCCTAATTTTCTGGGATTTTTCCCTAATTTTCTGGATTTTCCCTAATTTTCTGGGATTTATCCTTAATTTCTAATTTCCTGGGATTTATCCTTAATTTTATGGATTTTTCCCTTAATTTCTGGGATATATTAACATTTTTCAGAAAATATTTAAGGAATTTCCTAATTTCTGATTAAATGATCAGAAAAATAGAACTTTTGCTGCTCAATACATCCTAGGCGTTGTTGATCCACGCCTAGGAGACAGTTTCCTAACAACGTCTAGGAAACTTGCGTCCTGGGCGTTGTTGGAGGCTGATGCTTCCTGGGCGTTGTTGATCCACGCCTAGGAGACGGTTTTCTAACAACGTCTAGGAAACTTGCGTCCTGGGCGTTGTTGGAGGCTGATGCATTTATAGATCCTAGACGTCGTGCACCCACGCCTAGGAGACAGTTTTCTAACAACGTCTAGGAAACTTGCGTCCTGGGCGTTGTTAGAGACAGATGCTTCCTGGGCGTTGTTGATCCACGCCTAGGAGCCACACTCCTCACAACGGCTAGGGACAATGCATCCTGGGCGTTGTTGAGGACAGATGCTTCCTGGGCGTTGTTGTACCACGCCTAGGAGCCACACTTCTAACAACGGCTAGGGACGATGCATCCTGGGCGTTGTTGAGGACAGATGCTTCCTGGGCGTTGTTGTACCACGCCTAGGAGCCACACTCCTCACAACGGCTAGGGACAATGCATCCTGGGCGTTGTTGAGGACAGATGCTTCCTGGGCGTTGTTGTACCACGCCTAGGAGCCACACTTCTAACAACGGCTAGGGACGATGCATCCTGGGCGTTGTTGAGGACAGATGCTTCCTGGGCGTTGTTGTACCACGCCTAGGAGCCACACTCCTCACAACGGCTAGGGACAATGCATCCTGGGCGTTGTTGAGGACAGATGCTTCCTGGGCGTTGTTGTACCATGCCTAGGAGCCACACTTCTAATAACGGCTTGGGATAATGTACCCTGGGCATTGTTGAGGCTGTTCGAGCCTTGATTCATTCAATGAACTTTGATTTTAAATCTTTTCAAAATTCAAATCTTATGGGCTTCCCGCCTTTTTCTTAGGCCAGGCCCGTTTGTGCATCTTTGAGCTCCTCTATATAAGAGGTGGAGTGTGAGTTCATTTCTCACACTTCACTTTCATAAAAATTTCTAAACTTCAACTCTGCAATTAGTCTCTCAAGAATCGCCACCTCCAAGCGATTTCCGGCTTTCTACTCCGCCGCTTTCTGGGCTTATTTTGAAGATTCCGTTTGAATCTTCATCTTCTTTACTTACTTTCAAGAGCTTCATGGGTTTTTGTCTTCATCCATGGCGGATTCTGATTCATCTCACTCCCATGTCCCCCAAGCTGTTGCCCGTCCCTCTAGGGCCAGCCGAGGTAAAAAATCTCTTGTACATTCCTCAGTTATTTGTCTTAGGGATCTTTTAACCGAATTTGGGCAAGCCTTTCCTAACATGTTACACTTAGATGCATATAATTATCCTTCTAGATTTGGTCCAGATCAAGTAGGTACCATAGCCCGCCTTTTTGGCATTTCTCACCCTTATAGGGCCGAGGCTCCAGGCCCAAATGATAGGGCCTGCTACCCAAAACCTGGGGCCATTCGGGTCTATAAGGAAACCTTCTATGCTGGTTTTTGCCTACCTCCTCATCCTTTTGTCTTTCGCCTTTTGGCTGAGGCCCGAGTCTGTCCGACCCAACTCACACCCAACTCTTGGTGTTTTATTCACTGTTATATGGCCCAATCTCGTAAACACGGTTTTGAGCCAAATGTTTGTGTCTTTCGTTATTTATTTAAATTTGTAAATGCTTCTGAGGACCAAGGATGGGTCAAAATAGTTCATAGATCCTTGGCTCGTTCCTGCTTTATTTCTAGCACCAATCCCGACTCGTATCCAACATGGAAGAGTGAGTGGTTTTATGTATTTCTGGATTCCAAGGAGGGTTGGGACCATTTTTTCAGGCCCAACTTCTCAAAAAGTATAGAAGGGTCTTTAAGAGACCTAAAATTGGGGATAGATGAGGATGCGGCCATCAAGGCCATTACTGATGATAACTTGCACCATTGCGCTCTCATCCTTTCAGAGGGTAATTTGCAAGGTTTAGGTCTAAGTGACCTTGGTCCCGAGGGTATTTCTTTCCCCTTTTTGTTCCATTTTCTCCATTCTCTATTTGTCCTTTTTCTTACGTGCTCGTATTTGCCTGCAGCTAGGGCCGCTTTGGACACGATCTTCAAGAAGCGGGAGGCCCGTGCCGCCAAGGGCTCTGCTGTTGAGACCCACCGCGACAAGCGGGTTAGGATTGGTGACGGCCCTTCAGTCACAGTTCAGGAGGCCGTTCCTACCTTTTTATCCCAGAGGCCTCCTAGCCTTGATGAAGATACCTCTCCCTTCACCGTCACTTGGGGCCTTCAGAGGAGGGACACGGTGGTAGGGAGTTCCGAGGCTGCCGCCGTTTGGTCTCAGAGTGTGATCACGCCTCGTGACAGGGCTGAGATCGTAGAGTCTTCTGATGACCTACAGATTGAGCGTCTGGGTGCTCAGGCCATGGCTTCTGTAAGCCTCTTCCTTTTTTAACTGTTTTTTTTTAATTACTTACTGTACTTTGATATGTTCGTGCAGATGAATACCTATCTCCAGGCTGCCCTTCACAATTTGAAGGATGTGAGGACCAGCCTAACTATTGCTGAGAGGGACAGGGATAGGTACCTCAAGGCTTCCGAGGCCAACTTCACTCGTTTCCGTGAGGTAGAGAAGGAGCTGGCGGATGAGAAGGAGAAAGTTCGTAAGCTGGAGCTGGATGCTCAAAGGGCCCGAGCTGAGGTGATAGCTGAGTATAAGGCATCTCAGGACTTTCAGGATGTCCTAAATGCTGAGTACGATGCTAACTTCTCGGAGACCTTTTCTAGCTGTTGGGAGCAGATAGTAGAGGAGATTGGGAAGAAGATTCCGGAGGTGACTCTTACTGCCTATCCAGTCCCTGATATTCCTGGGAAAGAGCCTCTTCTTGATGATATCCCTCTTTCTCCTATTCTTGCTTCTTCTCCTGAGGCCGCAGCTGTTTCTCCTCGAGGTGCTGACCCTGTTCCAGTTCCTTCTTCTGCTGCCGATGAAGGAAACATCGATGATGACTTCTTCAAAGATCTTTGAGTATTTTTTTCTTGTTTGGCCCATTGTGGCTTTCTATGTATTGACTTAATCGTATTCAGAACTTATTACCCTTCGGGGCTTATATTTTATATGTTGCTTTTCTTGCCTCTTTCTGTTTTGACTTTACAATCTTAATATGCATTTGAATCTTAAACATTCTTGGATTTCAAACTCTTTAATATGAAGTCTGGTTTTTCAAAACCTTACATAGCATGGGTTCGACCCTAATCAATAATAACTAGACAATGTAAATTCTACTGGAATATAAAATCCTACGCAAGCAAAGCTTCCAGGTGCTTTTAAACCTACTTATCACAATGACAAGTGAGAATCGTACTTCGCCTATCTTACACGTAGTAAACCTTCAGGTTTTGTGCGTGCCATGTCCTCGGGACTTCAAAACCATCCATAGTTTCCAGCTTTTAGGTTCCTCTACCCTGAACGCTCTTGACTCTGTACGGCCCTTCCCAATTTGGGGCTAGCTTTCCTTTCTGTCCGACACCAGAAGCCTCTATTTTTCTCAAGACTAGATCACCTTGTTTGAAAAACCTCTCTTTAACCCTTAGGTTGTAGTAGAACGAAGCCTTTTTCTGATACTCTACTATCTTTGCATGAGCCTTATCTCGCACTTCATCAATTAAGTCCAGCGCCAACCTTTGCCCTTCCTCATTTTCCCCAGCATTGAAAGCTTGAATTCTTGGAGAAGAATGTGATATCTCCACGGGAACCACTGCTTCTGCCCCATATGCCAACATGAAGGGAGTTGCTCCAGTCGTGACTCTACAGGTAGTCCTATAGGCCCATAGTATTGGAAGTATCTCATCCACCCAATTATTTCTTGACTTCTCGATCCTCTTCCGTAGTCCATCCAGGATTATCCGATTTGCTACCTCCGCTTGCCCATTGGCTTGCGGGTGAGCCACAGAGGTGAACCGTAACTCAATTTCATTTTCTCCACAATACTTCTTGAATTCCTCATTGTTGAATTGTGCTCCATTGTCAGTGATGAGGATACGGGGAATTCCATATCGGCACATAATGTTTTCCCACAGGAATTGTGCAACCTGCTTAGTTGTGATTTTGGCCAAGGGTTTGGCTTCGATCCACTTGGTGAAATAATCAATGGCTACAATCAGAAATTTCCTTTATGCTGTGGCCATAGGAAAAGGCCCTAGAATATCCATCCCCCACATGGCAAAGGGAATAGGCGAGTTGATAGAGGTCAGCATCTCGGGGGGTTGTCTAACAACTGGTGCATGCTTCTGACAGCGATCACACTTCTTCACATATTCTTTGGCATCAGCCATCATTTCTGGCCAATAGAAGCCTAAACGGGTTATTTTATGAGCCAAGGCCCTGCCCCCCAAGTGTTGCCCACAAATACCTTCATGCACTTCCTCAAGAGCCAAGCGTGCCTCATCGGGCCTGAGACACCTCAAGTAAGGAACCACGAAAGATCTCTTATACAGAATTCCATCTATCAAGGAGTACCTTAGTGCTCGAATAGTTAACTTCCGTGCCTCAGTTGCATCACTTGGCAACCAACCGGTCTGAATGTGAGCCTTGATGGGATCAATCCATGACGTCCCCAAGCCTATGGGAGCCACAAGCTTAACATCTATGCTTCGTGTCTTCAAAACACGGAAGTACACACTTCCTGAACTTTCTTCAATCTCAGATGAAGCAAACTTTGATAGCGCATCTGCTTTAGCATTTTCTTCCCTTGGAATGTGTTCAACATGGCATTCATTAAATTGGGTCATCACAGCCCTTACTAGGCGAACATACTTAGCCATCGTATCATCCCTTGCCTCAAATTCTCCCTTTACCTGGGATATGATCAGCTTCGAGTCTCCACGGACTTTTAAGTTTTTGACTCTAAGTGTCCCAGCTAGACCAAGGCCAGCAATCAGGGCTTCATACTCTGCCTCATTGTTTGTGGTTGGGAAGTCTAGCTTCATAGTATACTCAATTAAGAATCCATCAGGGCTTTGCAAAACCAACCCTGCTCCACTGGAATTTGTTTTTGATGCTCCATCAAAATAGAGAACCCAATATTCTTTATCATCCTTCTCTTTGCTTTCATTATCGACTCCCTTGTCTTGAGGTATGGCATCTTCCTGCCCCCCGACTTCTTGGTTGGGTATGGTACATTCCACCACGAAGTCAGCTAGTGCCTGGGCTTTTATGGCCGTACGTGGCTTATACTTGAGATCGAACTCTCCCAACTCTATTGCCCACTTAATCAATCTCCCACTTGCCTTGGGACTGTGAATGATATTTCTCAGTGGCTGATTCGTTAGCACCTCAATCCGATGAGCCTGAAAGTAAGGACGCAGTTTTCTTGAAGCCATTACCAAGGCTAGAGCGAATTTCTCAATAGTTGAATAATTCAACTCAGCGCCATGCAAAATTTTGCTGACATAGTATACGGGTTTCTGGACCTTCAGTTCCTCCTTAACCAACACCGCACTCAAGGCGCTATCTGAAACAGCCAAGTACAAGAATAAAACTTCATTCAGAACTGGCTTGGCCAACAACGTGGCCTGGCCCATATACTTCTTTAACTCTTCAAATGCCTTCTGATTTTCCTCACTCCATACAAAGCCTTTGATGCTCTTTAGTGACTTGAAAAATGACAAGCACTTGTCTCCTGACTTGGAGATGAATCGTCCTAGCGCAGCAACCCTTCCTGTGAGCTTCTGAACATCCTTGATGGTTTTTAGTGGTTCCATGTCCAGGATCGCCTTTATTTTATCGGGGTTAGCCTCAATTCCTCTTTTTGAGACCATCAATCCCAAGAATTTTCCAGATCCTACTCCGAAAGCACACTTCGTAGGATTCAACATCATCTTGTGGTACCTCAGGACCTCAAAAGCTTCCCTTAAATGGGCTATATGATCAGTCTTTACTAGACTCTTGACTAACATGTCATCAACATAAACTTCCATAGTCTTACCAATAAGATCCTTAAAAATTTTATTCACCAACCTTTGATAGGTGGCTCCTGCATTCTTGAGACCAAACGCCATAACAAGATAACAATAAACACCAAAGTCAGTGATAAATGATACCTTTGGAATGTCATCCTTATGCATTTTGATCTGGTTGTATCCGCTAAATCCATCCATGAAACTCAGCATCTCATGTTCAGCAGTGGCATCAATCAAAGTATCAATTCTAGGCAGCGGAAAAGAGTCTTTGGGGCATGCATCATTCAGATCAGTGAAGTCTATACACATCCTCCACTTTCCATTAGCCTTCTTCACCATTACAGGGTTTGCTAACCACTCTGGAAATTGAATCTCCTCAATGAAACCAGCCTCTAAGAGCTTTTCTACTTCCTGTTTTATAGCCTCTTGTCTTTCCGGGGCAAAATTTCTTTTCTTTTGTTTCACTGTCTTCCGGCTTGGATCCACGTTTAGCTTGTGAGTAATTAACTCCGGGTCTATGCCTGGCATATCAGCTGCTGACCATGCAAACACATCACTATTTTCTTGCAAAAATTTCACTAACTTCCCTCTAAGGGGCTCCTCTAATGTGGCTCCAATGAAAGTCATCCTCTCAGGATTCTTGGGGTCTAAAGGAACCGAAACCAATTCTTCTGCTGGCCTTCCTCTATTCTCATCATTTTCTCGAACATCCATATCTTCAATAGGAAGAACCTGCCCCCCGACTCCATCTGCCCTCAAAGAGGCCACATAACAGCTTCTAGCCATTTTTTGATCTCCTCTCTCTTCTCCAATCCCGTTTCGGGTGGGAAACTTCATGACTGAATGGTAGGAAGAGGGGACTGCCTTGAAGGAATGTATCCCTGTTCTCCCCATGATAGCATTATAAGTTGAACTAGCCTTTACCACCACGAAATCCAGCATCTGCGTTGCTTGCCTTGGTTCCGTACCTATGGTGGTTGGCAATTTGATTATCCCTTCCACAGGACATTCTACTCCAGCAAATCCATATATCAGCATGTCGGTTGGTGTCAACTGAGAGTCGTTATACCCCATTCTTAGAAAGGTGTCATGGAGCAAGATATCCACAGAAGCACCATTATCCACAAGGACCCTCTTAACCGGGCTATTTCCTATTATCGGTGTTATGACCAGCGGGTCGTCATGGGGAAACTTCACGCCCTCTAGGTTGGAATCATCAAAAGCCAATGTTACTTCTGTCCTGGCCCTCTTCGGGGCTTTGCCAACAATATGCATAACCTCCCTGGTGTATGCCTTTCTGGAATTTTTGGACAATCCAGCAGCAGTTGGACCTCCAAAGATCGTGTTTATCACAGGTCCTCAAGGGCGTCCTGGTCCTCCAAAAATTGCATTTATAACCGGCCCTCTAGGTTGGGGATTCCGCCCCTGATCATCTTGGTCCCTCCTACGATCTTCAAAGTTCTTCCTTCCATTATTGTTTCTGTCCCCTCCATCTCCAGTATACTTGTTCAACCTTCCTTTTCGAATCAAAAACTCAATTTCATCTTTCAATTGCCTACACTCATCGGTGTCATGGCCAACATCCTTGTGAAACCTGCAATACTTGCTCTTATCTAGCTTGGCGGGATCAGCCTTCAAGGGCTTAGGCCAGCGAATATCTCTATCTTTCTCAATCTCCATCAAAATCTGACTTCTAGGAGCACTCAGCTTAGCGTATTCAGTGAACTTTTGCCTAGGTCCTCCCTTCTTGGGGGTTGAATCAGCGTTTTGTTCGGTTCTAGGATATTTATCCTTAGCAATATACTCCAGATCAGTTTTTCACTTCTTGCCTCCAGTGGGCTCATTACTTATTACGGTCTTCCTCATGCTTTCTTCAACCTTGATATACTTCCCTGCCCTCTCTTGGAGTTGCAACATGTTTTCAGGGGGGTCGTTTGGCCAAGGACATCTTGAAAACTCATCCCTAGTTCCTTGTTGCAGTGCTATCATGGCTACCTTATCATCAAGGTCTGGGACTTTTAAAGCCTCCTTTGTAAAACGATTCAGGTAATCCCTCAAGGATTCCTTAGCTCCCTGCACAAGACTCATAAGAGATGCTGAACTTTTCTCATGGACTCTTCCACTGATGAATTGCTTAATAAAAGCCTGACTTAATTCTCTGAATGATCCAATAGAGTTTGGGGGCAAGCGACTGTACCATCTTTGAGCCATACCCGACAGGGTTTGGGGGAAGGCCCGACACTTTATAGCATCATTCACGGGTTGCAGCAGCAGTGCATTAGAGAATGTCCTAACATGATTAGCGGGGTCACCCGTGCCATCATAGGCTTTGATAGTGGGCATCTTGAATTTTCTTGAAATATGGGCATTCATTATTTCTTCTGTGAAAGGTGGAGTTGGATCATCAGGATCTCCAAGGGGAAGGAGATTGCTTGGATCAGTTCTTGGGACAGCAGCCCTTCTTCTTACCGGACCATCCAGGTCTATGATAGGAGGAGGATTTCTCCCCTAGGAGGTATGTGGGGTCTGGTGGCCTGGTGAGCCTCCAAATCACACCTCAGCCTTTGGATTTTAGCCTCATGAGCCCTGATCCTTTCCTGCACTTCTTAGGGATTCGCCCCTGGGGTGCTTTGGGGGCGTTGCCTTCCATCGGCCATTGGCTCTTTTCCAGGACGCCTCCTTCTCGGGGCCACTTCATCATCCGAAGATTCAGAGTCTCTCTCAGTGTATGGACCAGAAAATTCCCGATCCTCAGGGATAGGACCCAAACCTCGTATATAGGGGGGCGACCGCCCTCGTGCTTCGCTTCGCCTAGCATATCCGCTTCCTCCAACCTCAGGGTGAAGGGGCATCCCATAAGGGGGGTTAGTAGTAACAACAGTTGAATATTCATACCCGACGGGTCGAGAATTCACAGGTATATGTATTTGTTGAACTTGAGGATTCGTACCTTGAATCGGGGGAGTTGTCCCTTGTAGCTGGGGTTGAGTTGCCCCTATCTGGGCTTCCTCCTGAGTAGATGCATAAGTTGAATGGGGAGGAACCTCCACGGTTGATGAAATTACCTGGGTTGGTGTTCCTTCCTCTAGAGCTCCAATTGTTCTCCGTGTTCTCGCCATGGTTGTTGTTGAGTTTCCCACAGACGGCGCCAAATGTTATGGATAAAAAGCTAAGGTTATTATTTGATGTATTTATTACTAAGATTCGGGAGCTCAAGGCCTTTAATGGCTGCTCTCGTGTATCATAGCTTAATTCTGCCTTTACGAGATGCCTACGTATCTCTGTGAATTAGAGAATCAAGCCAAAAAACGTAGTTCTGATTTGTGGGGTGAGGCCCCTTATATAGATGTGGGAGTCCTTGAATTGGACTTGGTATAGGAGACTTGGTGGACAAGCCTCTGAATTAGGATAGACTTAGGAGTCCTAGGAAGTAGGAAGCTGATTCCTTATCCTTTTAGGTCCCCTTGAGGCTAATCTATAAGGATTTATATCCTTATCGGGACTCTTCTCAATAGCTGATTTTTCCCTTATTAATTAATTACGAAATTAATTAATAATTAGGGCTTTTGGGCCTTTTTTATTCCATCAGGCCTGATCTGGCCCATCAGGCTTAACCTTTCTGGTCTGAGTATCATATATCTTTTTATTGGGCCTAGCAGCCCACAGCTTGTACAATTAATGCAGTATTTAATTATACAATCATAATTTATTTATCCCTATCAAAGATTTGTTTGTTCCTAACAGAAGAGTGCAAATCTTGTTTGATAAATTTAACAACAGAACCAATGTACGGAGAAACTGTTCATCCAATTTCTGAGATGATTAGAGTTCGACAATTCATAAAAAGCCGAGCATGAGCAAAGAAGATTGAGGAAATCTCCAGACTTTCTAAAGGAAGAACGTTATTAGAAAAAGAGGCGACATGTTAAACGATCAGCAGCATAAGCGAAATTTGAAGTTATAAGTATAAATCTCATAAGACTATAAATATAGTCGAATTCTACACATGGAAGCGCAACGCGAAAGATACAAGACCTGGTACATGGGAAATTATTTTAATGATCGATTAAGAAGGCATGTCAGAAAACTTTCTAAAGTTAATAGATGACCCAGAATGGAATTTATTGATCGGACAAGGGTTGAAGCTGTAAACGGATGAAATGTGGATGGTGACGAATGATATCATTCTCTCCTATAATCTTATGTGTTCTTATGAATTTCGAGTAAAGTATGAACTTCTTTCATAATCAGCTCTATAAGGTGACAAGAAAATTGTTAAATCTTTTTCAAATCATTCCTCCTTCAAAATATTGCTTTCTGATTGAGACAAGCAGTATTATAGTGTGACGCTTTGTCGAAATGACAAAGAGTCTGGTGGGATGCTGTAATAACCCCAAAAATTTCGGACTTTTTGTAACCCCTATGAATAGTGATTTTGCTGATTATGCTGATTAAGAAAACTTTTTATGCCACACTCTGTAGCAGTTCTTTTATTGATATTCAGAGATCTTATTAGTACTCCATATGGTATATGAGTGTATGTAAAGATTGTCAGAATCCAAATTCGAACACTTTGATTTTTCCCGAAAATCCACCAGATACCAAAAGAATTGAGTATAACGTAACATGATTAAAAGGATTTAAATTCAAGGATTATAAGAGAGGGAACCCAAGTAATAAAATCCCGGATATGATCCCTCAAACGACAAACGAGAACGAAAGTTAAGCGAACCGTATAACAGATAAACGATCATTAGCCAAGTAATTAAGGGTTAATCAAAGAGGTTAGTGGATGATGATGTCATCACACCAACAAGGAGAAGACATGTGTTAACAAGATGACACAAGCATGATGACATAAGCATGACAAGGGGGTTTGCTTTGTTGGTTGATTATGGGCCATGTAAAATTTACCATGGTAAAAAGCTAAAACAATTGCCAAGACAAAAAGAGAAGGAACCAAGCATAATTCATAAAACAAAAAAAAGAGGAGTTGACCTTGCATTAAAGCTCTCGACCTCTTTCCTTTTTCAAGAAGTAGAAATTAAAAAACCCAAGATCCAAGCCTTGTTATTTTGTAAGGTAATTATCCAAGGTTCTTTATGATTAGTTATGGCTATCCTAGGAGTTTAAGCTCCCAACTCCTTCACAATCTTTTTCAATAAATCATTTAAGAAGAGAGTGAATAGTGTTTTCAAGAATTTTAAATTATTTGATCTTGTGTTTTTGGTTAGATTAAGCTTTGGTAAGGACTTTCAAGGGCTATTTCGAGCTTCTTAGTTACTTCTACTCACCAAGGATGGTAAAACTTCATACCCTAAGCTTTACTTTGAATGTTTTGGAGTAGTTTTGATTAATATAGTTCATGAGAAGCATGATTCCTGTATGTTTAGAGTTTGGCTGGATTTGTAATGATTTTGAGTTATAAATCTTGGTTATTGGTTAATGAACCTTAAGTATAGTTAGTAGCTCTTGTTTGTGATTGAATGAGTTGGGAAAATCATAAGGTTATGGACTGATGTTGTAAGGTTTGGATAAATATTGGTTGTATTGGTGGTTGTGAGTTGATTTGTGGTTAATTGGAGTAGTTTAAAACTTGGTAATCGCGTAAAAATAGTCGTCGTAATGCCCATTTTCATACAACTGATTGTTCTTAGTTTTCGGGACAGAAAGCTAACTTTCTAATCTGTATCTTTGCCATGTTTAGCTAGATCGTGTGTAAGCTTCATTTTGATATGTTGTTCGCTTGAATCCAATGTACGGTTTAGGAGAAACGACCGTTTTAAGTAACGGCATTTCGCGAACGAACCATTACCCTTCGCCTTACTTTTAAACCTTGGTTAAGGTCCTTAAATGACTAATTGGAGTATCAAACAATTATGTAAGGTTAATGGATCAATTGGTCGAGTATTCACAAAACAGTCGCCTTAAAATTCGTAACGGTTAATTTATTAAAAATGGTGGAGCCGAGGGTACTCGAGCAACTTATGTGAATCGTTAGGCGCAAAAGCGAACGTTAGGGTCCAATTGGTTAAAGTCTAATTTCTTAAGTGACCGTGGTTTAATTCCAACTTATATATTGTTTATAGGTTACCATCCTTTCCCCAGGCCTTTTACCACCCCCAGTCGCTCAGGCAAGTTTTCTACCTGTTATTTTGTTGTTGTGATGTAAATATATTGATGCATTATCTTGAGATAAGTGCATGACTGTTATTAGAAAATCTTGCGATATATTGGAGCATGTTGATATGGTATTGATAGGGAATAAAATAAACCCTGATTGCATAATTAATATAGCATTAATTGTATTAACATTGGGCTGGCAGTTATGCCCATTAGAAGAGGCCCAAGACCCTTGATAGGGGCCTAAAATTAGCCTAGGAATATAATTAATGTTAAAATTAATTAGACCTGATACGGTCCAATAACGAAGCCCAATTAGAAAGGGCCCAAAATCTTGAATATTAATTAATTTCATAATTAATTAATAAGGGAGAAATCAGCTGTTAAGATGAGTCCCAACGAGGACACAAATCCTTGTAGATTAGCCTCCAAGGGACCTAAAAGGATAAGGAATCAGTTTCCTGCTTCCTAGGACTCCAAAGTCCATTCTAATTCAGAGACTTGCCCACAAGGTCTCCTAACTCTAGACCAATTCAAGGACTTTCAATATCTATATAAGGGGCCTCACCCCACAGATCAGAACTACGTTTTTTGGCTTGATTCTCTAATCCACAAAGATAAGTAGGCATCTCGTAAAGGTTTGATCCAGACCATGAAGGCCTCATAGCCGACAGGAACCAATGTAGGGTTGATCCAGACCCTCCTAAAGGTTTTCTGGTGGAACTCCTATGAAATTCCTTGAGAATTCTTGAAAAATTAGGTGCCCAACGAGAACAAGTTTCATGAAGACTAGAACATCCATGAGAACAAGTTTCGAGAAGGCTAAAGAGTCCATGAGAACAAATTTCGTGAAGACTAGGACATCCACGAAAACAAGTTTCATGAAGAATAGAACGTTCACTAGAAAACGATCAGAAAAGCCTGGATGAGGCTAAACACAAATCGATAGTCTTAAGGGACGATTATGTTAATCACCATGATAAGAAAAAGCCCACATTCCGGGACCTTCCGGAATGTCCTCGAAGATTCTTAACGATTTCTTTGATTCTTAATGGATTTGGAAATATAAAGGCCCAAGTCAAGCTCCAAATTCAAAGAATCAAAACGCCAAATCCAAATAGGATTTGGAAATATAGAGGCCCAAATCCAAAGAGGATTTGGAAATGTGAGAGGCCTGAATTAAAGCCCAAATACAAAGAAGAGCCAAAAAGACCAGGATTTAAGTCGAGATCTAGGTCGTGCATCCTGGATGAATTAGTTCGAATAGGAGCCTAAAGATGAACGAAATTTCGACCAAGACCCATGACGCAAACTCGACTAGGATCCAGGTCGAAACCCTGGTCGTGAATTCTAGTCGAAGTTTCACGAACAGGAGTCATAAGGTGGCATGAATTTCGACCAAGACCCAGGTCGTAAAATCAACTAGGATCCAGGTCGAAATCTAGGTCGTGAATCCTAGTCGAAGTTTCACGAACATGAATCATGTTGTAGCCAATATTTCAACCAGGATCCAGGTCGTTAACTCGACGAGGATCCAGGTCGAAATCCTGGCCGTGAATCCTAGCCGAAATTGTTCAACCAGGGCTCAGGAGCAGGCCCAAATTCGACTAGGATCCAGGTCGAAATTTCGACTAGGATCCTGGTCAAAAAAGGACTGAAAATTTCAAAAAAATCCCAGAAAAATTAGGGAAAATTTAAAGTAATTTCCAAAATTATTTTTGATAAAATATTCTTGAAATATTAAAGAAGTAATATCTGTGAGTATCAGAATATTCTTGAAAATTAGGAAAAAATCCCAGAAATTAAGGGAAAATTCCTGAAAAATACCAGAAAATTCCTAAAAAGAGGAAAAAAGGTAAGAAAATAATAGGGAAGTTCTAAAAACAATCCTGAAGCCGCGTACAAGGAAAATCTTTATAAATTTGTAGGTCTCTCCACACTTTACGCCAAACCGATACCCTGTAAGGGAATGAATGAACTTAATTTCTGCGAAATGTTTTACGGTTTCCCAGAAGTTGGGGGGGGGGGAAATGATAGGGAATAAAATAAATCCTGATTGCGTAATTAATATCGCATTAATTGTATTAACATTGGGTTGGAAGTTAAGCCCATTAGAGGAGGCCCAAGACCCTTGATATGGGCCTAAAATTTGCCTAGGAATATAATTAATGTTAAAATTAATTAGAACTGATACGGTCCAATAATGAAGCCCAATTAGAAAGGGCCCAAAACCCTGATTATTATTTAATTTCGTAATTAATTAATAAGGGAGAAATCAACTGTTAAGATGAGTCCCGATGAGGACATAAATCCTTGTATATTAGCCTCCAAGGGACCTAAAAGGATAAGGAATCAGTTTCCTACTTCCTAAGACTCCAAAGTCCATTCTAATTCAGAGACTTGCGCACCAAGTCTCCTAACTCTAGTCCAATTCAAGGACTTTCAATATCTATATAAGGGGCCTCACCCCACAGAACAGAACTACATTTTTTGGCTTGATTCTCTAATTCACAGAGATACATAGGCATCTCATAAAGGCAGAGTTAAGCTACGAAACACGAGAGCAGCCATTAAAGGCCTTGAGCTCCTGAACCTTAGTAATTAATACAACAGTTAATACACCCTAAGTTTTTATCCATAACATTTGGCGCCGTCTGTGGGAACAGTAACAACTATGGCGAGAACATGGGGTGGACACAGCGCCCCTGAAGGAACACCAACTTGGACAACTCAAACGATTTCGTCAATGGTGGAGATACCCCCACACTCATCCTACGCCTCCACCCAAGGAGGAACCCCGATAGGGGCAACTGAGCCTCAGCCACAAGGGGCGAATCCCCCGGCTCCTCAAGGGACGAATCCCCAACTTCAGCAGATACATGCACCTTTGAACTCTCAGCCCGCAAGGTATGAATATTCAACTATTGTTACCACTAATCCCCCTACGGGATGCCCCTGTACCCTGAGGTTGGAGGAGTCGACTTGCTGGACGGAGTGAAGCACGGGGGCAAACACCCCCTACATACGAGGTTTGGCTCCTATCCCGGAGGATCAGGAATTTTCTGGTCCTTATACTGAGAGAGACTCTGAATCTTCAGATGATGATGTGGCCCCAAGAAGGAGGCGTGCGGGAAAAGGTCCGATGCCTGATGGTAACCAACGCCCTAGGAGCACCCGAGGGACGAATCCCCAAGAAGTGCAGGAGAGAATCAGGGCTCATGAGGCTAAGGTTCAAAGGATGAAGCGCGACTTGGAGGTGCACCAGACCCCCAGATCCCCAAGGAGGAGAAATCCTCCTCCAATCATAGACCTGGATGGTCCGCTGCAGAGAAGGACTGTTGTCCCAAAGGCTGATCCAAGCAATCTTCTTCCCCTTGGGGATCCTGATGATCCTACTCCACCATCCACTGATGAAATAATGAGCGCCCATATCTCAAGGAAGTTTAAGATTCCCACCATCAAAGCTTATGATGGCACCGGAGATCCCGCTAATCATGTCAGGACATTCCCTAATGCACTGTTGTTGCAGCCCGTGAACGACGCTATTAAGTGTCGGGCCTTTCCTCAAACCCTGTCGGGAATGGCTCAAAGATGGTATAGCCATTTGCCCCCGAATTATATTGGGTGCTTCAGAGAACTAAGTCAGGCTTTTATTAAGCAATTCATCAGCGGGAGAGTGCATGAGAAAAGCTCAGCATCCCTCATGAGCATTGTGCAGCCTAAACCCCTGAAGGTTGATCCTACCAAGCTAAATAAGAGCAAATATTGCAAATCTCACAAAGATGCTGGTCATGACACCGATGAGTGTAGACAATTGAAAGATGAAATAGAGTTCCTCATTCGAAAAGGAATATTAAACAAGTACACTGGAGATGGAGGAGATAGGAACAACAATGGGAGAAAGAATTTTGAAGATCGTAGGAGGGACCAAGATGATCAAGAGTGGAATCCCCAGCCTAGAAGACCGGTGATAAATGCAAACATTGGAGGACCGCGACCCCGAGGGCCTGTGATAACTACAATCTTTGAAGGATCAACCGCTGCTGGATTATCCAGGAATTCCAAGAGAGCGTATACTAGAGAACTTATGCATATTATTAGGGAAGCCCCGAAGAGGGCCAGGATATGAGTGACAATGGAATTTGATGATTCTAACATGGAGGGTGTGAAATTTCCTTGTGACGACCCGCTGGTCATAACACCAATAATATGGAACAGCCCAGTGAAGAGGGTCCTTGTAGATAACGGTGCCTCGGTGGACATTTTACTCCATGATACCTTTTTAATGATGGGTTACAATGATTCTCAACTAACCCCAACCTATATGCCAATATATGGATTCGCAGGAGTGGAGTGCCCCGTGGAAGGGATAATTAAGTTGCCAACAACCATAGGTCAGGAACCAAGGCAAGCAACTGAGATGTTGGACTTTGTAGTGGTGAAGGCTAGTTCAACTTACAACGCGATCATGGGACGAACAGGGGTACATGCCTTCAAGGCAGTCCCTTCCTCCTACCATTTAGTGATGAAGTTTCCCACCCGGAATGGGATTGGAGAAGAGAGAGGAGATCAAAAGAAGGCAAAGAGTTGTTATGTGGCCTCTCTTAGGGCAGATGGAGTTGGGGGGCAGGTTCTGCCTATTGAAGATCTGGATATTCGTGAGAATAATGAGAAAAGAGGGAAGGCGGCAAAAGAGTTGGCCCCGATTCCTTTGGCTTCCGAGGATCCTGAGAAAGTGACTCTCATTGGAGCAACGCTAGAGGAGCCCCTTAGAGGGAAGTTGGTGAAATTTTTGCAAGAAAATAGTGATGTGTTTGCATGGTCGGTAGCTGATATGCCAGGCATAGACCCGAAACTGATCACTCAAACTGAACGTGGATCTAAATCGAAAGACTGTGAAGCAGAAGAAAAGAAGCTTTGCTCCAGAGAGGCAAGAAGCTATTAAACAAGAAGTAGAAAAACTCTTAGAGGTTGGTTTCATTGAGGAGATACAGTTTCCAGAATGGTTAGCGAACCCTGTGATGGTAAAGAAGGCTAATGGAAAATGGAGGATGTGTGTTGATTTCACCGATCTGAATGACACATGCCCTAAGGACTGTTTCCCATTGCCAAAGATAGATACATTGATAGATGCTACTGCTGGTCATGAGATGCTGAGCTTCATCGATAGATTCAGTGGATACAATCAGATCAAGATATATAAAGATGACATCCCAAAGGTATCATTCATTACTGACTTTGGTGTTTTTTGTTATCTTGTTATGGCGTTTGGTCTCAAGAATGCAGGAGCCACCTATCAAAGGTTGGTAAATAAGATTTTCAAGGATCTTGTTGGCAAGAACATAGAAGTTTATGTCGATGACATGTTAGTCAAGAGTCTAGTGAAGACTAACCATATAACCCATTTGAGGGAAGCTTTTGAGGTCCTGAGATACCATAAAATGATGCTGAATCCTACAAAGTGTGCTTTTGGAGAGGGATCTGGAAAGTTTTTGGGACTGATGGTCTCCAAGAGAGGAATCAAGGTCAATCCCGATAAAATAAAGGCAATCTAGGACATGAAGCCACCAAAGACTATCAAAGATGTTCAAAAGCTCACTGGAAGAGTTGCTGCATTGGGGCGGTTCATCTCCAAATCTGGGGACAAGTGCTTATCATTTTTCAAGTCCTTGAAGAAGGTTAAGGATTTTGTATGGAATGAGGAAATCTAAAAGGCATTTGAAGAATTAAAGAAATATATGGCATAAGCACTATTGTTGGCCAAGCCAGCTCTGAATGAAACTTTATACTTGTACTTGGCCATTTCAGAAAATGCCTTGAGTGCTGTATTGGTTAAGGAGGAATTTAAAATCCAGAAATCCGTATACCATGTTAGCAAAATTCTGCATGGGGCTGAGTTGAATTATTCAACTATTGAGAAGTTTGCTTTAGCCTTGGTAATGACTTCAAGGAAGTTGCGTCCTTACTTTCAGGCTCATAAAATTGAAGTGATAACAAATTAGCCCTTGAGAAATATTATTCATAGTCCCAAAGCTAGTGGGAGGATGATTAAGTGGGCAATAGAGTTGGGAGAATTTGACCTCAAGTACAAGCCACAAATGGCAATAAAAGCCCAGACATTGGCTGACTTCGTGGTGGAATGTACCATACTCAACCAAGAATTTGGGGGGCAGGAAGATACTATACCTCAAGACACAGAAGGTGATAAACAAAGAAAAGGACATTAAGGAGAAGGAGTATTGGGTTCTCTATTTTGATGGAGCATCAAAAACAAATTCAAGAGGAGCAGGGCTAGTTTTACAAAGCCCCGATGGGTTCTTGATTGAATATGCTATGAAGCTAGACTTCCCAACTACAAATAATGAAGCAAAATATGAAGCTCTAATAGCTGGCATCGGCCTAACAGGGACACTGAGAGTTATGAGCTTAAAAGTCTGTGGAGACTCGAAGTTGCTCATATCCCAGGTCAAGGGAGAATTTGAGGTAAGGGATGATACTATGGCTAAGTATGTCCACCTAGTAAGGGCTATGATGACTCAATTCGATGAATTCCATGTTGAGCACATCCCAAAGGAGGAAAATGGTAAGGCGATGCATTGTGAAAGTTTGCTTCATCAGAGATAAGAGGAAAGTTCATGAAGTGTGTACTTCCGTGTTTTGAAAACACGGAGAATTGATGTTAAGCTTGTAGATCCTATAGGGCTGAATAACTCATGGATAGATCCCATTAAGACCCATATTCAAACTGGGTGGCTGCCAAATGATGTGATTGAAGCACGCAAGTTGGCTGTTCCAGCTCTGAGATACTCTTTGATCGATGGGATTTTGTATAAAATATCTTATGTGATTTCTTACTTAAGATGTCTCAGGCACGATGAGGCACGCTTGGCTCTTGAAGAGGTACATGAAGGTATCTGCGGGCAACACCTGGGGGGCAGAGCACGGGCTCATAAGATAACCCGCTTAGGCTTTTATTGGCCAGAGATGATGACTGATGCCAAAGATTATGTGAAAAAGTGTGATCGTTTCCAGAAATATGGACCGGTTGTTCGATGACCCCCTGAGATGCTGATTTCCATCAACTCTCCCATCCCCTTTGCTATGTGGGTAATGGATATACTTGGGCCTGTCCTCATGGCCACGGCACAAAGAAAGTTCTTAATTGTATCCATACATTATTTCAATCGAAGCTAAGCCTTTGGCTAAGATCACAACTGAACAGGTTGCACAATTCTTGTGGGAAAATATCATGTGTCGATATGGAATCCCACGCATCCTTGTCACGGATAATGGGAAACAATTTGATAATGCAGAATTCAGAGAGTACTGCGACGATAACAACATAGAACTTCGCTTCACCTCGGTTGCACATCCTTAGGAAAATGGGCAAGCGGAAGTTGCTAACAGAATCATCCTTGATAGACTTAAAAAGAGGGTTGAACGCTCGAGAAATACTTGGGTGGATGAGTTGCTGCCTATACTATACGCATATCGTACCACCTGCAAAGTGACAACTGAAGCTACCCCATTCATGCCGGCTTACGGAGCCGAGGCAGTGGTGCCCCTTGAAATCACACATGGATCCCCTAAGATCGAAGATTATGAATCACACATGGATCCCATTGACGAGGTCAGAGATGAGGCCAGCGCCTGCAATGCAGAGCATCAATGAAGAGCCTCCCTCTATTTTTATAAAAGGGTTAAAGAAAGGTTCTTTTACCAAGGAGGCTTGATCTTAAGAAAGATTGAGACTTCAGGAGTTGAAGAGAAAGAAAAGTTAATCCCTAATTGGGAAAGGCCGTATAAGGTCAAGAAAACATGAGGATGAGGATCCTACAAGTCGGAATCCCTGAGCAGCGACAAAGTGCCTCATACCTGGCATGTTTTAAAGCTGAAGGTTTAATATGTTTAGGACATGAAAGTCATGTTCCTGATACCTAGTAGTAAATGGAGGAATAAGGTCGACCAGTGTACAAGCATCCAACGAATAAAATTCCTGAAGGACCAAAGTACCGAAAATAAAAGATGATATGAAATCAAACTACAAATGCAGGAGATCATGAAGGATCAGAAATCAAGTCATGATGAACAATTAGGTTACACACTGAAGATGTTCAAGTCCATGAAGGACCACAAATAGATAAAAGCCACACACGGCAAACAAAGCCAAGCAAGGCCTAAACACTGAAGGACAATCTATAGTCCAAAATCAGATGATTGACCAATAATGGCAACCTCAGAAACAAATCCATGGAAAGCCCCGCAAATTTACCATATACGGGTAAAAGCTATGAACAGAGCCAATGGACATATTAAAGAGCGCACCTCATCATCATGGGTGTCCATCAACTTGAATAAGTCTTCCGACCGTCGATAAATGCTAAGAGAGCTCTAGAATCCCACTCCTAAAACTTTCTCTCAAGTTTCTTCATCAATGCCTTCAAGGCCATGTGCTCACTCCTTCATTTTGCACTCATAGTGAAAGAAGCTGTGAAGTAGGTATTGGCCTAATAAGAAAAAGATATTAGAAAGATAACTTCACGAAATGTATATGGTCAATTGAAGTCTACATTACAAACTCCAGCCTACCAAAGAAGGCTGATCAGCCTCAAGAGAAAGGCTTTGACCAACTGGAGATCCCTCAGAAAGGGCTCCAGCAGACCGACCTCCAAGGGATGCCTTAAGCCAGCCAGGCTCCTCATTTAATTTGTGAAGTATTGAAAGTTCTAAAAAGAATAGATGTACCAAATACAAGGCATGAGCCCCGCACATCCCCGCCTCAGGAAGCTGTTCGCCTAATTGGAACAAACTTAACCAATGGAAAAATAAGAGGGGTTAGGCCAACTTTAACAAGGTTCCTTTGAATTATGAGGACCCATCAAGAACATGAACGTGATAGTTTATGTTCGAGGTTCATCGAGACATGTTGTCCAAGAAAGCAAAAATATTTCCCCTTGACCGACCAGAGGAGGCCGAGTAGCCATCCATGAAGATCTTTGACCGTCTAAAGGATCCTTGGATGAGGTCCCCACCCGGCAAGGCACTCCCTCGAATGAAAAAGAGAGAAGTCTAATCCACGAATTAATATTGAGAATATTAAAGTTCAAGAACTTCCACAAAATGGGATCCCAAAGGGCCAAGAAGCTCTAGACATTAAGGTTACGGCCGACCGGGGCCTCAAGGGCTTGGTCTCTATGGCCGACCAAGAGTCTTTGAAGCTGACTCCTCCATATGGAGGGTTAGGCCGACTAGGACGTCCTCGAAGGAATGTCTACAGACGTCCGGAACTAATAATGATGGCCCCAAAGAGAAGGTTCCAAGAAAACCATGAACTGGAGCCAAGGGATGCTCCTAGTGAAGACAAGAACTTCCACGGAAACAAGTTTTATAAAGACTAGAACCCTTACGGAGGGAAAAAAGTTTCATAAAGAGTAAGACGCTCACGGAGGTGAGATTTTGTCCTACTAAGAGTCAGTGACGCCTAGTCCTCTACAAGGAAGGATTAGGCCGACTAGAACCTTCACGGAGGGAAATAAGTTTCGTGAAGAGTAGAACGTTCATGAGACTTAGTACATAACGCTCACTAGAAAAAGGGCCAAACGTCCAAAAAGAGCAGAATTGGCCGACCAAGCCACATGAAGGCCTCATAGCCGACAGGAACCCATGTAGGGTTGATCCAGACCCTCCTAAAGGTTTTCTAGTGGAACTCCTATGAAATTCCTTGAGAATTCTTGAAAAATTAGGCGCCCAACGAGAACAAGTTTCATGAAGACTAGAACATCCATGAGAACAAGTTCCGCGAAGGCTAAAGAGTCCATGAGAACAAATTTTGTGAAGACTAGGACATCCACGAAAATAAGTTTCATGATGAATAGAACGTTCACTAGAAAATGATCAGAAAAGCCTGGATGAGGCTAAACACAAATTGATAGTCTTAAGGGACGATTATGTTAATCACTATGATAAGAAAAAGCCCACATTCCAGAACCTTCCGGAATGTCCTCGAATATTCTTAACGATTTCTTTGATTCTTAATGGATTTGGAAATATCCCTTTCTTTGACTAGACATATAGACTCATGTATTTCATTTTGGGTAGATGACTGTAGCACTGTTGTACTTTTGACCAGATCGAACTATGTATTTCTTGCATTATGTATATATTTGTTTCCTTTCAGTTCAGTTCCTTAGTGATGAGATCATTGTTTTTATCTTTATTATTACTGCACTTTTTGTGTTTAGAATTGCCATAATATAATAGAATTGTGAGATACGTTCTCCCCATTATAGAACAGTGCAAGGCACAATCTTATGTATGATTGTGACCTAACATTGAATTTTCCAAAATTTATCTGTATCATGCAGTCAAGAAGGATTGGAACTAGGGCGAACCCTAGATTTGAGGACCAGGGAAGCCGTAACCAGGATGGTAGGAACCAAGAACACAGTGAAGAGGAAGATGAGGATTATGTTGAACAGGATGACTCCCAGTATAAAGAGGAGGATGAAACATTTGATGTTGAATGATTTAAAATAGAGGCTAAAGAAGGAGAAGCTGAGGTTGAGCAACAAGTACCAAACCCAGGCATGGATCCCATGGGGTAGTTCATGCAACTACTAAGGCAGAACTTGGAACGTCAACCCAACCCACCCCCTCAAGGAAATAACAATGCTGTGGCAAACTCTTTCAGGGCTTTAAGTCCCTTAAGCCCCCTGAGTTCCACGGATCAGCCAGCCCAGTTGAGGCAAGGGCACGGCTAAAGGAAATGGAGAAATCCTTTGAGATTCTGAGTACCGATGACGCACAGAAGACTGTATTTGCTACCTACCTTCTAAAGGGAGAGGCCAACTACTGGTGGGAGGCCAAGAAAAATATAGAGATGGATGCTATTATAACCTGGGAGAGGTTCAGTCAATTATTTTTTAGGGAGATATTTCCCGAGGTTTATGGAGAACCAGATAGAGCTCAAGTTCTTGGAGCTAAAGCAGAATAACTTATCTGTAGCAGAGTACGGAGAAAAATTTATTGAGTTATCAGGGTTTGTATCAGAGTTTGTGAATACTGAGGAAAAGAAAGCTAGGAGGTTTCAGTAGGGACTGAAATCGTGGATTCAGAATAAGATGGCAATCCTTGAGCTTACAGACTATGCCACTCCGGTGCAAAAGGAAACAATTTTAGAAGCCGGAAGTGAACATATGCATAAGGAAAGAGAGAAGAAAGGAATAAAGAGGAAAAGCATGAGCATGGGCGGAGGTTCCGCAGGAGGGAGCTTCCCAACAAGATTTAATCGAGGAGCAGTGTCCCTACCGGGAAGGAGTACTGGGTTTAAGCGGCCCATGAGTGTGAATGTGAGCCAGAGCGGCCATAAGTCAAGAAGGTCCTATTCCAACCAGTCTCGACCCCCATTACCAGCCTATAACACTTGTGGAAGGATGCATTCTGGAGAGTGTAAAGGAAAGCCAGTAACCTGCTTTAAGTGTGGTCGAGAGGGTCAATATTCAACCAAGTTTTCTTCGTCAACCCCCGCCGTCATTCCAACCACCACTTGTCATCAGTGTGGACGCCCGGGTCATTGGGAGAGGGAATGCCAAATGAATAAACCAGTAGCTTTAGGAGCAAGCAGGGCTGCTTCCAATAAGCCACCTACTGTGAGGACTTTCAACATGACAGTTCAAGATGCTATGAAAGACTCAGATGTGATAGCATGTACCCTTTCTCTAAATTCAGTCAGTGTAAATGTTTTATTTGATTTGGGAGCAATATCGAGGGACTTTGCATATAAATTAAGACTTAAGGCTGAACCCTTGTTAGAACCCTTACAAGTAGAAATAGCCAACCAAGAAGTTATCCATGTTAACCAGATTCACCCCTCATGTGAGTTAGGCATAGGGGAACTATCTTTTGGTGTTAATCTAATTCCTTTTAAATTAGGGGAATTTGACGTAATTTTGGGAATGGACTGGCTATCTAGCAATAATGCTCAAATAGACTGTAAAGGGAAGAAAGTTAAGTTGAATATTCCAGGGGAGAAAGGAGTCATATTTAGAGGGAAGAGGCAAATACAGAAATTTTTGACCATGGCCCAGGCCAATAAGATGCTACGAAAAGGAAATGAGGCTTACCTAGCCTATATGGTGAATATGCAGAAGGAGGTGCCCAACTTGCAAGACATTCCGGTAGTCAACGAATTTGAAGATGTATTCCCACAAGACCTTCCGGGACTACCACCCGATAGAGTGATTGAATTTTCTATTGAGTTGGCCCCAGGGATGACGCCAGTTTCAAAGGCACCATACCGGTTAGCCCCATTAGAAATGAAAGAACTGGCTACCCAATTACAGGAACTTTTGGATAAGGGTATGATAAGACCCAGTGTGTCTCCGTGGGGAGCACCAGTATTATTTATTAAGAAGAAAGAACATGAGGCTGTGCATCGACTACCGAGAGTTGAACAAGCTAACCATAAAGAACAGGTACCCGTTACCCAGAATAGACGATCTGTTCGACCAGCTAAAGGATGTTGTTTACTTTTCCAAGATTGACCTGAGAACCGGATATCACCAACTAAAGATTAAACCTGAAGATATTCTAAAGACTGCGTTCCGTACCAGGTATGGGCACTATGAGTTCTCGGTAATGTCCTTTGGATTAACCAACGCCTTAGCAGCTTTCATGGATTTAATGAATAGAGTATTCAAGAAGTACTTGGACAAGTGTGTGATAGTTTTTATCGATGATATTTTAATCTACTCAAGGACCGAGGCAGAACATGCAGAGCATTTGAGGATATCTCTAGGAATACTCAGAGAAGAACATTTGTATGCCAAATTCTTGGAGTGTGAATTCTGGAGGAATGAAGTATAGTTTTTAGGACATGTGATCAATAAGGAATGAGTATTGGTCGACCCCTCCAAGATAGAGGCGGTCTCAAATTGGGAAAGGCCAACCACACCCAAAGAGGTAAGGAGTTTCATAGGATTGGCCGGCTACTATCGTAGATTTGTACAGGATTTTGCGAAGATTGCGGCCCCTTTAACATGACTTACTCGTAAGACAGAGAAGTTTGAATGGACAGAGAAATGCAAGAGCAGTTTTCAAGAATTGAAGAGAAGATTGGTGACGACGTCTGTGTTTGCGTTGCCAGATGGAAAAGGAGATTTTGTGATATATAGTGACGCGTCACAAAAAGGATTAGGGTGCGTGCTAATGCAGCACGGTAAAGTGATCGCGTATGCGTCAAGACAACGGAAGGAATACGAGATTAGATATCCTACTCATGACCTTGAGCTCGCGGCAATAGTTTTGCCTTAAAGATTTGGAGGCACTACTTGTATGGAGAGAAGTGCGAGATTTTAACAGACCATAAGAGCCTCAAGTACATATTCACGCAGAAAGAGCTTAACATGCGTCAGAGAAGATGGTTAGAGCTAATCAAGGACTATGATTGTGAGATTCTCTATCATCCAGGGAAAGCCAATGTGGTGGCTGACGCCCTTAATAGGAAGGAAAGACTCAAAATAATAATGACTTTAGAGGAATTGATAAGGGATTTCGAGAAAATGGAAATATAAGTAAAGGTAACCGGAGCCAGAACCGAAAAGCTGTTTGAGATCTCGATGCAGCAAGAGTTATTGGAAAAGATTAGATTGTGCCAAGAAAAAGTAATGAATGAAGGCAGAGAGTCAATGACTGGAGAAGAGATCTATACCGAGAGAGATGATAAGGGAATAATGAGGTATTCCTACAGGATTTGGGTTCCGAATGTTCAAGAGCTTAAAGACGAGATTTTGGATGAAAGCCATAGTTCAAGGTATTCCATTCACCCGGGGAGCACCAAGATGTATAGGTATTTAAAGGACTATTACTGGTGGCCCAACATGAAGAGGGACGTAGCAGAATGGGTAAGCAAGTGTTTGACTTGCCAAAGAGTAAAGGCGGAGCACTAGAGACCCAGTGGACTTTTACGACCCCTGGAGATTCCCGAATGGAAATGGGAACAGATAGCTATGGAGTTTGTTGTGGGCTTACCAAGGACGAAAGACAATCATGATGCCATATGGGTAATTATACACCGACTGACAAAGTCAGCTCACTTCATTCCTATTAATGAGAGACACACAGTCGATAGATTGGTGGACATTTACCTTAAGGAAATAGTGACGCGACATGGAGTCCCAACGTCCATTGTCTCAGACCGAGACCCCAGATTCAACTCCAGATTTTGGAGGAGCTTTCAAAAATGTGCAGGAACCAAATTAAACATGAGTACTGCTTACCATCCCCAAACGGATGGGCAAAGTGAGAGGACCATCCAGATACTAGAGGATATGTTGAGAGTCTGTGCAATAGACTTTAAAGGGAGTTAGGATGATCACTTGTCATTGATCGAGTTTTCTTATAATAATAGCTTTAATGCCAGTATCGGAATGCTGCCTTACGAGGCCCTGTACGGAAGAAGGTGTCGATATCCCTTATACTGGGATGAAGTGGGAGAGCGAAAGATGCTTGGACCCGAAGTGGTCCAAAGGACCAAAGACATAGTGGATCTAATCAGAGGATGGCTTGTAGCAGCCCAAGATCGACAGAAGAAGTATGCATACTTAGCCCGAAAGGATAAGGAGTTTGAAGTAGGGGACTTAGTACTGCTAAAGGTATCCCCTTGGAAAGGATTGATGAGGTTCGGAAAGAAAGGGAAACTAAACCCAAGATACATTAGACCTTTTGAGATACTAACACAGATTGGGAAGTTAGCTTACGAGCTAGCCCTACCCCCGAACCTACAACAAGTTTATAATGTGTTCCATGTGTCAATGCTAAGGAAGTATCATCGGGATTCCAGGCACATAGTGGAATACGAGCATGTGGACATGCAACCAGACCTGACTTAAGTGGAGCAACCAGTGAAGATTATGGATAAAAAGGAGGAAGTGCTTCGGAACAAGGTAATCGAGCTAGTCAGAGTGCTATGGCAGAATCATAATGGGGAGGAGTCAACTTGGGAAGTAGAGAGCGCAATGCTAGAAAAGTACCCCTATTTGTTTTCTATCTGATTCCGGGACGGAATCCTTTTAAGGAGGGGAGACTGTAATAACCCCAAAAATTTTGAACTTTTTGTAACCCTTATGAATAGTGATTTTGCTGATTATGCTGATTAAGAAAACTTTTCATGCCACACTATGTAGCAGTTCTTTTATTGATATTCAGAGATCTTATTAGTACTCCATATGGTATATGAGTGTATGTAAATATTGTCAGAATCCAAATTCGAACACTTTGATTTTTCCCAAAAATCCGCTAGATACCGAAGGAATTGAGTATAAGGTAATGTGATTAAAAGGATTTAAATTCAAGGATTATAAGAGAGGATCATAAAAAGAATATAAAATACTAAGAAAGGTTAGAGGGAACCCAAGTAATAAAATCCCGAATATGATCCCTCAAACGACAAACGAGAACGAAAGTTAAGCGAACCGTATAACAAATAAGCTGTCATTAGCCAAGTAATTAAGGTTTAATCAAAGAGGTTAGTGGATGATGATGTCATCACACCAACAAGGAGAAGACATGTGCTAACAAGATGACACAAGCATGATGACATAAGCATGACAAGGGGTTGTGCTTTATTGGTTGATTATGGGCCATGTAAAATTTACCATGGTAAAAAGCTAAAACAATTGCCAAGACAAAAAGAGAAGCAACCAAGCATAATTCATAAAACAAAAAAAAAGAGGAGTTGACCTTGCATAAAAGCTCTCGGCCTCTTTCCTTTTTCAAGAAGAAGAAATTCAAAAACCCAAGATCCAAGCCTTGTTATTTTGTAAGGTAATTATCCAAGGTTCTTTATGATTAGTTATGGCTATCCTAGGAGTTTAAGATCCCAACTCCTTCACAATCTTTTTCAATAAATCATTTAAGAAGAGAGTGAATAGTGTTTTTAAGAATTTTAAATTGTTTGATCTTGTGTTTTTGGTTAGATTAAGCTTTGGTAAGGACTTTAAAGGGCTATTTCAAGCTTCTTAGTTACTTCTACTCACCAAGGAAGGTAAAACCTCATACCCTAAGCTTTAATTTGAATTTTTAGGAGTAGTTATGATTAATATAGTTCATGAGAAGCATGATTCTTGTATGTTTAGAGTTTGGTTGGATTTGTAATGATTTTGAGTTTTAAATCTTGGTTATTGGTTAATGAACCTTAAGTATAGTTAGTAGCTCTTGTTTGTGATTGAATGAGTTGGTAAAATCATGAGGTTATGGACTGATGTTGTAAGGTTTGGATAAAGTTTGGTTGTATTGGTGGTTGTGAGTTGATTTGTGGTTGATTGGAGTAGTTTAAAACTTGGTAATCGCATAAACATAGCCGTCGTTATGCCTCGCCTTACTTTGAAACCTTTATACCTCGCCCTACTTTGAAACCTTGGATAAGGTCCTTAAATGACTAATTGGAGTTTGAAACAATTATGTAAGGTTAATGGTTCAGTTGGTGGAGTCTCGTGAAAGAGTCACCTTAAAATTCGTAACGGTTAATTTATTAAAAATGGTGGAGCCGAGAGTACTCGAGCGACTTATGTGAATCGTCAGGCGCAAAAGCGAACGTTAGGGTCCAATTAATTTAAGTCTAGTTTATTAAGCGACCGTGGTTTAATTCCAACTTATATATTTTTTATAGGTTACCAGACTCGCCCCAGGCCTTTTACCACCCCCAGTCGCTCATGCAAGTTTTCTACCCGTTATACTATTGTTGTGATGTAAATATATTGATGCATTATCTTTAGATAAGTGCATGACTGTTATTAGAAAATATTGCGATATATTGGAGCATGTGGATATGGTATATATATGCATGTTGTGAAATCTTGATATTTTATTATCAATTCAAATGCTTATAAACTGTATAATACCTATGCTAGAGATAAGCAGTAGTTGCGTATACCCTTAGAACATTTTTCTAAACCGGGAGTCGATGTTCCTGAGTATAATATATATATATATATATAGTTTCTATAACTACTAATCAGATAAGGTATATTCGATAGTGTTGAATAATAATCAAACTTATTTTCTATTATTCAAATAAAGATCGTACTTTCGTATAAGTATATCTTTTGTTATTTATTACTCATTTCAAGTATGAGTTTTAAAACTTCTAATACAATTATTTTTATGAAGATTAGCCTTATGGGAATATTATTTAAATAATAATATTCAGATATTTTCTAACATATCGGGAATGATTTATTTTATTAAATCATTATTACTCTAAACATTCTTTAAAATGTTTCGAGTCTTCAAAATGATTTTAAAAGCTAGAGTGGATCCCAAAACTCATTTTCAGATTTAAGATCTTCCTTTCGAAGGGGATTTAAATACTCGCTCAAAACCTAAGGGATCCAGCTCCGTGGTGTATTTTTGGAGCAACGAAGTTGCTAAATTGATAAAAGAGTTTGATTACATGCCCAATATTTGGGAAGTAAGCCCAATCGAAATGCATCGGCATAAGCAACATGGGCTCATTGGAGGTCCATGAAAGTGTAAGTGGCTCAGTGGGAGTCCATCAATGCGCAAGTGGCTAAGTGGCAGTCCAGCATAGGTCCTTATGCGGCCAGGGTGATGACCAGTGGGGAATTCGTCCATCTACTAGTAGAAAAGGTGACTTAATTGGTATCTTTGCCTGATCAGCAAGATATCAGGTTTATGCCAAAGTTTCTTCTTTCCAAAGTTCTTGGGAATAACAACTCTGCTTATACTTTTCATAGCAGAAGAGTGTATAAGATATATATAGGTGTATATATATATATCGGGATTTAATGAAGTATCTCGTAACTTCATTTCTTTCATATGATATTTCAAAGATTGAATATATTCAAGTCTTATATGTTAGTCTCATCTATGTGATGGATCTTTGAAAACTTATCATGCTTTAAACAGTGGTAGTTCAAGTAGTTTTCTAAAAATGATATAAGTATATTGAAGTATTTTGTAACTTCATCTTCTTTTAAGCTTATATCCAGTAAGTAATTACCTTACACTTGATAAAGATTTTCAGTAAGTTATCAACCCAGATACTTGCATTATTGATTAAACTATGTATTATCTTGCGAGCTGTAATGCTCACTCTTGCTTCATTTCTTCATCACACAACAACAGTTAGGAAAGATGGCCAGACTCTAGCAGACCCAGCGCAAGAGCGTGGGAAGCATCCTGCGTCTTCCCGTTGATATCATAGCTGCCATAGCTGCAGAGGTAGATCTATCTGCAGGCCAGGCATTCTACTTTTGGGAATCAGTTATGTATAATTATAACTTATGTTGGATAATGGCAACAAATTGTAAACTTATTAAGTAATCATTTTGGGTTGTAATGACTTTTAATTTATGGATTCAAGGACTTGTACTTATTTCAATTACATCTCTGAGACTATAACGTGTTATGGTGTGTGTTATTGTGGGGTCACAACATGAGGTTATTTATTTTTAATTAAGTTAAGTGATATTTATGGAAAGGAAGACCGTGACGACCCGGATTCCCGACCTCGGATCTGGGGGTGTTACAGACGTTACCTAATCATGTGCTATATGCCATATAGTATGAAAGACTGGCCATCTTGAGTACAAATATGGTTGTCTTATTAATATATAAATCATTATTCATTCTGTCTGCTTCACTCATGATTTGTTGATTCATGGATCCTTCTGATTGTTTCCTTGTACTCTTATTCCTTACAAAAAGGTTTCCAATCAGAATCATATACACAAATTCCTTCTTGTATAAGGTCTATTCTTTGAATATTTTAAAAAGGACGTGAAATGAGTATGGATAATTGCAAGCCAATAAAGGGTGGAAATTTACGTGCAAAGAAGAATCATTATGCCAATAACGTGGTTATCGCGACGACATCAAATCGGAAGCTGAAATCTGTATACATGATATATTCTAAGTCTGAGATTTTGGTGTAAATTGAAGTAGTTAGCAAACCGTATGAGGTGAATTGACTAGAAAAAAATAGGAAAGCAAAGCTGCGTATATCGGATAAGGTAAATGATTGATTGGACAACGGAAGTGAATGAAGAAATTCTTAATAATAACCAGAGAATCGATTAATACGTTGTGAAGATGAAGCATACCTCAATCATGTGGGAGATATTTTTCATGAAGATTCAAGATCGAAGAAAGGCTAGTTACGAACAAAATCTCAATGTCTTCATCAAGGAATGGTTGGGCTTTCCCCACTCAAGTAAGTGAGTTATGGTAAATTTGATGCTTATAACTGGGTCAGCAAAGAAGGTTCAGTATGGAAAGACATAAGGGGAGATGAAGGTATGGTGGTTTGACTACAACAATTTTTAAGAAGTGATGTTTTAAAACCAAAGGAATTCTTTCACAAGATTATAACAGTGTTGATTAAGACCACGTGCTGGTTATCAGAAGTTGAACAAGTTGACTAATAAGAATAAGTGTATATTTTTAAGGATGGATAAATTGTTAATTGGAGAGCTTCAATTGAAACACGAACTAAAAGAATTTTTTTTTTATAATTGTACTCAGTAGTGATATTCTGTTATAATCAGAAAAATGAGAAAAAGGTATGGAATAATAAGAATTGTTCGCTATAATCTTAAGATAAACTAGAGACATGGGTTGTACTGATTAATATTACACGAGGTGATGAAATGGTAAGTTTAGAAAGTGGCAGTGGATTGGTATATGTGAGGATTGAGTGTTGGTTGTTTGACTGATTGTTGGTGTCGGCTTGAGTCCGACTGGTAATCAATAATATAAAGGAGATGCTGCCCAAATTTTCAGAAAATACCCTACATTTAAAGATAGAAAGTATACCTCCGTGTGTTGTTGATATTCATGTTGATACTCCAAACAATTGTGATCTCGGTTCTTGAAAGATATTGTTACAACCAATCTGACTATATATAATTGGTCTTTGATTTCGTTTAGCTAGTCATCACTTGGCGCAATTGATCAATCAAGTAAGTTAATTGGTTAATTTTACCAATTAATGGTCAGTTAGATGGAAATCGATTCCAAATTGATTAAGTCAAATTTTGATGTGACTTTCAAACCCGAAATCAAAGCAATGAGGAATTTGGAAAAGGTATGGACACCAGTAGAATTCAAAAGTTGCTGCAAGTGCATGAGGCTTTACTTGGATGAATATGCCTTTGTAATAGACAAAAGAAATAAAAAGTTATTTGTATGGACAAGTGAGAAAAATGTTTTCAAGCACTAAAGATTGAAGATAGAGCAAAGAGACGGAAGGAAAGGAAGAAGGGAGGTGGAATAAAAAAGAGATTAATAATCACATCAATATGGATTTTATTAAGCAGTCAAGGAGATTTTATCATTTGCAACAAAGTTTTATCAAAGGACGTCTTGTTTCTAAATTCTTGGGATAATCATACAATAAATGATTTGTCAAGTGTTTCTGTTTTGGATAAAGTGCGAGATACAGTTTTAATTCAGTTTCCAATTGATGTTGATACTTAGGTTGTTGTTAAATATCGAAAGTGGTATTAATATAGATGATTGATGTTTACTTCAAAATGGGATGTTGTGAGCATCAAACTTCATATTAATATCTAATTTGATATGACAGCAAAATGATTATTTGAGCTATGAGAATGAAGAACGAAGATAGGAAATGAAATGGAATCAAAAGGGTGATGAAGGAACTTTATAAGATGCTAGGATATAGGTAAGATCTCCGCATTATGTGGACTGAAGTCAAGTGAAGAGATTGAGGGAAAAATAATTTTTTTTTTGTAAATTAAGATATGGAATGCATCTCAAAAATATGATTGAGCATCGAGGTCTGAAAGAAAATATCTTGTGACTAGACATGAAGAGAATATAGAAGAAACATGTAAGTAAATGTTGTACCTACCCAAGAACCAGGACGAAGCATAAAAGGCGAGATGGATTATTATAACCCTTGATTTTCAAAAATAAAGATAGATATATTTTGCCGAGACGTCGTAGTAAAATCATCTGAGAACCAAAGGTGAGGATAGCGTAAATTAAATTCATTAATAGGTTATCTAACCCAGTCTTGCTCTTTGATTTGTAAGCAGTTCGTCCAATAAGTGGGTTAGTTGCTGCTTGAAGAAATGGTGATACGTTATCACATCCAAAATTTGAGTGTAAATGATCAATATTGTTTGATTTAAGATTTGACAGGAGTATACAGAATACGATGAATTGTGTCGAGCCGAAATAGTATATACCACTCCTAGATGAACGGGCATTAAATAAGGCAGAATTAAAAGATAGAAATTTAACTAAACATCGATAACTCAAGGGATTCAGGCTACTCCGAAAGTATGATACAAGACCGAGATGGCAAAGAAGACTTTCTAATAATATGGCACAGAGAAAGAATAAACGTTATATGTGACTAGACGTCAAGGAAAGCATTGCAGTCGGTTTCGTATGAGAACTCCTTAGAACTAAAATAAATGATAATATGGGTTAAAAATATGTCGGTGATGCCTCCAGGTTAGTGTATTTCTTCAAAATGGTAAGAGATCTTCGCTCGATGAATATACTCGATTGTGATTCAAGAAAAATAAGATATGGTGATAAGTTTGTGCGTCAGTCATATTCAGTCGAGATTTTCTCGTTAATTGTTAACTCTGGAGTAATTTCGAGAATGTTAGAAATCGAATACGCCATGCTTTCAGTATATCATTCACAGATGGACGAGAGGATTAAAAGAACGACTAAAGAACCTCGAACGCGATTGGAAGCAATTATAAACTAGGTTAATTGAACAGAGAAACATGTGGGAATGGGGTTCAACAACCAGTAACTATTGCAAAAGTTCATGAGCACGAATTACTAGAAATAGAAAGAGAAAAGAATTAATATGCATTATGCTGGTCCTTTTGAGACAGTAAAAGAAGCAGGATAAGTGTAAGTGAGTCGGCTTCACCGCCAACCGTATAGCAGGTTCATAGGTGTCTATATGTGTATACTCAGGAAGAGTAATTTAGCTCCATTATATATAAAATGGAGACTTGAGTTGAGTTATATTAGCAACATATAAAATATGATATCAGCGAGAGGTTGTTAAGTAATGAGTGATGCTGTGAGTGAAAGTTTAAGAGAAATTGTAAGGTTGAGGGATCAACCCGAGAAAATGTAAGTGAGATACTTGAATGTACCACTATCTGATCCTTAGAGTGATTCTGAGGACATAATCCTTTTAAGGGGGGAAGGATGTAATATCTGGGACATAGCGTGTAATTATTTTACCGTTAAATGATTGTTATTTGATTATTATGTGATTTTTGGTGAAATATTTGATGATTGGTGTTGTTATATGGATGTTGATATGTGGTAAAGTATAAGTATGTTAATTTTATTATAACCAGAATAAAATATAGATAACTAAGGTATTTTTTTGGTAATTTTTGGACTGTTATATGATTTTATATTGATTTATGAATTTATTAATTATTTTCTGAATAATTACAAAATTATTTTATAAATCCGGGAATCGTCCGACTTCAACCGTTTTTACATTTTTACAACCCAAAACTCTTCCGAAAACTCCTTCCTAACCTAATCTGGTAATTCCAGACATTTTCCGTGTTTTGACTTTTTCAATCCGGATTACGGTTTGACCCGTGCGCGGCTCGACGCACAATTTTCGATACGATAATCATTTCGATGTACCAACAAAACCCGTATTCTCGAAAGACGGGATATTATTACATTATTTTCGTATAAAATGTTTTATAAGAAGTCCGATTTGGATAATTATCCAGTACGGGTATCAAATCGGATCATTTTTGCAGTTACTTAGCGGCTAAGTAACTAATTTAACGATCCAAAATGATCCAAAATGAACCAGTATTCCAAAAATATATATAGCCCTTTTATCATTTCATTTTATTCGTATAATCATAATTAGTCAGTAAAACCCCGTAAAATACAGAGAAAATGTCGAATTCATGTCGCGTTCTTGAGAATCAAACATACGAACGAATGCGTTATCGAACTCCGATTCGGGCGTGCAATATATCAAATCGAAGCTCTCAAGAAGTCCTTTCATAATCAATCATCTATTTTAGTGCAGAAATCAAGGTGATATTCTTATTTATTTATTTTAATTCGAATTATTTGAGAATTAAAATAAGAGTTTTTGTTCTTAATGTTGTTTGTGTGATTTGATGCTTGAATTATGTAGATCTTTTCTTCCTGGTCATTTTGGTATATTATATGACTAATTTAGAGTTCAATAACATGTCCAAAATGATGTTTAATTCTCGAATTATTAAATTAGGGTTTATAGAGTTTGAATGTTCTTAATTCGAATTTAGAGGTTTTCGATTCAGGGGTTTTCGATTCAGGGGTTATTAGTTAAATTGATTTATACCAGTAATTAGATCTTGCAAAAAGGAATTTATTGATACAAGTTTGAAGAACAAAAGGTTCCTGGTTCAATTTCGCCGTAAAACTTCGAGTTCGTCGGAGTTTATGGCGATTTTACCGGAATATGTGTTTAGCAGTCTGTTTGTTGAAGCTGACAAGTCGTTGTTGTTGCCGGGACAATTTTGAATATGATAGGAACGAAAATCAAGCAAAAATGAGCTATTTTGAGCCACGTCAGAGCATGGCCGGATTCTAGTCCGTTCGCCGGAATCCGGAAATTTCCGGCCATGTTCTTGATTTTTCCGGTTGTCTTCCCCAGTGTCCCACCCTTTGATCTCTTTTTCCCCATTCCAGTCCTAGCAATCTGTTTCTGCGAATTGTTTTTAAAAAATAATTCAAAAATTGTATTTTTAATTTCTAAAATCTATTTTTAATTCCTGAAAATTCATTTTAATGATTTATAAATTCAAAAATAAATCTAAATTATTTAGTTAATTAATTTTAGTTAATAATTAATTAATTAGTCAATTAATTTAAAAATTAATTGAATAATTAGTTTAATTATTTATTAATTAATTTTAATTGATTATTTAATTAGATTTAATTATTCATTTGGATTTAAAAATTCTGAAAAATAGTTTCGAGCTTTAAAATATTATTTTAAATTATTTTCAAGGCTCTATAATTATTATAAAATTATTTTAAAGTCAGATTCAGATGTTCGAACCCTATTATTTAATTATAAAATGATTCGGAGCCCCATTTTAATTCCGAAAAATGTTCAAAAATTTGTATTAAATATCTGAAAAATCATTTTTACCCCCGAATCTTCTTTGAAAAATTATTTTGATCGAATATCTTGTGTGCCATGTGCTACGTGCTACCTTATTGATGTGTTATATGCCTGTGTGGTTATTATTTGACAGTTTTTGCTGTAACTTTCAATCCGTAAATTAGATTTGGGTAAAACGAAGGGTAGATAAAAGCTTATGACGTCTATGTGAAGATTAAAATAATAAGAGTTTGAATATTGATAGATAATTGTGATGCCTAGTATAGTAAGCGAGGCATAGAAAAGAAAGCCAGTGATCAGTAAATTGAACTGAAGCGTAGAAAGAGAAGGCAAGTGATTGATAAATAGAAGCAAGGCATAGAAAGAGAAGGAAAGTGGTTGATGAGTAAAACTGTTAGATGAGTACAAGTAAAGTGGAAATCATCTGTGACAAGGCAAGTACTTCTGAACCTTCTTCAATATATATTGCAAATGTTTTCAAACTTTCTCATAACTTGTTGCTAGTATTCAAAATAAATCTTGTTTTATATTGTAAGCGCTTCAAATTATTCAACCTTGAACCCTGATTCTTATTGATCTTGAGCCACAAGCCTTATTCTTTATAACCAATTGATTATTGAATTCTCATATATGAGCTAGACATATACGATACTACTCCACAAATATATATCTACCACACACTGATTTCTGATATTAAATTACTTGACATACCAACCCTTTTGCCTTGTTTAACAGAAGACCAAATATTTGTAACCCTTGAACCCTTGGTCTTCTACTTTCTGATTCTTTCCTTGATTCAAAGCCAATCTTTTTGAATTCCTTGTTATACCTTTATGGTATTGTGAATCACCCTATACTTCAAGATAAATATTGTTTATGATTCAGCTTATTGAATTACATTGTTTATCATATTGTTATTCTGGAATTGAATTGATTTTAAATATGGACCAGATTCGTGGTTGGACCAGATTCGTGGTCATAATAGGCCAATGTATGCCTTGGATCCAGTATGTATAGAGAAAAGCTGGGAGCCTTGCTCGGGGTTAGTGCGTGACTAATCAGCAGCCTAACCTTGGTTTTTAAAATGAAAGTGAATATCCAATTCTAATCATTGCTTATTCAGAAACTTGATTCTTCTGAATCACTTCAACTGATTATTGTTTAACCTCAATTATTGCTATTATAACTTGCTGAGCTAGTTAGCTCAGTCTTGTAAAACTTTTTATGTTTTCAACAGTTGAAAAGGAAATATGTTGATAATGAGGATTCCCAGTCCATTGTGTAAGCTAGGATTCCAGGTTAAGTTGGATTGAGCTAGCAGGAGCTTTATATTGTAGATGAGTTATGCAAAATTGTAATAACGATAGCATTATCAGTTGTAAGTTGAACTAGTTGGGATTTGGTACGATGTAATAAAAAATAAGGTTGTGGCTTGATTTCATACTTTAACCTATTGCGATCCGTGGTTGTGTAAAGAAGGGTCAATGCATATAATTTTTTATATATACAGGTTTATATATTGTGTGTGTTGTGAGCCCCAAACTTCTGACCCGGGTTTGGAGGACGTTACAACTACGATCCTATAAATCAGCAAATTTTGATTTATCTCGCAGCTCTGACTTGTCATGCAAGTCATTATCAATGGATAAGATGATCAAGGATATATGTTATAGCTTCAACGGATATTCATATGTAAACATCAACGAATGACTGAATAGATTGTCAACGGATGTTAATAAAGCTTTTAACGGATAATTATATCCTGACGATTGATCTTATCCTGATTATTAGATAATTCCTGATTCTCTACTTAGCCAATTCCCAACAATCTCCCCCAATTTATGCTTTGAAGAATAAGCACTCATTCTAATAGTCTAGTTCCAAAAACCAGATAGACAAAATATGTAGTGTAAAGCATACTTTATTTCGGACTTTGATCTTCATATTTCTTGATAAACTCTGTAGTATCCATGAACAAAAGATTTAACTCTGTCATCAATCTTTTTCAACAAAATATCTTCTAGCTTGATCTTTAAATTCTTCTCATACTCTGTTTTATCAGATAACTGAGATATAGAAGCTCTTAGATTTATGATTTGAGCTCTTTCTGTCATCATTTCTTCTAGTGACACTTAACAAGTTCTTTTTTCATCAGGATTCATGGTTATATGCCTTTGAGTAAGAACATTTTCAATGACAGGTCCTTCTTTCTTCATGTTGACTTCTTACCCTTTGAAATTTATGTATGTAGGAATATATGATCCAAAATAATATCGACCATTATCAAGTTTTCTAATATTGGCAATAATCATATTTGACCATTTCCTTGAAGTTTCATCTTCAAACTTTAGCAAATAGTGAATGTATTTCAGTCCCTTTATTCACATGATCATCAGTTCATCAAGTGAAAGAACTTGAACTTGATCATTTTTCAATAAGAGTAAGATCTTCTATTTGGGTTCAAAACCATCATGTTTGTCAAGTATAATCTTCATAGCTTCAAGTCTATCCAAGTGATCAGCAGTTACTTCCTGACCATGACTATCAGCAAGAGTAAAGTTCAACAACTTTAAATTAACAAGTTTAACTTCATGATGTCCTATTCCAGCTCTTGTGAATGGTTCAATCAACTTGATATTCTTCGCTTGTACTAACCAAAACTTTTTATCTCCCATGATATTAGAACCAGGTAAGCCATCTACCCTTATACATCCAGGAGTAAAGCTCAATTCATCATTACTAATAGGATCATCAATTTTTCTCCATTTATATTTGTTCTTGACCTTTGGAAATACTTGAGCTTTCCTTTCTGCTCTTTCATATAACATCTTCATATCTATACTCTTCCATCTATTCCATTCAGATCTTCTAAGCATATTTCTATATGCTTGATTTATTTTGTCAACAACAATTCTGATTTTTCCTTCTTGTGCTCTTTCTTCTCTGTCAAAAGCAATTTCTTCTTTCTTGAAGTTTTTAGCATTAAAAGCTTCAACATAAGCAAAAGGAATCTGTAAATCCATTTGAAATAGAATTTCTTCTTCTTCAGTTTTAACATAATCAAGAATAATTATCACTCTGTCAGTGTCGGGAAAAGAATCAAAACTTGTATCTTTGTTGTAAGTAATTGAACTTGGAATAACAAGAGCAGCTTTTAATTTAGATCCATGTGATCTACCCTTAGAGACTTTAGTTGACTGTGTAGTTTGATTTAGAATTCCAGATCTAGTTTGAACTATCACACACATCAGAGGTCCTCTTTGCTTGCTTATCACCATCATCATCAGGATTGGCTTTTTTGCTCAAAACTTATTCAGGTTGTCATTTTTTCTTTGGTAATATGTCCCCATTTTTTGGCATCTAGACTTTGTAGAAGAGAGAGAATAGTATCTAACTTAGAATTTGTAGCATTATGACCAGCTTTCAACACTGTCAGCTTCTCAAACATTTGATTTTGTTTAGATTTCATGCTAAACATTCTTTTTATCAAGCCATTGTGTTTTTTCGTACTTTAAATAGTCACAGAAACCATCAATCTTTTCTATAAGATCAGCATTATCTTGCTTGAGTACAGAGACAAAAGAATGCAATCCTTTGACTAAAACTATTGTGGTCTTGATAGAGGCTTTCATGTCAGGGTTAGAAACTAGATGAATTGTATGATAAGCCAAAGTCTGAGCAGATTCCCGAGAAAGCTTCTCACTATGTAAGCTCCAAGAATGATTCCAGTTATGAGTTTAAGAACATTAAGAATAGGGGCATGACCAGATGATGAACCAAAGTTAAACAACTTAGATGCTGCTATTCTAGCTTTCAGAGCAGCAGCATCAAGATTATCATCATCATCAGAATCCCCAAACTCATCATTAGGATCAGAAAATGTCTTAGGAATATCAGAAATAGCATCAAGAACTTTGCCTTTTAGCTTTAAATCAAGATTTGACTTAAAAGGTGTAGTTTCCTGTGATGAACCTGAAATAAGATAACCAAAACCTAAATGTCTCTTTTCTTTTAAAGCGATCTCATCACTTCTCACACATATATTACTTTCAATAGTAATATCTAGCTCACTTTTATCACTCAAATCTACCTGACCTTTTTCCAGTACAGGAGACTGCCTCTCAATAATTCTAATTTTATCTTGATCTTTTTTCACATTCTCACTAGAAAGGCTCAACTTACTAGGAAATGAAGAAATAAGATGTGGAAAAGAGGAGTGATCTGTATTCATATAAATAGAGGTATCCCTATCAACAGGTCTATTTACAATCATGCTATAAGGTAAAGAAAGAATTGTACCTTGAGTGTTAGAGACCATTGGTATTGCCTTGAGTGGTTGCACCAAAATGGCTTCAATGTTGTCCTTAGAAGAATCAGGAACAGTTGCATCAGAAATTGACCTTGTGTCAGAGATTTGTTGCTTTTGAGGAATTGACCCCATGTCAGGATTTGATACTAAGTCTGTAACAGTACTTTGAACTGTTGGTCCTTGTGGAACTTGAGGTGCAGAAGCTTCTTCAATCCTTTGAAATGAAGGTTCTTGTGTGCTTCCCTCAAAGATGGGATCATTGATGATAACATCCAAAGTAGTAATGTGCTTTTGATAAACTTTCCTATTTTACAGTATTCTGAATATCGACATCCATAGAAATATGACTCCCTTGAGCAACGTCAAGTATAGTCTGACGAATTTCAGTGCTTGCACCCATACTTTGAGCAGGTGGTTCTTATGTAGCAGGGGAATGAACAGTTGCATCTTCATATTGAGAAAATGGTTATTGTGTACTATAACTCTTCTGGGGATAGTGCTGCTTGGGCTGCTATCTGACATATAATGTATTTTCTGCAACCTTTATTTTAGTGTTATTAGGATGTGACTATGTGATCTAAGAAACTGATAAAAACTTGTCAGGATTTGCAGTTTACTGACTAAGAGCAACTTGAGCTAATACTTCCAACCTAGCTTGCTCTTGTTTCGACTGATCGTGTCAACTGCTTTAACTAGTCTTCTTTTCTTTTGCACATGACTAACTGCTACAATATCAACTCCTGATTCTTCTGTACTAGTACCAGTTACCTCCACCGGTCTAATAGGAAGCTTAAAAACAATTGGTCCATCACTATCAGTATCAGTATCTAATGGCTCATCTATTAGCTGAACACAAGTTGTAGTCTTCCTTTTCTTTCTTACTTCATTCTCCTTGATGCTTGTTAATGATGGAATATTTTTCTTCTTTCCTCCACCATTTTTCTCCAATGATTTAAGTGAAAGTGAACCAATCTTTGAACCTGACTATCTCTGAGACACATCGGCCTTAGCTATTGGTTTTGATTTTGTAACTGATTCCTTTTGAGAAGAACCAGAGGTGATAGAGTGTCTAGATTTGGTAGTTTTAGGAGAAACACTTGGGCCAGGAATAGGATTGGACGTGTCTTGTTCTATAGTGTCATGATTTAAAAAATTGTACGTATGAGGCATTTTATTAGACAAAAACACCCACATTTCTCTTGACAAAACTGTATCTCTCCTGAAAGTATATTTCCTTTTTGCTAAATCCAATCAGAAATTTAAAATCGATTTGAAAGATCATCTTCAATTCATCTTTTTCAAAACTTTCACTAGGAAAAAGATATGTAAAAATCAATTGTAAGAACCTAGTGTAACCAACACCACCAACTTTATCACTAAATCTAGCTATCAGGAATTGCATAATACTGTTACCATAATCAAAAGAATGACCATATATCAATGAGTAACCTATCTGTGGAGAAGATAATGGAAGGGCATCAAAGTTACATACCTTATTCAGAAATGCTGGCTCATACAATCAAATTAGAAATTCCATTCTTTTCTTAGTTTGGTTATGAACATCTCCCAAGCCTTAGTGTAATCAACGCTATGTCCAATCTCTCTGACCTATTCAAAGATACTTATAGTAGGAGTCACAACTAGTGTCCTCCTATTCAACGCAGACAATTTCAAAGCTTCCTCAACTATAGTTGCATTGATCTCATATTCCTGATTTTTCTATGTGAACAGAATGACCCCTTTCTCAGTATCAACAGTTGAATTCTCCCAAATCTACATAATCTATTTAAAACCAAATTTTAGATGGAGCAGTGAGAGCATACCCAATATCAATTTGGGCTTAAAAATCCTGAGTTACTCTGAAAAAATGTCAAGAATTTCGGTTTCATGCAAAGGGGCTTTAAAGTTTATAGTTGGAAAAGTCTTGTGACTAAACACATACTTAATAGCAGAAAAATAGGGGACAGACTCATTAGTAGCCATTCGAAAATTAGGGTTTTATGCGGAAAGATGAGAGTTCGAAAATCAATGAGGGGCAGTTCATGTATATTGTATGTCTAATATGAATAAGAATAGTTAATCATGGACTGCTAATATCAGTAAGAGATAGTAAGACAATAATACACATGGCATGTTTTGATTGGATGGAATTATTAGTGGTACAATTAATGTGTAATTCTAGTTAGACATGCATGACTTATAAGGAGCATAAGTGTTACTGCGCCTAAAAACTAGCAAATAAATTTCCATAATTATCCGAATTACAAACGGCTCTATAATGTACAAGAATAATTCTCAAATATACTCAGTTTAAATCAAGTATGCATTAGGAAAAATAATTAAACAAAATCATAACATACTCACATCCAGTATCAAAATTTGATTACATCATCAGGATTGAATGTGTCAAGATCTGACTTAAAGAAGCAGGATCTGACAAATAGATTCTTCACATAGCTATCCATCCCAAGTTCATGGAGTAACTTTCCAAAGGTTCCTTCTGGTAAGGGCTTGGTGAAGATATCAGCTACTTGTTGATCAGTTGGAACAAAGTGAAGCTCAATTATTCCTTCCATGACATGCTCCCTAATAAAATGATATCTATTACTGATATGTTTTTTGAGTGAGTGTTGTACTGGATTAACTATCATTGCTATGGCACTTTGATTGTCTCAGTAGATACGGATCTTTGAGTAAGAAAATCCATTATCTAATAGCTGATCTTTTATCCAAAGAATTTGAGCACAATAACTGCCAACTGCAATATATTCAACTTCAGCTGTACATGTAGATATTGATTTCCGTTTCTTGCTTGCCATGTAACCAATCTACCACCCAAATACTTACAACACCTGAGGTACTCTTCCTGTCACTTTTGCATCTAGCAAAATCTGCATCAGAATAGCCAACTAGACTAAAATATGATTCTATTGTATACCATAAACCATGATATTGGGTCCCCTTTAAGTATCTCAGAATTCTCTTCATAGAAATTAAATGAGGTTCCCTAGGTGTGGCCTAAAATCTTGCACACAAACAGGTTGCATACATAATATCTGGTCTACTAGCAATTAGATACAGCAATTGACCAATTATACCTCTGTAGGTAGTTACATCAACTTCTTTACCTTGGTCAGGATCTAACTTTGTAGCAGTGGCTATTGCAGTTGCAGCAGTTGTACTTTCTTGCATATTAAACCTAGTCACCAGATTTGTTGTATACTTAGACTGATTAATGAAAATTCCCTCATCAGTTTGTGTAACTTGTAGTCGAATAAAGTAACTCAACTCTCCCATCATACTCATTTGGTACCATGACTTTATAAGATCAAAAAATTTCTTGCACAGCTTGTTGTTAGTAGACCCAAAGATAATATCATCAACAAATTTGAACCAAAAGCATATCACTGCCTTTATTTATGTAAAACAAGGTTTTGTCAGTAGTACCTCTTTTGACCACTTTCAATCAAAAATTTGGCAAGTGTTTCATACCAGGCCCTTGGTTCTTGTTTGAGTCCAAATAAAGCTTTGTCAAGTCTGTACACATGATCAAGAAATTTTGGATCAATGAATCCAGGTGGTTGCTCAACATACAGTTCTTCTTCTAACTCTCCATTCAAAAAGGAACTCTTGACATCCATCTGAAAGACTTTGAATTTCTTGTGTGCAACATATGCGAAGAAAATCCTGATAGCTTCCAGTCTTGCCACATGAGCAAACGTCTCATCATAGTCAATGTCGTCTTGTTGCAAATAGCCCTTTGTAACAAGTCTAGATTATTTCCTGATTATCGTGCCATCTGAATTTGTCTTGTTTTTAAAAACCCATTTTGTGCCAACAATTGATTTGTTCTTTGGCCTTGGAACCAATTTCCACACTTCATTCTTTTCAACTCATTCAATTCTTCGTGCATTGCTTGGATCCAATCAGCATCCTTGAGTGCATCCTCTACTTTCTTTGGTTCCTCCTTAGAAAGAAAGTTGTGGTAGAGACATTCATGTTCAGTTGCACTTCTTGTTTCGACTCCGGCATCGGGATTTCCAATGATAAGATAATGTGTGTGATCTTTTGTCCATTTCAAAACTCTTGGAAGTTCAGCCTCGTTTCCAGATGCTCCCCCTCCATAAGTGCTATTATTTCCATATGAAGCTCCCATGTATCAGTGTTGTCTGTTCCTAATTGAGTAGAGCTTCTGTTTGAAGGCTGTTCACCAAACTGATCTTGATCTTCAGTTGAATGATCACCTCCTGATGAGCTATCAATTATTGTACTAAAAGAATTTCTAGTTGATCCTGTATTTACTGAGTCATCAGTACCATCAGTATTTGATTCACTAGAGTTATTACTGTCTGTTTGTGGATGTTGCTCCCTCTCAATATATGGATCTCCATGAATTAACTCTAGATCAAGATCTGACTCAGTGTCAGGATTTAACTTATCATCGGGAGTTAACAAGTCATCAGGAATTGAATCATTTCCTGACTTGAGCCTTTTATTTGCAAACACAAGTTCTTCATGCGTGTCTTCTTCAATTCCAGTGATCTTCTCTTGTCATCAAAAGAAACTTGAATTGATTCAATAATTGTCCTCATTCTCAGATTGAGAACTTTATAGGCTTTTGATGAAGGATATCCAACAAAAATCCCCTCAACAGCTTTTTTGTCAAATTTTCCAAGCATTTCAGGATGTGTTCTTAGAACAAAACACTTGCATCCAAAGATATGGAGATGTTTTAAGCTTGGATTCTTTTCCTTGATCATTTGATAAGGAGTTAATCCATGTCCGTTGATCAGAGTCAGGTTCTAAGTGTAATAAACAGTGTTGACAGCTTCAGGCCAAAAGTATGTTGGTAGATAAGCTTCCACAAGCATAGTCCTTTCAGCTTCAATCAGTGTCCTGTTTTTCCTTTCCACAACTCCATTTTATTGTGGTATGCCAGGTGCTCAAAATTCTTGAGAGATTCCCTTGTATCTGCATAGCTCATCCATCTTGTTGTTTTTAAACTCAGTTCCATTGTCACTCCTCAGAATTTGCACTTTGTACTTTGTGCCATTTTCAATCAGTCTTATATGATCCAAAAGAATTTCTGTTGTTTCATGTAACGACCGGAAAATTACGCTTGTATTATATCATAATTAAGATAAATTATGTGTTTTATTATGTCATATATGTGTAATTAGTTATAAAACCCCAATGGTTATGTGCTACATATATTCTGTATCGTTAGGTTATTTTTCGGGTATTTATCAGGTATTTTATTCCGTAATAAAAGCCTTTGTATCAAAAGTTATAGGACCCGAACTTTGTTTTAATAGCTGATATTTAAAATAAAATAATTGGCCTGATTTTGCCTAGGATGGCATGTACTATCATTATTCTGAACATCCGGTTATTTTATAAATTTTCTCATTTCGCGAAAAATAACTTTTTCGGGCACCTTAGGGTGTCAAAAACCCCACAAAAATCATATTTTGATTTTTATAAAATTATGGGACTTTCAATTATACCATTTCTTTGTATTTTTGAATTATTCACAATTTTTGGAAAATTTTGGCATATATATTGTACATATTAAATATTTAAAAATTAAAATTAATAGTAAAAAATTATAAAATTTGGGGCCAATTAATTTTAATAGAGGTATAATTAGGGCCTTAGTTTTAATTAGGAGTATTATTTTTCCTAATATAAATAGCCTAATTTTTATTTAATTATTCTTAATTCATTATAAAAAAATCAGATTTGAAAAATCCCCAAATTTCCAGAAATTATGGTTCTTGAGTTCTTGGATCGAAGCTTCGATTTCAAGGTGTTTTCGTGATCCAAATTCATCAAGTGAGTAACCAATCAAAAGTTCGTGACTTCTACTTTCTAATTTTGTTATCAATTTCATGTTTAAATTCATCATTTTTCAATTTTAATTTTTGGGTTTTGATTCGAATTCGAGTCCTTTAGTTTGAGATTGTTTTGATTTAATTTATTGATATAGAGTTATAGATCGTGAAATTTGTGATTGATAGAGACCGGTTTCGTTGAATATGGTTTACGTTTGGTGTTCGCCGGAAAATCGCCGCCTCAAACAACGTTTTCATTTTTCCGGTCACGAGGATGATTTTTTGATATTTTCTTGGACTGGGTTGGGTTGATAATGAAGTAAGGAACGGTTTGAAACTGGTTTCGTCGAGTTATGGGTTGATTTTTCTGGAAAACGCCGTAACTTTCGCCGGCGTTCTTCGACTTTGGTCAGAGAAGACGATACAATTGTCGTCTGTAACTTTGGAGTTGGGGTTTGATTTCCTGGGTTGATAGGGATTAAAAACCCTATAAAAACAAGGATGAATAACCCCTGTGTAGCCGGAATTGAGGTCGCCGGGAAACTGGGTTGTCGCCGTATAATTTAACCGGCCGGCGACCCGGTTGTGTTCTTGGGAACCCAGATTCAAACTCGGTTTGAAACCCGATTTTAATCCGGTTTTCCCCAAAATTATTTTCCTGAAACTTTTTTTGGAAATTTTATTTTTACCTTTTTTTTCATAAATTATAAAAAATATGTTTTATTTATTTTATAAATTGATTAATTAATTATTTAATTAATTGATTTATTTTATAAATAATTCTGAAATATTTTCTAAAATTTGAAATTAATTATTTCTTTAATTATCTATTATCTATTAATTATTTAAAAATGATTAATTATTTTGATAATTAATCAAATTATTTTCAATAAATCATAATAAATTCATTTTAATTCCAAAAATTGTGGAAAAATCATTTTTAATTCTGATTTTTCCTAAATAATTATTTAAAAATATTTTTGAGGTTTAATTATTTTGATTAAATGATTATATTGAATAATAAATTGATTTATTCTTATTTATTGAACAATAATTGAATCGTTTATCTGATTTAAGCGAAACGAAAGCCCTTGGACTCAGAAAAATAATTTGTTTTCATTAAAAATAGTATCAAACCATGATTTCTTTTAAAAGAGAGTTGGCTTTTGATAACTATTTACTTATAGACCCTATTAATTATAGAAACGAGTCCAATAAATTCCGAAAAATAGGAAACGAGCCAGATATTGTTCGGTAATGCGAATAGTGATCAGATTTCGATTCTAGAAATTATTTTCAAGCTTAAAATGAATATGTGACTTATGTGCTATGTGAATTATGTGGTTAATCGAGTCCTATTTGCTAGTAATTATTATATGAGTTGACTGTAAACGTACGAGTAGACGATAAGGGCTACGTGAAATCGGTTTGAGACACGATTGAGATACAAGTTGACTAAATGAGTATCTTTCCTTGATAGAGACAAAGCCAACAAGGCGGACCAAGCTAGCACTAGAGAACGGTGATATAGTTGTAGTAAGTCACGTAATAGGCAAGTTTTTTTCCCTATCCTAAATTCAGAATAGTGAACTACTTCCTTCTATTCAGATTCTCATTCTAATTAAATATTTATAATTTATGTTCACAACACTGATATACAATTATTGTTCTGTTATTTATATTTCATTTCTATTCCTAATTTCTCTTGATTCATTGAATACTTTATTCATATTCCAATAGATTATATATATACATATATCCCGATATATTCTGATGTTGGGATACATAAAAGCATACCGATTATTCCGGTTGCACATCTGTGGACTGGATGGTGATAATTAGGATCAGGTATACACTTGATCCTATGGACTGAGAATTAACCGGATCGTTGTTTTGGGCTGTTGAGCCTGGGTTCCAGACTGGATCTATACATAGAGGTATAGATCTACATTGTATCCTGACTGATCAGCAGGATATAGGTGCAAACTTGTGTCCAGTCTAGTTTATTGATACTTGCCGATAGTGGGCTTCATTCTTTTCATACAAGATTACATCTTTATAGATACATCCAGATTACCGATTCATTTATTGTTATCATAATACTGCGTATATATTATGGACTTGTTGAGAAAATTTTGGCTCACCCCCTTTGTTGTTATTCACCTTATTTGTTTTCAGTTAAGAAGGAAAATGAGACCTATCCGGACTCACGTGATAAAGAAGCGGGTCAAGCAGCGGGATCCTCTAATACCAAAAGTGTTAATCCCATTTCAGAAAGAGTGTTTTAAGCTACCTGAGCAGGTTTAGTGTAGATGGATGTGGTGTGAGTTTGAATAAAATGAACTTAGTTTAAAACTTGTTTAGACAATGGCTTGTAATAAAGAGAGTTCTTTGAGATTTTAAATTTGGTTTGTAATAAAGATAGTTTGTCGTTCTTGTTTTAATACCTCAACCTACAAATATACTGGATAGATTTAAAGAGGTTAGACATATATTTGCATAATTGTTATACAGGTGGTACATTATTGGAGATTAGCAAGTAACTCCCAGATCTAGACCACGGATTTGGAGGGCATACAAGTTTGGCATCAGAGCTGTAGGTTTTGGTCCGTGAAACAAGAACATTAGGATTAAGATAAGATAGGAAGATCACATTACATAGGGATAAGATTGTTAGGATTTAGATAGTTTTTAAGAGTAGGAATTTATAAGTTATAGGATGGTGAGTGACCCTCTTTTGTCTTGTGTTTGGTTATATTTTCAGATGGCATCATCATCATCTTCTGAGAGGACTATTACAAGACCGGTAGCCCCGGTGATACCACCAGTGCCAGTTGAGGTGCCAGCACAGATACCTCCACCAGAGATACCACTGGAGGCAGCACTACCAGCCCTCGAGCAGCTTCCAGATCCTGACATGTTTGATCCTATGGAGTTTTTACAGCAGTTGATACCACCTCCATTACCTTTAGAGTATCAGTTCATACCTGAGGTTGAGGCAGAGTTTCCACTGGCTGCAGTTCCACATCCTTTGCCTGTGCATGCTCCAGCACCAGAGATATTCCAGATGACCCCAGTCGAGGGGATGGGAGAGCATGATGTAGGGTCACAGTTAGGATTACCTCAACAGGGTGTTGCTGGGATGCCCAAGGTTCAGTCGCAGGAGTCAGTTGGACAGGTCAGAGAGCTGCACATGGAACCTTATCACGAGTATATTAGTATGAGGGAGGATGCACATTATTGGAGATCTCAATGTCGGGAGATTATGGGATTGTTTGATCAGAGGGATAGAGGACCCTTATCAGCACTCCAACCAGATTATCTGACGAGACAGACATTGTTGATGATTTTATAGTGCCTCTCTTGAGTTAGACACATTGATGCATGGAGGGATACATACATATGCAGAGTTTCATCGAGCCACTCGTCTTACTCGGTCAGTTTTTGAGACTCTTCAATAGGAGTTGGGCCTTATCCCGCTAGGGTTCTGATATATGATAGTGGGACATGGATGTTGTAGTATATGTGACATATGTAGATAGAGGAAGCTATATTATAGTGAGATTAGATAAATGTGTATTACCTAGTTTTGAGATGTATGAACATCGGTTATGATAGACTTCATGTTAGACTTTTGTATCAAGCATTAACACCTGATCCTGGTGTTAGTTATATAAAATAAACCTTTTTCAACCTTTTTCTTTCATTTATTTAAATTTTCATTCTTTACAGCATTTACATTTACTTTATCTCTTTACAGTTTTTTATATCTTTAAATTCTGTTTTATAAACGAAAATTTTAAAATAGTGTTGTTCAGTTGATTTATTTAAAATTTTAAAATTATTTCAAATAATTTGTTTAAATCCCAAACTGTTTAAATTTCTTGTCTTAAATACCAGTCAAATTGTTTCTTTATCCACTATTAACTGTTTAATAAATTCGTTAAAATAATTGTTTGTTTTATTATCAGAAAAATGACACCAAAAAGAAAGACCAGAACAGAAACCTCCAACAACAATTATGAGGAACAGAATAATGATACCATGAACCAAATGTTCCATCTGATGCAACAATAAATGGTAATGATGCAACAGCAAATGCAACAACAACAACAACAACAACAGTTTCAGCAATAAATGTTACAACAACCACCTCGTCCTGAACCTCAGATATCGCAAGTTGTGTATGTTATTACTTTTAAACAGTTTCAGTCAGTTAAGCCTCCAGAATTTGAGGGTACAGCAGATCCTACTAAGGCTAGGGCTTGGTTGAAAGAATTAGAGAAAGCATTCGCGTTAGTAAAAGTTGAAGAGGATCAGAAGACTGATTTTGCTAGCTATTTCCTGAAAGGAGAAGCTAATTATTGGTGGGAATACAAGAAAGCTTTAGAAGGTGAAGAGATCGTGACTTGAGATAGGTTTACCGAGTTGTTTCTGGAGAAATATTTTCCTCGTTATATGACAAACTAAATGGAAATCAAGTTTTTGGAATTGAAGCAAGGGAATATGTCAGTGACTGAATATGAAGCCAAGTTTACATAGTTGGCTAGGTTTGTCCTAGAACAGGTTGATACTGATGAGAAATAGGCTAAAAGATTCCAGCAGGGATTAAAGCCATGGATTCGTAGCAGAGTAACAGTATTTGAATTGACGATCTATACAACTATGGTGCAGAAAGCCATGACCATTGAAAGGGAAAGTGAAATGTCCCAAAAGGAAAAAGGATAAGGAAGTTTTCAGAATCGTTTTAACAGAAAGCCGGGATTTCAAGCTCGGACAAATATGAATTTTAAAAGGATAGGACAAGGAAATCAGAGAACGGGTAATCATTTTCAAATTCCAAACCAGCAGGGAATCATCAGACCACCATTGTCATACTGCAAGACATGTGGTCAGAAACATACGGGCATCTATAACAAGGAAAATGTGACATGCTTCAGGTGTAAGTAGAAGGGGCACTATTCCAATGAATGTCCGGAAGGAAAAATAGAAGTTACATGTTTTCAGTGTGGGAAGAAAGGGCATGTTGCAAGAGATTGTAGAGGACCAGCGATGGTAGCTAATGTTCCGAAAGTATTGGAATTACCACCACCACAGCAGAACCAGCCTAAGGCGAGAACTTTTAATATAACTATGAAAAAAGCGGTGCAGAGTCCAAGTGTGATTGTAGGTACGCTTTCTGTGACTTCAGTTAACGCAAAAGTATTGATTGATTTTGGAGCCACAAGATCTTTTATTTCTGAAGAATTCATAGATAAGATATGTTGTGAAATGCAACGGTTGGGCGAGATGCTAATTATAAAATTAGCGAATGATGACCAAGTTCTTGTAGATCAAGTGTATATAGAGTGCAATATCGAAATAGCAGGAAGTCACTTCTCCGCTGACTTGATACCTTTTAAGTTAGGAGAATTTGATGTTATTTTAGGAATAGATTGGTTAGACGATAGTAATGCTCAGATCGATTATGCGAACAAGAAAGTAGAATTGTGAACTGCAGATAATGCAACGGTAATATTTAGGGTAAGAAATAGTGGAAGATGTTCTTGACAATAATGTAAACTAAACGATTGTTATGACAAGGATGTAAAATTTATTTGGCCTATGTATTGGACACTGAAAAGGAAAGCCCAAAGATTGAAGACATTCCTGTGGTATGTGAGTTTCCTGAAGATTTTTCAAATGAACTTCCAGGATTACCGTCGGATCGAGAAATCGAATTTACAATTGATTTAGCGCCAGATACGGAACCAGTTTCGAGAGCTCTGTATCGAATGACACCCGTTGAAATGAAAGAACTGGCAACACAATTACAAGATCTTCTGGACAGAGGAATTATAAGACCAAGTGTATCCCCATGAGGTGCATCGATATTATTTGTAAAGAAGAAAGATGGCAGTATGCGACTATGTATCGATTATCGTGAATTAAATAAGTTGACTATCAAGAATAAATATCCTTTACCACAGATCGATAATTTGTTTGATCAACTAAAAGGAGCCGCATGGTTTTCTAAGATAGACTCGAGGTCAGGCTATCATCAATTGAAGATGAAAACTGAAAATATTCCCAAAACTGCTTTTGTACCAGTTATGAATATTATGAATTCCTTGTAATGGCATTCGGTTTAACTAATGCACCTGCAACGTTCATATTCAAGAAGTACTTGGATAAATTTATAATTGTATTTATTGATGACATCTTGATTTACTCGAAGAGAAGTACAATTTCTGGGCCATATTATCAGCATTGAAGTAATTCAAGTTGATCCAGCAAAGATTGAAGCTGTATTGAATTTGGAAAGACCAAAGACACCGACGGAAGTTATAAGTTTCTTGAGATTGGCAGGGTACTACAAATGATTTGTTAAGGATTTTTCGAAGATAGCTACGCCATTAGCCAAGTTGACTCGAAAGAATGAAAAGTTTATATGGGATGAAAAATGTGAAGGAAGTTTTTAGGAATTAAAAAATCGATTAGTGACAGCACCTGTACTTGTGTTACCAGATAAACAAGGAAATTTTGTTATTTACAGCGATGCTTCATATCGAGGATTAGGATGCGTACTAATGCAGCATGGTAACGTAATTTCATATGCTTCTAGACAACTAAAACCTCATGAACAGAAATATCCTATGCATGATCTGGAATTAGCAGCAAGCGTGTTAGCAGTAGCAAGTGTGAAATTTACACGGATCATAAAAGTCTAAAGTATATTTTTACGCAGAAGAAACTCAGTATGAGATAACGAGGATGTATATAATTAATCAAGGATTATAATGTTACGATTAACTATCATTCAGGAAAAGCAAACGCTGTAGAAGATGCATTAAGTTGGAAGGAGAGGTTGAATATACTAACTTCATCAGAAGATTTGGTCAGAGAATTTGAGAAATTGGAAATTAAAGTTCGTATTTCAAGGGAATCCACTGAATGAATTATACAATGACATTTCAGCTAGAACTGTTGGAAAAGATTCAAAGATATCAAGAAGAAGTAATGAGTCACAAAGACAACATCCTAACAGGAGAAGAACTTATAAGTGAGAAAGATGATAAAGGAATTCTAAAATTTTCATCAAGAATTTGGATACCTAATGTACTAGAATTAAAGGAAGAAATTGTAATAACCCCAAAATTTTTCAACTTTTTGTAACCCTTGTGAATAGTGTTTTAGCTGAATGAGAAAACTTTTCATGCCACACTATGTAGGAGTTCTGTTATGGATATTCTGGGATATTATTAGTACTCTATGAAGTATATAAGTGTATGTAAATATCGTCAGAACCCAATTCCGAACACTTTGGTTTTTCCCGAAAATCCACAAGATACGGAGAGAATTGAGTATAAGGTAACAGGATAAAAAGGATTTAAATTAAAGGATTATAATAGAGGATCATAAAAAGGAATATAATGTATTGAGAAAGGTTAAGGGAACCTAAGTAATAAGATCCCGGGTATGATCCTTCAAACGATAAACGAGAACGAAAGTTAAGCGAACCGTATAACAGATCAGCGGTCATTAGGCAAACGATTAGGAAGCTAATCAAAGGGATTAATGAGAGTGATGTCATCCAACCAATAGAAAGAAGACAAGGAAGGAAGGATGACATCATGAGGGTGACATAAGCATGACATGGAAGAAGGGAGGTGTGGTTGATTAAGGACCACACAAATTCAAGGGCAAGGTAGTAATTTGCTAAATCAAAAACAAAACCAAGCCAACCAAGCTAGCAAATCATTTCATCAAGAATCAAAAAATCAGCCAAGGCATTTGTTCATCACCTAGCTCTCGGCTTTTCACTTTTTTCAAAGATAAAATTTCCAAAATCAAGATCCAAGCATCCTTAATTGGTAAGAAAATTCCCTAACCATCTTTATGCTTAGTTATGGCTATATCATGAGTTTAAGCCATTAATTCTTTCTCTAGCTTCTCCATTTAATCAATGAAGAAGACAATGAATAGTGTTTTCAAGTTTTTTTAACTTCAACTTTTCTTGTTTTTCTTGAAGATCCAAGCTTTCCTAAGGCCTCTCCAAGCTTCTTAAGGCTTCCTAGCTCAACCCACCACTTCAAGGAAGGTATACCATTTTCAAACCCTAGGTTCATGTATATTATAAGGTGATTTTGATGAAGTAGGATGTTATTGTAGTTGTTGTTATGATTAGAGTTTGAGATTTGGGATGGTAGTGAAATGAAATGGTAATTTTGTGGTTTTGATTTAAAGAAACTTAAGAATGATTAAAGTAAAGTTTAAGCATAAGTATGAATGGTTAAATTGAATTGGTTGGGGTTGTTATGATGTGATAAGTATGGAGGATGGTTGTATGTTGGATTTGAGGTTGATTTGGGTTGTTTGTGAATGGGTTAAAATTTGGAAATCGCGTAAACATAGCCGTCGTAACGTCCGATTTTCTTTGGACTGTTTTTGTGCATAGCATTAGGACCCGAGAACCCCCTGCTAAATTGTGACCACTGCCATGTTTAGATAGCTCATGTTACGAGCTTCGTTTTGATATGTAGTTCGTTCGATTCCGATTTACGGTTTAGGAGAAACGACCGTTTCAAGTAACGGCGTTTCGCGGACGAAACTTTTTCCCTCGCCTTACTTTGAAACATAGGTTAAAGACCAAAAAGGGTTAATTAATGTGTGAAACATTTATGGTAAGTGTGTTAGGCAGTTGGTAAGTCATTCGCGAAGGAATCGCTTTAAAACTCGTAAAGGTTAAATTATTAAAAATGGCGGAGCCGAGGGTACCCGAGTGACTTAAGCGAATCGGTGAGCGCCAAACAAGCGTTAGAGTCTAAGTTAGTTAAAGCATAGATTTACAAGTGATTTTGGTTTAATTCCAACTTACTTGTTGTTTATAGGTTATCAGACTCGTCCCGAGCCTTTCTCACCCCCAAGTCGCTCAGGCAAGTATTCTATCCGTTATACTGTTGTTGTGATGAATACACTTGTATATGCATTATCTTGCGATAGATGCATGTTGGTTATTTAGCAAATTCTTGCGATATATTGTAGCATGTGATATGGTAGATATGCATGCCTGTTTCATATTCTTGAAATATATATCTGTTGGTTCATTTGATAATACCTATGCTAGAGGATAGCGGTATCTTGCATATACCCTTAGTATAGGGACCCAAAGGTGAAAATATTTTCTAAAACCGGGAGTCGAGGATCCCGAGTAATCTTGTATATATGGATATGGATATATATATATATATATTTATATATATATATATGGTTATAGTTTTCCAAACTATTAATCGAATAAGGTTTATTCGATAACTTTAACTTTATTTTATTATTGAATATTATTTTAAATATTCATTCGAGGACTTATGACTCCTTTTATTTATTTATCTGAATATTATTTGAATATTCATTCGAGGGTTATGACTCAGTTTATTTTATTATTTCAATATGATTTGAATATTCATCGGAGGACTTATGACTCCTTTATTTTATTTAATGAATATTATTTATAATATTCATTCGAGGTATTATGACTCAGCTTATTTTATTTATTGAATATTATTTGAATATTCATTTGAGGATCTATGACTCCGATTATTTGCTGAGATATATTCTTTATTTTATTAAAGAATAAGATGTCAATAATCAAACTTATTTTCGATTATTCAAATAAAGATAATACTTTCATATAAGTATAGCTTTGGTTATTTAATACTCGTTTCAAGTATAAGTTTTAATACTTCTACTTCAATTATTTTTATAAAGATTATTCTTGATGGGAATATTATTTAATTAATAATATTCAGATATTTTCTAATATTCTGGGGACTGATTTACTTCATTAAATCAGCCTTACTCCAAACACTCTTTAAAGTGTTTTCGAGTCTTCAAAATGGTTTTTAAAAGTCAGAGCGGATCCCAAAACTCATTTTTATATTTAAGATCTTCCTTTTTAAAGGGGATTTAAATACCCGCTCAAAACCTGGGAAATCCGGCTCTGTGGTGTATTTTATATTCGCAACAAGGTTGCAGATTTGGTAAATGAATTGATTACTTGCCCAAAGTTCGGGAAGTAAGCCCCTCTCATTGAGTCGGCATAAGCGACAGGCCGAGGTACGGTCTATTATTGTGTAAGTGGCTCAGTGGGAGTCCATCAAATGCATAGGTGGCTGAGTGGCAGTCCAGCATAGGTCTTAATTATGACCAGGGTGATGACCAGTGGGGAATTCGTCCATCTACTAGTAGAAAAGGTTACTTATTGGTATCTTTGCCTGATCAGCGAGATATCGGGTTTATGCCAAAATTCTTTTCCTTTCCAAAATTCATTGGATGTTTCGAACTCTGTTCATACTTCACATAACAGAGGTTCCAGGAAATGTTTTCGGGATATATATATATGTGGATATATATATATCGGGACTAAATAAAGTATCTCATAACTTTTTCATTCAATAATATTTCAAAGATTGAATCTATTCAAGTCTTAACTTGTGGTCTCATCTATGGGATGTTTTTCTTAAAACTTATAATACTTTGAGCGGTGGCAGTTCAAGTAACTTTATATGATATAAGTGTGGTGAAGTATTGGTAGCTTCATTCCTTGTTTTTACTTATATCTAGCAAGTAATTATCTTGCATATGATAGAGATTCTAGTAAGTATCCATTTAGATACTTATATTATTGTTATCACTATGTATTATCTTGCGAGCTGTAAGGCTCACTCTTGCTTTATTTCTTCATCACACAACAACAGTTAGGAGAGATGGCCAGACTCCAGCAGACCCAGCGCAAGCGCGTGGGAAGCGTCCCGCGTCTTCCCGCTGATATTGTAGCTGCTATAGCTGCAGAGGTAGATCCATTGTAGTTTAGACCATCTACTTTTGAGAATCCAATTATGTATAATTATAACTTGTGGCAGATAATGGCAATTAACTGTAAATTATCAAGTAATCATTTTGGGTTGTAATAATTTTAAATTGTGGATTCAAAGACTTGTACTTATTTCAATTTCATCTCTGAGACTATAACGAGTTGTGGTGTGTGTTAGTGTGGGGTCACAGCATGAGGGTATTTATTATTAATTAAGTAAAGTGATATTGTGGAAAGAAAGACCGTGACAACCCGGATTCCCGACCCCGGATCTGGGGGTGTTACAGAAATGGTATCAGAGCCAAGCGTTATAAACCTCAGAGATGATGCGACGATAAAATAATAAACTCACAAAGATAATAAGAACTCTTGCCAAGTTCATGGTCGGACTACTTAAAGTAGTGCTGACAGTTAAAACCCTTACGGGAACCCTTATAAGTATCATGATAGTAACTTAGCTCGTTTAATGTGTAGGCGCCTGAGATAGAGGACCCAGAGATGTTCGAGCGTGGGCATGATGAGGCATTGCTAGATGTTGAGGATCAGGAGGAGCCTGAGATGGAGGAGGATGAGGAGGACCCCCCAGAGGAGCCTGAGACGGAGGTCATTGCTGTTTCAGATGAGGAGGACCCCTCAGAGGAGTCAGAGACAGAGGTTATTGCTATTCCAGATGAGGAGGACCCGGATGAGGTCCCAGTAGCTGAGGAGCGTGTTGGATCTATGGTAGTGTATGCTGGTATCCCTTTACCCACACTTCCGGTGGTCAGAGCCCCTACCCCTCCACCACTATCTTGGATTCCTGATGATGACAGCTCAGAGACCCATACTTCCGAGCCTAGGCAGACCGAGGAGGCACCCTCAGCGGCTCCGGATTCACCACCTCTTGACCCTGCCCAGAGGCAGTCTTCGTTAGCTCATGGATATGTTCAGGATGTTCTGAGGACCCGAGTGGCTGTTGCCGAGGCCCGACTGGATGAGGCCAGGAGGGAGCTGGATGCAGAGAGGGCGGGTAGGCGTACCCGAGCTTATGAGACCAGGGCTTCTATACCCCGATCCTTGAGGAGGGAGCTTACGGGGATAGAGCTCACGTCCCGAGCGAGACTCAGATCTCTCCAGGGGGACAGGCATGGTAGGATCTCCAGGCGGCAGGCCGACTATATCTTCCGTCGTGCGATGGAAAGGGTTTGGGAGCTGACCCGCTCCGGTGTGTGATTCAGGATTGATGATGGAATAGTCTAGTTGTCTAGATAGCCGAGGCCTTAGTAAGAGCCAATTTTCCGGGATAGTTGACTTGTATATAGCATCCCTTTTTCTGACTAGACAGATAGACTCTTGTGTATCACTTTTGGGACAGATGACTGTAGCACTGTTGTACTTTTGACCAGATCAAACTATGTATTTCTCGCATTATGTATATATTTGTTTCCTTTCGGTTCAGTTCCATAGTGACGGGATCACTGTTTTATTATTATATTTACTGCACTTCGTATTAGAACTTTCTTAAAATAATAGAATTGCGATATACGTTCTCCCCATTATAAGAGCTGTGCAAGGCACAATGTTGTATATGATTGTGACCTAACGTTGAATTTTTTCCCAATAATTGTTTTTATTATTATCAGAATCATGCCGCCAAGAAAGATTGGAACAAGGGCGAACCCTGGGTCTGAGGACCAGGGAAGCCATAATCAGGACAATAGAAACCAAGAACACAGTGAAGAGGAAGATGAGGATTATGTGGAACAGGATGACTCCCTGTATGAAAAGGAAGAGGAAACATATGATGTTGAGGGATTTGAGATAGAGGCTGAAGAAGGAGAAACCGAGGTTGAGCAACCAGTACCAAACCCAGGCATGGATCCCATGAGCCAGTTCATGCAACTCCTAAGGCAGAATTTGGAACGTCAACCCAACCCACCCCCTCAAGGAAGTAACAATGCAGTGGCAAACTCTTTCAGGGCTTTTAAGTCCCTTAAGCCCCCTGAGTTCCACGGATCAGCCGACCCAGTTGAGGCAAGGGCATGGTTAAAGGAAATGGAGAAATCTTTTGAGATTTTGAGTACCGAGGAGGCACAGAAGACTGTATTTGCTACCTACCTTCTGAAAGGAGAAGCTAACTACTGGTGGGAGGCCAAGAAAAACATGGAGACAGGTGCTATTATAACCTGGGAGAGATTTAGTCAGTTGTTTCTGGGGAAGTATTTCCCGAGGTTTATGGAAAGCCAGATGGAGCTCAAGTTCTTGGAGCTAAAGCAGAATAACTTGTCTGTAGCAGAGTACGAAGCGAAATTTACTGAGTTATCAAGGTTTGTGCCGGAGTTTGTGAGCACCGAGGAAAAGAAAGCTAGGAGGTTTCAGCAGGGACTGAAACCGTGGATTCAGAATAGGGTGGCAATCCTTGAGCTTACGGACTATGCCACTCTGGTGCAAAAGGCAACGATTGTAGAAGTTGGAAGTGAACAGATGCAGAAGGAAAGAGAGGAGAAAGGAATAAAGAGGAAAAGTATGAGCACGGGTGGAGGTTCCGCAGGAAGGAGCTTCCCAACTAGATTTAATCGAGGAGCAGTGTCCCTGCCAGGAAGGAACACTGGGTTTAAGCGACCAATGAGTGTGAGTGTGAGCCAGGGCGGCCAGAAGTCAAGAATGTCCTATTCCAACCAGTCTCGACCCCCATTGCCAGCCTGTAACAGATGTGGAAGGAACCACACTGGGGAGTGTAAGGAAAGGCCAGTAACCTGTTTTAAGTGCGGTCGGGAAGGCCACTATTCAACTAGGTGCCCATCATCAACCCCTGCCGTTGTTCCAACCACCAATTGTCATCAGTGTGGACGCCAGGGTCATTGGAAGAAGGATTGCCCAATGAACAAACCAGCAGCTTCGGGAGCAAGCAGGGCTGCTTCTAATAAGCCACCTACTGCGAGGACTTTCAACATGACAGTCCAGGATGCTATGAAAGATTCAGATGTGATAGCAGGTACCCTTTCTCTAAATTCAGTCAGTGCAATTGTTTTATTTGATTCGGGAGCAACTAAATCTTTTATATCAAAGGACTTTGCGCGTAAGTTAAGACTTAAGGCTAAACCCTTGATAGAACCCTTACAAGTAGAAATAGCCAATCATGAAATTATTCCTGTTAACCAGATTCACCCCGCCTGTGAGATAGACATAGGGGAGCAATCTTTCAGTGTTGATCTGATTCCTTTTAAATTAGGGGAGTTTGATGTGATTTTGGGAATGGACTGGCTATCTAGCAACGATGCTCAGATAGACTGTAAAGGGAAGAAAGTTAAGTTAAATATCCCCGGGAAGAAAGAAGTTATATTTAGAGGAAAGAGGCAGACGCAGAAATTTTTGACCATGGCTCAGGCCAAAAGGATGCTACGAAAAGGAAGTGAGGCCTACCTAGCTTATGTGGTGGACACGCAGAAGGAGGTGCCCAACTTACAAGATATTCCAGTAGTCAACGAATTTGAAGATGTATTCCCACAAGACCTTCCGGGATTACCACCCGATAGAGTGATTGAATTTGCTATTGAGTTGGCCCCAGGGACGGCGCCAGTTTCAAAAGCACCTTACCGGTTAGCCCCGTTAGAAATGAAGGAATTAGCTATCCAATTGCAGGAACTCTTGGATAAGGGTATGATAAGACCCAGTGTGTCCCCGTGGGGAGCACCAGTTTTATTTGTTAAGAAGAAAGATGGGAGCATGAGGTTGTGCATAGACTATCGAGAGTTGAACAAGCTAACCATAAAGAACAGGTACCCATTACCTAGAATAGACGATCTGTTCGACCAGCTAAAGGATGCTGTTTATTTTTCCAAGATTGACCTGAGAACTGGATATCACCAACTAAAGATTAAACCCGAAGATATTTCCAAGACAGCGTTCCGTACCAGGTATGGGCATTATGAGTTCTTGGTAATGTCCTTTGGATTAACCAACGCCCCAGCAGCTTTCATGGATTTAATGAATAGAGTATTTAAGAAGTACTTGGACAAGTGTGTGATAGTTTTTATCGATGATATTTTGATCTACTCAAGGACTGAGGCAGAACATGCAGAGCATTTGAGGATAGCTCTAGGAATACTCAGAGAGGAGCAGTTATATGCCAAATTCTCGAAGTGTGAATTCTGGCGGAATGAAGTACAGTTTTTAGGACATGTGATCAATAAAGAAGGAGTATTGGTCGACCCCTCCAAGATAGAGGCGGTCTCAAATTGGGAAAGGCCAACCACACCCACAGAGGTAAGGAGTTTCATAGGATTGGCCGGCTACTATCGTAGATTTGTACAGGACTTTGCGAAGATCGCAGCCCCTTTGACACGACTTACTCGTAAGACAGAGAAGTTTGAATGGACGGAGAAATGCGAGAACAGTTTTCAGGAATTAAAGAAAAGGTTGATAACGGCTCCGGTATTGGCATTGCCGGATGGAAAAGGAGATTTTGTGATATATAGTGACGCGTCGCACAAAGGATTAGGATGTGTGCTTATGCAGCACGGTAAAGTTATCGCGTATGCGTCGAGACAACTGAAGGAATACGAGGTTAGATATCCTACTCATGACCTTGAGCTCGCGACAATAGTATTTGCTTTAAAAATTTGGAGGCACTACTTGTATGGAGAGAAGTGCGAGATTTTCACAGACCATAAGAGCCTCAAGTACATATTTACGCAGAAAGAGCTCAACATGCGCCAGAGGAGATGGTTAGAACTAATCAAGGACTATGATTGTGAGATTCTCTATCATCCAGGGAAAGCCAATGTGGTGGCTGATGCCCTTAGTAGAAAGGAAAGACTCAGAATGATAACGACTTCGGAAGAGTTGATAAGGGATTTTGAGAAAATGGAAATAGAAGTAAAGGTAACCGGAACCGGAACTGAAAAGCTTTTTGAGATCTCAATGCAGCCAGAATTATTGGAAAAGATCAGATTGTGCCAAGAGAAAATAATGAATGAAGACAGAAAGTCAATGACTGGAGAGGAGATCCATACTGAGAAAGATGATAAAGGGATAATGAGGTATTCCTACCGAATTTGGGTTCCGAATGTTCAAGAACTTAAAGATGAGATTTTGGATGAAAGCCATAGTTCAAGGTATTCCATTCACCCGGGAAGTACCAAGATGTATAGGGATTTGAAGGAATATTACTGGTGGCCCAACATGAAGAGGGACGTAGCAGAATGGGTAAACAAGTGTTTGACTTGCCAAAGAGTAAAGGCAGAGCACCAGAGACCCAGTGGACTTTTGCGACCCCTGGAGATTCCCGAATGGAAATGGGAACAGATAGCGATGGATTTTGTTGTAGGCTTGCCAAGGACGAAAGCCAATCACGATGCCATTTGGGTAATTATAGACCGATTGACAAAGTCAGCTCATTTCATTCCTATCAATGAGAGATACACAGTCGATAGACTGGTGGACATTTACCTTAAGGAAATAGTGACACGACATGGAGTCCCAGCGTCCATTGTCTCAGACCGAGACCCTAGGTTCAACTCCAGATTTTGGAGGAGCTTTCAGGAATGTGCGGGGACCAAGTTAAATATGAGTACCGCGTACCATCCCCAGACGGATGGACAGAGTGAAAGGACCATCCAGACACTAGAGGATATGTTGAGAGTCTGTGCAATAGACCTTAAAGGAAGTTGGGATGATCACCTGCCGTTGATCGAGTTTTCTTATAACAATAGCTTTCATGCTAGCATCGGGATGCCGCCTTATGAGGCCCTGTACGGAAGAAGGTGTCGATCTCCCTTATACTGGGATGAAGTAGGAGAGCGGAAGATGCTCGGACCCGAAGTGGTCCAAAGGACCAAAGATATAGTGGATCTTATCAGAGGGCGACTTGTAGCAGCCCAAGACAGACAAAAGAAATATGCAGACCTAGCCCGAAAGGACAAGGAGTATGAAGTAGGGGACTTAGTATTGCTGAAAGTATCCCCTTGGAAGGGATTAATGAGGTTCGGAAAGAAGGGAAAACTAAGCCCAAGATACATTGGACCTTTTGAGATATTAAGACGGATTGGAAAGTTAGCTTACGAGCTAGCCCTACCCCCTAATTTGCAACAAGTTCATAATGTGTTCCATGTGTCAATGCTAAGGAGGTATCATCGGGATGCCAGGCACATAGTGGAGTACGAGCAGGTGGATATGCAGCCAGATCTAACTTACGTGGAGAAGCCAGTAAGGATCATAGATAAGAAGGAGCAGGTGCTTCGGAACAAGGTGATCAAGCTAGTCAGAGTACTATGGCAGAATCATAATGCGGAAGAATCGACTTGGGAACTAGAGAGCGCAATGCTAGAAAAGTACCCCCATTTGTTTTCTGTTTGATTCCGGGACGGAATCCTTTTAAGGAGGGGAGACTGTAATAACCCCAAAATTTTTCAACTTTTTGTAACCCTTGTGAATAGTGTTTTAGCTGAATGAGAAAACTTTTCATGCCACACTATGTAGGGGTTCTGTTATGGATATTCTGGGATATTATTAGTACTCTATGAAGTATATAAGTGTATGTAAATATCGTCAGAACCCAATTCCGAACACTTTGGTTTTTCCCGGAAATCCACAAGATACGGAGAGAATTGAGTATAAGGTAACAGGATAAAAAGGATTTAAATTAAAGGATTATAATAGAGGATCATAAAAAGGAATATAATGTATTGAGAAAGGTTAAGGGAACCTAAGTAATAAGATCCCGGGTATGATCCTTCAAACGATAAACGAGAACGAAAGTTAAGCGAACCGTATAACAGATCAGCGGTCATTAGGCAAACGATTAGGAAGCTAATCAAAGGGATTAATGAGAGTGATGTCATCCAACCAATAGAAAGAAGACAAGGAAGGAAGGATGACATCATGAGGGTGACATAAGCATGACATGGAAGAAGGGAGGTGTGGTTGATTAAGGACCACACAAATTCAAGGGCAAGGTAGTAATTTGCTAAATCAAAAACAAAACCAAGCCAACCAAGCTAGCAAATCATTTCATCAAGAATCAAAAAATCAGCCAAGGCATTTGTTCATCACCTAGCTCTCGGCTTTTCACTTTTTTCAAAGATAAAATTTCCAAAATCAAGATCCAAGCATCCTTAATTGGTAAGAAAATTCCCTAACCATCTTTATGCTTAGTTATGGCTATATCATGAGTTTAAGCCATTAATTCTTTCTCTAGCTTCTCCATTTAATCAATGAAGAAGACAATGAATAGTGTTTTCAAGTTTTTTTAACTTGAACTTTTCTTGTTTTTCTTGAAGATCCAAGCTTTCCTAAGGCCTCTCCAAGCTTCTTAAGGCTTCCTAGCTCAACCCACCACTTCAAGGAAGGTATACCATTTTCAAACCCTAGGTTCATGTATATTATAAGGTGATTTTGATGAAGTAGGATGTTATTGTAGTTGTTGTTATGATTAGAGTTTGAGATTTGGGATGGTAGTGAAATGAAATGGTAATTTTGTGGTTTTGATTTAAAGAAACTTAAGAATGATTAAAGTAAAGTTTAAGCATAAGTATGAATGGTTAAATTGAATTGGTTGGGGTTGTTATGATGTGATAAGGATGGAGGATGGTTGTATGTTGGATTTGAGGTTGATTTGGGTTGTTTGTGAATGGGTTAAAATTTGGAAATCGCGTAAACATAGCCGTCGTAACGTCCGATTTTCTTTGGACTGTTTTTGTGCATAATATTAGGACCCGAGAACCCCCTGCTAAATTGTGACCACTGCCATTTTTAGATAGCTCATGTTACGAGCTTCGTTTTGATATGTAGTTCGTTCGATTCCGATTTACGGTTTAGGAGAAACGACCGTTTCAAGTAACGGCATTTCGCGGACGAAACTTTTTCCCTCGCCTTACTTTGAAACATAGGTTAAAGACCAAAAAGGGTTAATTAATGTGTGAAACATTTATGGTAAGTGTGTTAGGCAGTTGGTAAGTCATTCGCGAAGGAATCGCTTTAAAACTCGTAAAGGTTAAATTATTAAAAATGGCGGAGCCGAGGGTACCCGAGTGACTTAAGCGAATCGGTGAGCGCCAAACAAGCGTTAGAGTCTAAGTTAGTTAAAGCATAGATTTACAAGTGATTTTGGTTTAATTCCAACTTACTTGTTGTTTATAGGTTATCAGACTCGTCCCGAGCCTTTCTCACCCCCAAGTCGCTCAGGCAAGTATTCTATCCGTTATACTGTTGTTGTGATGAATACACTTGTATATGCATTATCTTGCGATAGATGCATGTTGGTTATTTAGCAAATTCTTGCGATATATTGTAGCATGTGATATGGTAGATATGCATGCCTGTTTCATATTCTTGAAATATATATCTGTTGGTTCATTTGATAATACCTATGCTAGAGGATAGCGGTATCTTGCATATACCCTTAGTATAGGGACCCAAAGGTGAAAATATTTTCTAAAACCGGGAGTCGAGGATCCCGAGTAATCTTGTATATATGGATATGGATATATATATATATATATATATTTATATATATATATATGGTTATAGTTTTCCAAACTATTAATCGAATAAGGTTTATTCGATAACTTTAACTTTATTTTATTATTGAATATTATTTTAAATATTCATTCGAGGACTTATGACTCCTTTTATTTATTTATCTGAATATTATTTGAATATTCATTCGAGGGTTATGACTCAGTTTATTTTATTATTTCAATATGATTTGAATATTCATCGGAGGACTTATGACTCCTTTATTTTATTTAATGAATATTATTTATAATATTCATTCGAGGTATTATGACTCAGCTTATTTTATTTATTGAATATTATTTGAATATTCATTTGAGGATCTATGACTCCGATTATTTGCTGAGATATATTCTTTATTTTATTAAAGAATAAGATGTCAATAATCAAACTTATTTTCGATTATTCAAATAAAGATAATACTTTCATATAAGTATAGCTTTGGTTATTTAATACTCGTTTCAAGTATAAGTTTTAATACTTCTACTTCAATTATTTTTATAAAGATTATTCTTGATGGGAATATTATTTAATTAATAATATTCAGATATTTTCTAATATTCTGGGGACTGATTTACTTCATTAAATCAGCCTTACTCCAAACACTCTTTAAAGTGTTTTCGAGTCTTCAAAATGGTTTTTAAAAGTCAGAGCGGATCCCAAAACTCATTTTTATATTTAAGATCTTCCTTTTTAAAGGGGATTTAAATACCTGTTTAAAACCTGAGAAATCCGGCTCTGTGGTGTATTTTATATTCGCAACAAGGTTGCAGATTTGGTAAATGAATTGATTACTTGCCCAAAGTTCGGGAAGTAAGCCCCTCTCATTGAGTCGGCATAAGCGACAGGCCGAGGTACGGTCTATTATTGTGTAAGTGGCTCAGTGGGAGTCCATCAAATGCATAGGTGGCTGAGTGGCAGTCCAGCATAGGTCTTAATTATGACCAGGGTGATGACCAGTGGGGAATTCGTCCATCTACTAGTAGAAAAGGTTACTTATTGGTATCTTTGCCTGATCAGCGAGATATCGGGTTATGCCAAAATTCTTTTCCTTTCCAAAATTCATTGGATGTTTCGAACTCTGTTCATACTTCACATAACAGAGGTTCCAGGAAATGTTTTCGGGATATATATATGTGGATATATATATATCGGGACTAAATAAAGTATCTCATAACTTTTTCATTCAATAATATTTCAAAGATTGAATCTATTCAAGTCTTAACTTGTGGTCTCATCTATGGGATGTTTTTCTTAAAACTTATAATACTTTGAGCGGTGGCAGTTCAAGTAACTTTATATGATATAAGTGTGGTGAAGTATTGGTAGCTTCATTCCTTGTTTTTACTTATATCTAGCAAGTAATTATCTTGCATATGATAGAGATTCTAGTAAGTATCCATTTAGATACTTATATTATTGTTATCACTATGTATTATCTTGCGAGCTGTAAGGCTCACTCTTGCTTTATTTCTTCATCACACAACAACAGTTAGGAGAGATGGCCAGACTCCAGCAGACCCAGCGCAAGCGCGTGGGAAGCGTCCCGCGTCTTCCCGCTGATATTGTAGCTGCTATAGCTGCAGAGGTAGATCCATTGTAGTTTAGACCATCTACTTTTGAGAATCCAATTATGTATAATTATAACTTGTGGCAGATAATGGCAATTAACTGTAAATTATCAAGTAATCATTTTGGGTTGTAATAATTTTAAATTGTGGATTCAAAGACTTGTACTTATTTCAATTTCATCTCTGAGACTATAACGAGTTGTGGTGTGTGTTAGTGTGGGGTCACAGCATGAGGGTATTTATTATTAATTAAGTAAAGTGATATTGTGGAAAGAAAGACCGTGACAACCCGGATTCCCGACCCCGGATCTGGGGGTGTTACAGAAATCGTATGGGACGCTCACAACTCAAGATATTCCATTCATCCTGGAAGCAAAAAGATGTATCGAGATTTGAAAAAAAAACTTTTGGTGGCCAAACATGAAGAAAGAAATAGTAGAGTGGGTAAGTAAATGTTATACGTGCCAATTAGTCAAAGCAGAATATCAACATCCAAGCGGATTACTACAAACACTAGATATCCCAGAATAGAAATGGGAACATTTAGAAATGGATTTTGTGGTAGGACTTCCAAGAACCAGAGCAAACCATGATGTAATATGGGTTATTGTCAACCAATTAATGAAGTCCGCACATTTCCTTCCAATAATTTAAATATTTTTGCTTGACAAGTTAGTGCACTCGTATCTCAAAGAAATTATGATGCGACATGGAGTTCCCGTATAAATTTTACCTATCGAGATTTATGTTTCAATTCAAGATTCAGGAGACAGTTCCAGGAATGCCTTGGTACCAAATTTAATATGAGTACCGCTTATCATCCACAAACAGATGGGCAAAGTAAAAGAATGATCCAAATAATTGAGATATGTTACGGGTATGTGCAATTTATTTTGAACACAGTTGGGACGACCATTTACCGTTAGTGGAATTTTCTTACAACAGCTATCATGCCAGCATTGGAATGCCACCCTATGAAGCTTTATACGGAAGGAAATTCAGATCACTTGTATATTGGGATGAAGTGGGTGAATACAAAATTCTAGGTCCAGAATTGATTCAGCAGACCAAGGAAAAAGTAGAGCATATCCAAAAGTGACTCGAAGCAGCACACAATTGATAACGCAGATATGCAGATCAAACCAGATGGAGATGGATTACCAAGAAGGGGAACATGTGCTATTAAAGATATCGCCATGGAAAGGATTGACCAGATTTGGCAAAAAGGGTAAACTGAAGCCCCGATATGTTGGTCCATTTGAAATCTTGAGGAAAGTCGAAAAAGTTGCGAACGAGTTAGCCTTACCGCCTCATATGCAACATATTCATAACATGTTTCATATTTCAATGCTTAAGACATATAATCCTGATTCTAGACATGTAATAGAATATGAACCGATAGAGATTTAAGCTGATTTGTCATTATTAGGAATATGTTGTGAACTTGATGATAAGTTGAATAAAACACCTTAGTAGATTTAACTTAGTGTTTTTGTAGCTCTCGACGGATGTTCTAAAATAGTCCCGACGGATGAACTTTATAGTCCCGACGGATGATAACTGAACATCCATCGAGAGTGTAGCTTATTTAATAATAAGTCTTATAGCACATTTCTGCAAACAACAATGTATTAGTTGAGTAGATGTTGTAGGATTCTTTAAGTCATGTTGACTACTAGATTGAAATGCAGAATAGGTTGTCTAATTATAAATATAAGATGTCTTGTAATTCTTTATAAGTGATATAGAGTCAAGTGACAGAAAGGCTCCTAACAGATGATCTACAAAGACTACCGACAGATAATCAACAAAGCTCCCGACGGATGACCAATATAGTCCCGACGGATGATCATATTCAAAAAGAGCAGTTGACAGTGACAACACAGTCACATGCATCGGGTGTTTGCACATGGAATGTGGTAGCCTAATTGCAGGAGTTAGAGAAAAAATAAGCATTACCATTTCCATGCAATTATGAAGATATTCAAAGATACTGGATAGAGTAATGTAGCAGCATGAAGTTAGACTAGATATACTTTATCTTTGTTACAACCGGCATTTTCGTGTAATATTATTTGTGAATTTGGTGCAATTTTAAAGCCGAATGCCAATATATTCAATTATTGTATGCTTGTGTGAATGAAAATTTCTGCGTCCTAAATTTTCTTTATGTGGTATATGATTTTTCAAAGCAAAAGTTTATTTATTTCTTTTATTTTTGATTTATAAGGAATATTCTAAACCTTGAATAAATTTCTTTTTAAAAGTTATTTTTTTCACAATTTTCAAAAGTGGTTTTATAAAATTTCTAAAAATCCAAGTTATTTTATGGTATAAATTTTATAATTTTTGAACATGTATCTAATTTTATAAAAATAAATCTTTATAAATTTTAGTTGTGATAATTAGCAAATTACAAGGAAGCCCTTGCATGCAAACCACCCTTCCATTCTTTTCAAGGACAAAGAGGACATTTCCAAACCCACTAACTCATGAATTATTAGCCAAATTACCTCCTTGACCTTGCATGCAAGATAGCCTAACTCTAGCTAGAAGGATACCCTTGTCATTTCTCAAAACCACTCACATTATAGTCAAATCAAGACATAAAAACAAATCAAGGAAGTGATCACCACTTCACTTCACCCCACCACTTCACTCTCCTCTTCTTCCTCCCCCTTCCCTCTCGGCTTTCTCCCCCTCCCCTCTCGGCAATTCCAAAAACCGAGCCTCATCCCCTTCTTTCTTCATTTCTTCACTCAAACAATCATCCTATAATCAAGTAATCTTACTCCCTACATGTTGTTCTTGTATATCTTAAGAGTTTAGAGTAGAAAACTTATGTGTTGACCTTGCATGGTGGTGTTTTTGTTAAACTCCAAGTGAATATCATTGATTCTTGTGAATTCAAGGCTTTCACCATGAGTTATAGTATCAAAGGGTTGAGAATGGCTAGACATGAGTATGCTACACTCATGCAAATGTTGTTTTCACCCTAATCCATTCGGCCATGACTTGTTAGGAGCCGAATGGATGGTGTTTTGGTTGCCTTGTTTCATTTTGTGTGTTTTTGTTATGATAACATGAAAATCTTAGTGAAATCTTGGTAAAAACCTTTGCATGCTAGGTGGTCATTTATATATAATCCATAATAGGCTTGCATGTTGAATTAAAATGAAAATTTATTTGAAAAGCATGTTGTTTTGGTTTGTAAGACTCGAAGTCATGCATGCATGTATATTACTCTTGAAAATTTTGGAAGTTCTTGATCATTCGGATTGATATTTTGTTAGTAAACCTTAATTGTAGTTAAGTTAAGAAATTAATTAAGAATTGTAATTCTTAAAATGTGATGTTATTTCGTTTATATTTATCATGAAGGTTAAAGTTGTTGTCCTTGAAAACTTGATGACTTGTAATTTGTGTAATGTGATTTCCTTTGTTTTGCTATGTTGCACTTTAGGTAAGGATGATCTCCACTAAGTCAATTTTGAGTGTAAGGGAGTTAGTTCAGTAGATCACCATAGTCAAGTTATGGTTTGGGTATTTTGGTTGTTGGTGGTTGGGTTGTTGAGTGAGAACCTTGGAGAAAGGAGAGTCTTAGTTTCTGCAGAAAATCAGTTTGGTACCCTGAGGTTTAGAGTGAGTTTTGACCATGTCATTTTTGTGCACTTTGAGGCCCAAGCCACCAGAAGCTATCATTAGGAGTATATAAAAGGTTTTAGGTGTTTGTTGGAGGTTTATAAGTCGTTTGGTTAGGTGCACGAGTGGAATCACAAAATCTGTCCACCAGGCGACAGTTTTGTTGCAACTTAGAAATAGGAAGTTTTGACCATGTCATGGGTAGGACCTCCTTAGGCCCTGTTGGGCCTTAGTTAGAGGGAGTGTCAGAGGAGTTTTTCCAACCATAGTTCATAGGATATGAGTTAGAACCATGTGTCACAAGTTAGTTCAAGTCAGGGCGTTTTCTGCCCAGAAAAATAGGGGAACCATGGACTTTGAGCTTAGGCCCAAGGAGGCCCAAGCTAGGCCCTTGAGCCACATCAAGTTTGGGAGATGACTTATGGTCAGAAAAGTCTAGTGTAGAAGTTTTGGAGGTAAAATTGTAGTTTAAGAGTATCTAATGCGCTCAAGAAACCATAGATGTCATTCTGAAATTTACTCCAGTGAGCACTTTCACTTACCACATAGTTTTAGAGCACTTATGAGTGAGATCTAGGTTGACCATTATGGTTGCAAGATAGTATAAAGCCATTAGAGTAAAAGACCCAAGTGAGGGTCAATAGGTTTTGGATAGTTTAGTAAAGGCACATCGAGTTAGGAGGCCAAATTTGGAGACTTTGTCTAGTTTAGCGATCAAGTGACTTAAGTTGTGGGTCGAGATCATCCAAGCCAAGTGTGCATTATGGTATGTGTGATATTATTTGATATTAAAATATGATATGTGAGTATATGTGGCTATGTGTACTATTATATTTATAAGGTGAATATAAATTGAGTGCATATAGGCCTAAGTGCCATTTGTGTTTAATTTCGGGATATAAATAGGTTAAGTTGGTGAGAATATATTATAATGAGGATTATTATTATTTATGTAGGATCTCGAGAAGAGGGTAAACTTGCCATAAAGGTCGAGTAAAGCTTCCAGTTGCTCCTACCAGCCAGACCAGACCAGCCTTTCTCAAGGCAAGTGATTCAACCTATTTTTCGTTAACACTGCAAATGTGTGTTAATTAGTTCATATATTGATGCGATTATCCTGAGTAATCTTGATATACTAGAACCAAGTGATTCTTAAATCTATCTTCGTATTATATAGAAATGCCATGAACCCTCAATTTCATATTGCAAGTAGATCGAAGGTCGTATCATGCTAGTACATCAAAGTAATTGGAATGCCACGATAAAAATAAAGATTTGTTATAATACTTGTTTGATCCTCTTGATCAACATACTATTGATTCCTAAAATCTTGACATCTCACCCTAATGCTTGAACCCCAATAGAAACCTTACCCTGATACTTAAAAACCAGATATTCTTTGGAGTTGTTCATGATTGTTTGATAACCCTGTCCTTACCCTAAAGTTTGACATCCTGATATACCTTTAATGATCACTTTCTTTATACCTTAACACCTCTGGTATGCTTGTAACCCTTGATGCTTATCTTCTTGATGTTATAATACATATACCTTGTCTACAATCCTTGCTTTAAGCCTAGTTCGACATTATTCTTTCATATTATCCAATATCCTTGCTAGAACACCTTGTCAAAGTTCTTGTATATGGAAACTTTTCAATTACCCTAAATAAAATAAAGTATAATGGATCATGGCCCTGATATTTTTGTGACATATTTCCAGTGATTCAAATTTGATCTATAATCCCTTGATAAAAATGTTTACTACTTAAGAGATTTTATAAATCGGCATCAGTTTTTGAAATAATAAAAATATGGATTTTCAATCCCAAAGGGGGATAAATGTTTTCTTGAATAGTGGATCTGGACTGAGACGCAAGTCCTTTCCACATTTATATTGTAGGCTTAAAAGTTGCCTAGGGATCCCATTAATGTTTTAGAACCCAGCGAGGTTCGGGATTACTTCACGGCTGATCATCGGCTGTAATCCGTAGCGTCATAAAATGATTTGTTTAAGTTATGATTTTGAAAATGTCTTGATTCAAGCAAATGATGCCATCACCCAAAGTTTTATCTCTTGTTAGTATTGGTTATGTCTTCGCATTGTCATTCTTTTATATATATCTCGATTTATGCTTTGTACCGTATTGTTTAGCACTTGTTGAGCATTTGGATCACTCCTTTCTTTACCCTGATATTACAGCTAGCAGCTATGGTTAGATTCAAGCAGACAGCACATAAGACCTGTGACGTCGATGCGTATGCCCGAGCTCAGGTAGAATAATAGATAGTTTTATGTGAGGACTCGATATTAAAATCAGTTGTAATAGATGGTAGTGTTGGGCTGTTCCAAACCCTAAACTGTAGGATCTTGGATTCCGTTATGATTACTTTCTTTTAAATATTGTAATAGTTATATTTATTTTGTTTGTTAAGTTGGGGGTGTGTCAATCTTATTGTCTTGTCTTACTATCATGTAACTTGGTAATATATAAACCAAGAGTCACAAGTTAAAAAGTATCCAAGTTAGAAAGAAAAACTAGAGAAATAGATAAAGCAAAATTTGTAAAGAATTTCTCAATTGTTCTTGTTATTCAACTTGTAAGCAGCTGTGTGCTATTCAAGGATCACAGAGTTCTCATCTATATATATATATATATATATCTGGTGGATAGGTTCAAATCCACCAGAAAGTTTTAAGGCCTTGTGTTTTATTACTTTATGTTTTGATTTTCATTTTACTTTTATTCCGCAATCTTGCAAAATCAAACACAGTTATATATTAAGTAAGAACATTCTTAAAATAAGAAAAAGAAGCCAGAATTACATTCAACCCCCCCTTCTGTAATTCTTGTTTCATTGATTGGGAATAACAATTAGTATCAGAGCAAGCTCTTGAAGTACAAAGAGTGTAAAGATCAACACAATCAATAAGATGATCAGAAAGGATGCTGGAGTGAAAATTCCATTTCTGGACAAAGAAAATTATCACCACTGGAAGGTGAAGATGCACCTACATCTTCTTTCTCAAGATTAAGCTTATGTGGACTGCATTGAGAAAGGTCCTCATGTTCCTATGAGAGCTGCTACAGGAAATGAACCTTCAGTTCCAAAGCCCAGACATGAATGGTTTGATCCAGACATTGAACAAGTCAGGAAAGATCAAAAGGCCATGAACATACTGTTTAATGGTGTTGATAGTGATATGTTTGACAACATCATTAACTGCAAAATAGCAAAAGAGGTTTGGGACACAATTCAAACTATTTATGATGGAACTGAGCAAGTAAAAGAGAACAAAATGCAGCTCTTGATTCAACAATATGAGCACTTTCATTGTGAAGAAAGTGAGTCACTCACTAATATATTTAGTAGATTTCAAAATCTACTGAACGCTCTCAAGTTGCATGGAAGGGTCTATCAAACAAAAGACTCAAACCTTAAATTCATTAGATCTCTACCAAAGGAATGGAAGCCCATGACAATCTCTTTAAGAAACTCTCAAGATTACAAGGAATTCACCTTGGAAAGACTGCATGGAATTTTAAAAACCTATGAGCTTGAAATAGAGCAAGATGAAAAGATGGAGAAAGAAAGGAAGAAAGGAGGATCCATTGCACTAGTTGCTGAGCAAGAAAAGGAAAAAGAGATGAAGGTTGAATCTATGGAATCTGTATCAAACTCAAGGGTTTGTGAAAGCAAGGGTAAAGTGCTGGTAGCTGAAAATGAAGAATAGTTGAGCCAAGATGACATGGATGATATAGATGAGCATCTAGCATTCTTATCCAGGAGATTTGCCAAGCTCAAATTCAAAAAGAATTTTGGAGCAACTAAGCCAAACAGAAACATGATTGATAAGTCTAAATTCAATTATTTCAAATATGGCTTGGCAAGTCATAATGCTAGTGAGTGTAGAAAGCCTGATTCTGGTAAAAAGAAGTTTGAGCCTGTAGATTACAAAAAGAAATATTTTGAGTTGCTCAAACAAAAAGAAAAGGGCTTTCATCACACAAGAGAATGACTGAGCTGCAGATGGATTGGATGAAGATGAAGAAATAAACTATGTCAACCAAGCCCTAATGGCCTAATCAGATGAAGCAGAAGTTATGTCATCCAGCAATCTGGTAATCACTACTAACCTAGCACATTTAACTAAATCTGAGTGCAATGATGCCATCAATGATATGTCTATTGAGCTATATCATTTGAGTGTAACTCTTAAATCTCTCACTACGGAAAATGCTAAAATTAATGAAAACAATTTGTTTTTAAGTGAGAGGAATAATGTCCTAGAGTCTCAATTCATTGAGTTTGAAAAACTGAGAATTGAATGTAAAACTGCAAAGGATGAATTAACTGAATCTTTAAAGAAAGAAGAGATTTTTAGAAAGCAGCTTGAACGAGAACATGTTAGATATATTTGATAATGTCATGTCTAATATGATTTGGGATTTGAAGGCCACAATTATAAGAGACAACTATAATCTTGAAGAAACAACTCTTGATGAAATTTATGGGATGCTCAAGACTCATGAACTTCAGATGGAACAAAGAAGCAAGAGGAAAGGAGGAAAGTCAAGGACAGTTGCTCTTAAGGCTGAGGAAGAATCCCCCAGAGCAGCTACCTCAAGGAAAGGCAAGGGAAAAGCGCTCATCACAAAGTCTGATACTGAGTCATCAAGTTCTGATAGTGATGATGACTCAGAAACAGAAAGCTTGCCTGAGATGGATGCTGATAAAGAGATGATGAAGCTGTGTGCTCTTATGGTGAAAGGAATCACAAGGATTGCATACAGAAAATTTAGGAAGGGAAAGAAGTTTTCCAGAAAAGGTGCAAGTTCTGATAAGAAGAGTTTCAGAAAATCTGAAGTCAAAGGAGGGAAGTCTGAAAGAGGAGATTACACAAATGTCAAATGCTACAACTGTGGTGAGAAAGGCCACATATCTCCTGATTGCAAGAAAGTGAAGAGTGACAAAGGCAAGGCTCTTGTCACAAAGAAGAAAAGCTGGACAGGCACTTCAGATTCTGAAAGTGAGGAGAACTATGCCTTGATGGCAAATGCTGATAGCAGTTCTGAAGCTGCTGAGTTAAAGGTACCTCAAACTACTTATGCCTTTCATACTGATGATATTAACAAGTTGAGAAGATATCTTAAAACCATGTTTATTAGTTATAGAGATCAAACTTTAACATATGAAAGATTAACTTCTGAAAATCTTGCCTGTAAAAAGAGGAATGATTATTTAGAAAAAGAGTTAGTCATGTTCCATCAAACTCAGAAAGATAGAGATGATGCTTTCTATGTTAGGGATGAAGTACTTAAAATGAATGAATCTCTAAAAACTGAGTTAGAAAAGGAAAGAGAGATTATCAGGACTTGGACTAACTCTGGCAGAAGAACTCAGAATTTGTTAAGTAGTGGAAACTGGAAAGAGGGCTTAGGTTATGGAGATGATAAGAATGATAAAAGAACTGTAGAAATTAAGCCTATAGTTGTTAAACAAAAGCCAAAGGTAAAACCTGTTAATTTTGTAGCTGTAAAGTTTGATAATAAAAATCAGAAGTTAAAGAGGAATTAACTTCAGACAAACTAAAACAGGAAAAGCCAACTGAAGTAAACGTAGGCTTAATGACAAAGAAGTAGCTTAAGCATAAGCTTAAAGATGTTAAGAATGTAAACAAGGTAAACTCACTTAGGAAAAATAGGAATGGAAAGGAAGGTGTGAATAAAAGCAATGATTATAAGCATGTTCCTAATGCTCCTAGAAAAACATGTCATAACTGTGGAAGTTCTAAACATCTGGCTTCTTTTTGCAGGAAGAATAAGAACATAAACTCCTTACCTTCAAAGTCAGGAGTTAAGAGTCAGTCTGTTAGATATAGGCCACAAAATCCTTGTTTTCATTGTGGTAGTTTATGGCATTTTAATTTATACTTGTAAGGAATATCATAGTTTGTACTATGATTATTATCAAATAAAGCCTTCTTTAAAGAAAGTTAGTATTGTTCCTTCTAGTGTAAGTTCTGATACAAAGTCTGATAGTGTAAATACTGATAAGAAAAATGTTAACATAAACTCTGATGCTAAATCCACTGCAAATGTTAACAAACTTAATAAGGCCAAAGGATCCAAGTAAGTCTGGGTCCTTACAACTAATCATTAGTGGTCTTTGTGATTGCAGGGCAACAGGAAAAACATCCTAGTTCTGGACAGTGGACGCTTAGGACATATGACTGGAAATAAATCCTTGTTATCAGACTTTGTGGAGAAAGCTGGCCCAAGTATTTTTTATGGAAATGGAAACATTGGAAAAACCTTGGGATATGCAATATAAATTTGGGGAATGTCATCATTGAAAATTTAGCTCTGGTCTCAGGACTTAAACACAATCTGCTGAGTGTTATTCAAATCTGTGATAGAGGTTATCATGTGGATTTCTTTGAAGAACACTGTGAAGTTGTAAGCAAATGTACAGGTAAAGTTGTTCTGAAAGGATAAAGGCATGGTAACATTTATGAAGCCAAGCTTTCAGCAAGTACAGATGGTTCTGCAATCTGTCTGTTAAGTAGAGCATCAATTGAAGAAAGCTGGAATTGGTACAAGAAACTCTCTCATTTAAATTTCAACAATATAAATGAACTAGTCAAGAAAGATCTTGTAAGAGGACTGCCAAAATTAGTATTTGCTCCTGATGGCCTTTGTGATTCATGTCAGAAGGCAAAACAAAGAAAATCTTCATTCAAGAGCAAGACTGAATCATCAATTCTTGAGCCTTATCACCTACTACATGTTGATCTATTTGGTCCAGTGAATGTCATGTCTATTGCAAAGAAGAAATATGTTATGGTCATAGTGGATGAGTTCACCAGATACACATGGGTGTATTTCTTGCACACAAAAAGTGAAACTGCATCTATCTTGATTGATCATGTCAAGCAACTGGATAAATTGGTCAAAGATTCAGTGAAGATCATAAGAAGTGATAATGGCACTGAGTTCAAGAATTTGATCATGGAAGAGTTCTGCAAAGACCATGGAATCAAGCGGAATTTTCTGCTCCTGAAACTCCACAGCAAAATAGAGTTGTTGAAAGAAAGAATAGAACTCTTATTGAAGCTGCACGAACAATGCTTGATGAAGCAAAGCTACCAACCTATTTTTGGGCTGAAGCTGTGCAGGCTGCTTATTTTACTCAGAATGCAACCCTCATTAACAAGCATGGAAAGACACCATATGAGATGGTGAAGAAAAAGAAGCCAAATCTGAAGTATTTTCATGTATTTGGATGCAAGTGTTTTGTTCTTAAGACTCATCCTGAACAACTATCCAAATTTGATTTAAAAGCTGATGAAGGAATTTTTGTTGGATATCCACTTTCAACCAAAGCCTTCAGAGTCTACAAATTAAGAACGAGGGTTGTCATGGAATCTATCAATGTCTCCTTTGATGATAAGAAGATTACTGGACTTGAAGATTTCAATGATCATGGTCAACTGAGATTTGAAAATGAAGACTTAAATTCTGATACTGAAAATCCTGACAGTCTAAATCCTGATACTGCAAACTCTGATGGATTAAACTCTGATGTTTTTGAAACTGTGGTGACTACGCCAAATGAAGATGCACCTGTGCAGGGGGAGCATACTGAAGATACAACCACATCTCAAGAAGCATCAGAACCTACAACTGGCTCTTCAAGTTCTGATTCATCAAGTTCTGATGAGCCAAGTTCTGATAATTCTGAAAACTTAAATTCTGAAGGATCCAACTCAGAGAGCATAGTTTCATGGGGAACATCATAAAATGTTGATGAAGACAGCATGGATCATGGGGGAGCATCCAGTTCTAGAGAAAACCTTCCATCTGCAAGGAAGTGGACTAAATCACATACACCTGATTTAATAATTGGAAATCCTGATGCAGGTGTCAGAACTAGAACAACTACCTCAAATGAATGTCTCTATAATTCTTTTCTTTCTCAGACTGAACTAAAGAAAGTGGAAGAAGCTCTTCAAGATGTTGATTGGGTGCAAGCAATGCAGGAAGAGTTAAATGAATTTGAAAGAAACAAAGTCTGGATCCTAGTGCCAAGACCAAAGAACATATCTGTTATTGGTACAAAATGGGTGTTCAGAAACAAAACTGATAGTGATGGCATAATTATAAGGAATAAATCAAGGCTGGTTGCAGAAGGATATTCTCAACATGAGGGAATTGATTATGATGAAACATTTGCACCAGTTGTTAGATTGGAAGCCATAAGGATATTTTTGGCTTATGCTGCTCACAAAAAGTTTACAGTCCTTCAAATGGATGTGAAAAGTGCTTTTCTCAATGGAGAATTGGAAGAGGAAGTATATGTTGAACAACCTCCAGGCTTTTTAGATTCCAAATTTCCAAATCATGTCTACAGGCTTGATAAAGCACTTTATGGCCTTAAGCGAGCTCCAAGAGCATGGTATGAGAGTTTAGCTCAGTTTCTTCTGGAAAGTGGATTTAACAGAGGAACTATTGACAAAACACTGTTCTACCTCAACCATGAAAAGGACTTACTTTTGGTGCAGATATATGTTGATGAAATCATTTTTGGTTCTACAAATGACAGACTTTGCAAGAAGTTTGCCAAACTGATGCAGTCAAGATATCAAATGAGTATGATGGGGGAACTTAGCTATTTTCTGGGCCTTCAAGTCAAGCAGAATGAAGAAGACACTTTCATTTGTCAATCCAAGTACACCAGAAACTTGCTGAAGAAATTTGGAATGCAAGATTGTTCAAGTGCATCCACTCCCATGGCCACTGCAACAAAATTGGATAAGGATACTGGTAAATCACTAGATATTACTGATTACAGAGGTATGATTAGCTCTCTACTCTATCTAACTGCTAGTAGACCTGATATCATGTATGCCACCTATCTTTGTGCAAGATTTCAAGCAGATCCAAGAAAACCTCACTTAACAGCTGTGAAAAGAATTTTCAAGTATCTTATGAGAACAGCTGATCTGGGATTGTGGTATCCCAGAGAATCAGACTTTAAGCTAATAGGTTACTCAGATGCAGATATTGTAGGATGCAAAATTGACAGGAAAAGCACAAGTGGAAGCTGCCAATTTCTTGGAGGCAGATTGGTTTCTTGGTTTAGCAAGAAACAAAAGTAAATTTCCACATCAACTGCAGAAGCAGAGTACATTGCTGCAGGAAGCTGTTGTGCACAGATTCTTTGGATGAAGAATCAGTTACTGGATTATGGGTTAACATATTTTAAAATCCCTATTTACTGTGATAATCAAAGTGCTATTGCTATGACAGGTAATCCAGTTCAACACTCAATGACAAAGCACATCAGCATTAGGTACCACTTCATAAGGGAACATGTGGATGAAGGTACAGTGGAATTGCACTTTATTCCAACAGATCAACAACTAGCAGATATCTTCACAAAACCACTGTGTGAAGCTACTTTTACAAGATTAGTAAATGAACTTGGAATGGTTTCAGGTTCTTTCTCTAAGTCTACTTAGTTTATGATTCTGTTTCATCAGACTTTATGATCAGTATTTAGAGATATTACTATTTTTATGTATTATGTGCTTAATTGAAAATTGCTTAAGTACTGATTGTTGTCTGATGTGGATTTCTAAACTCTGATAGTGATATGAATGTTTCTGTGACTATTCAATCCAATGAGGATAACTATGCTAGATGCTGACCTAGTAGTCTTTAATATACTAAAGATCCCAAGTATGAAGTAATTATTTATGTGGAAATCTTTTAACACAAGCAAATTCTGATATTGAGCTTAGTTAAGTTTACTTTGTCTATCTTATTAATAATGCTTCTTATATGTTAAGTTCTGATGTTAGTAAACCTGGTGGATGTACTAAGTGCTGATAAACCTCACTTATCAAAAGAAAAAGAAAAAGACCAAGAAATAAAATCAGGTACTCCTTTGAGATCTAGAGTAAAAATGTGGAAGGGACGACCCAAGTGCATTGCTGGTATTAAGTAATATGCATCAGAAAAGCAAAATAAATATTTTCTTGGTGACTTTTCACACTCTATGATTACTGGAGAAATATTCTGATAAGCAATCGTGACTCACTTACACTGAGAAGCCACTGTACAATGGAATTTCAAAAGATGCATAAAATGAGCACAAAACAGTTGAGGTTGACTCATGCATGAACTCATTCTAAAGTAGACTTCAAAATCATGATAGATTTTGAGCAAAGTTCTAAGTTATGCCTTATTTCTAAGATGAACTGAAGTGAATCAGACTTTAATCTTTATCTGATATTTAGCTTACTGCACACACATACACTCCATATGAATGTTGAAAATTACTATGGTGATAAATGTTCTTTTAGATGAACAGGTTAAGTGTCAGTTGTATAAACTCTGAGGACAAGTTCCGATGGAAGTTCTGATGATTAAGTTCTGAAGAGACGAAATCAGAATTTGTGTGAAAATTACAGAAATAGGCATTCACCTTTCGAGTTAAGGAATCATGTTCTGATGACTGTTAAGTTTTGATATAAGTCTAAGTTCTGATATTAAATCATGATTCTTTACTTGATTTATTTGTGGTTAAAATCTGAATCAGTCTTATTTAAAATCAGAATATGTTTGGGTGAGATATTAACAGTCAACATACTTTGGGTTAGTGGTACTCGTCTATGCACAGTAATTGTTACTTGTTTCGTGTGTGCATTAAATCATGTTTTAAGCTTCCAATGGCTGTTATTATTCTCATCAATCTAGGGAGACGAGTTATAATTATTTTTACCTATAACCATTCAATTTTCCTTGCGTCTCTTAGTATTCTATTGGTTATAAAAACCAACAACTCATTCCAGCCAACACATCTCTCATTTTCTCTCAAACTCACTCTTTTTACATCCTCAACAAAAACATGGTTCGTTTCAACTTGGTCATGAACTATGACACTTTTAATATAGAGTTAAGCTGTGCTGATTGGAGGCATGAGTGGCATTTCACTGCCATTCCTGATGAAATCTGGGACTCAGTTCCCCAAGAGGTTCTCACAGACCTCTTATTCTTCTATATGGACTATCATCGCCATCTTGAGCATCTGGAAGAGGAAAGGAGAGAAGCTCTCCGACAGTAGGAGTAAATCATTCGTCTTGTTGTTCTCTTTGTTGAGAGTAGGAAGAAGAATTAATTGCAGCCGCCTGTTTATCTTCACCGTCAGCTTTGTCAGTCTTCTTAGACTAGGACTAAAGCTGTTGATGTTACGATTTGTAGCTTAGGACAATCTTTTAATTTTATGCATGTACTTTAAGTTTCATGAAATGTATTTGCTTAATATATTAATGAAATTTTATCTTTTATGCAAGATTTTATCTCTGAGTCATTTCATATTCTGATGATCTTTTACATCCTGATACTAACAATATTCTGATGACCTTACAAATTCTGATACAAATCAAGTTCTGATTCTGACGAGGCAGTATTAGTTTACTTGGTTTATTTTTGGTCATTATCTCACTGGTTATATTTTTACAGAATATTGGTAAAGTAGTAATAATAATATATTTCATGGGAACAGTTTTAAAATTTAAAATAAAACTGAACGTCCTTGATTAATGGGATTACTTGGTAAGTGGAACAACTTTTCTCCTTGAAAAATGCATGTGATAAGTAATGATTACTGAATACCCGTGCCCATTAATTATCTTTTACTGCTGCATGTCTGACAGGTGTCTCAACGGTTATTTTCTTACCGTGTATAAGTAAAAGAGAGAAAAGATTGTAAAATTTTTTATTTACTTTCATATTTTATCTCTCTTTTTTTACTTTTATTCTCTCTCATCTACTGACGATTTTTCATACAGACATTTTATCAAACACCTTACAGGCAATTTTATCTCTCACGTATTTCTCATGGCACCCAAGGACATAATTTTTGATGGAGCTACGTTTGTTCCTAATAACTTCTCCGCTATTCTTAGCAAGTCAGAAGCCCCATCTGAGCTTCACTTCATTCAGGACTTTCTTGCTAGTTCTGATATTGGGTATGCTCTGACCGAACCTGAAACAGTCTCTGGTACTCAGGTACTGGAGTTCTGGAGAAGCGGTGTATATGATGATGGTGGTGCTCAAGGGTCCCCAAGTATTATTTTTTCATCAGGGGAGGATGAGTATATTGTGACATTGTCTACGGTTCAACAAGCACTGCAGCTACCTCGAGACTGTGTCTATTCTACTATTGAAGAGCCAGTTCTTCAAAACATGATGGCCAGTCTGGGATTTGAGAAGACATTGGCAAAGCTGGGCCAGTTGAAGAGATCTTTCATAAGGAGGGAATGGAATTTCTTCTTTGATTGCATAACCAAGGCTTTTGCATACAAATGTTCCAATTTCGATGCAATTCCCATATTCAGCGAACAAATCGGGTATGCTCTCATAAATCAAACTGATTTTGACTATGCAAGTGTTGTCTTAGGTTTTATTGGGGACAGAATGACAGAAGATAGAACTACTGTTTATTTTGCTAGATTCTGTCAGCTTATCTATAGTTTCTGTTGTGATAATAAGCCCTGAAATGCTAGTGAATTAATTTCATCATTCAGACTAGCTAAAAGAGCTTTTAATGACTTATTATCTACTGATAATAAGAAGGTTGTGTTAAGACCCCTCCTAATTCCTTTATCTGCAAACAAGCCTTAATAACCTACAATCCTGTTAAATACACTGCACTATTTCCTCATATCCAACCATCTGAACCTCATCCATCAGTACCTACCACCTCTACTCAACCACTTCAAACTTCTCAACCTCAACCTTCAGATCCTACAATGCAGCCTTCATCTTCCAAACCTAAGAGGGCTAAGAAAGTACCTCAAACACAATAGAAGAGAAGGAGATTCATTCTGCGAGATGAATCAGATGCTGAGGAATAGGTTCCTGTATCAGAACCTGTTGTTGGTATAACACCCTCCAAATCCGGGGTATAGATTTGGGGCATTATTAACAACAATTACCAACTATACCTGCACAAGCGGAATATTAATATAATAATTACCCTGAACTATCACTACTCAGGATCTTTTAAGGGTTGAGTTTGGAAACAAGAATCATGCACTACACTTTATTATAAACCCAACTAAATAAAACCTGTCTCAAGAACTCTCTTTATTACAAAACTTTATTCTATCTACAGTTTCACTACACAATCTTTTATTCAAACTACACAAAACCTTTATTTAACCCAACATTACTACTTATCCTGCTACACCTGATCTGGCAATTCAAAGCTCTCTTCGGGAATAGGAAGGAACACTCTTGGTATAAGAGGGTCCCGCTGCTTGACTCGCTTCTTGACTATGCGGGTCCTGATGGGTTTCATTCTCTACCTTAACTGTAAAACAATAGGAGTGACAATAAAAGAAATGAGCCAAAATTGCTCAACAAGCCTGCAACAATTTATATATATATTATAAAGAGAGAGAAATAAATGAACCAATAAGCTGCTGGTTTGAACAACCATCTGTATCTGTATATGATAATAATTTGCCAATGATGGCGAGTGCCAAATGAACAAGACTGGAAACAAGAACCAACATATGCACTATAATCTGTTGATCAGTCAGAATATAGTGCGGATCTATGCCCAACTGCATAGACCCAACCAACATAAGGAGTACTCAGGCAACTATGGCCTATTAATTAATGGTCTGGGAAAAACCCAGCCTTTATAGTAACCATCCAGTCCAAGGCTGAGCATCCGGAATAATCGGTATGCTATTGATATATCCCAACACCAGGATATACCAGAATATATGTAACAAGGGTAAAGGAATTGAAATATGAACAAGGAATTCAATAAATTGGGTAAATCAAGAATTGAAATGAAATGGAACAAGTGATAATAAATGGGTAACAGTGTATATGAACAATAATTATCAAAGAGAATTGATACGATAGAAAGGAAATATAAATCACTATTCTGAATTTAGAATAGGGGAAAAACTTGCCTTGCGCGTACTTAACCTGGTTTAACTTACTGCCTTCTGACCCTAGCTTGCTCTGCCTTGCTAACACTGAACAAATCATAGAAAGATAGGTGTTTAGATAATTTACTACATACGTGTATCTTGAATTGATATCACGCAACCTTATCAGTCTACCCATGCGTTTCTATCTGACTCGCATATATATACATATATTTACACAACACATTTATGCACATAATCACATATAACACGTAACACGTAAAGCACACAATTAATTTCTAGATTTATAATTATTTTTAGAATCAATTCCGGGCTTATACCTGCATTACTAGTCGTATCTGATTTTATTATAATTTTTCGGGATTTATTCGGCTCAATTATATCCCTACTAGGACCTACGAACTATCAATTATCACCAAACCACTCTTTTTCAGAAGAAATTATAACTTACAACCATTTTTATTGGATTCGTCTCATTTTTCTGAGTCTAGGGGTCTTCGTTTCACTCAAATCGGACTAACGGTTGAATTGTTATGAAGTAAATACGGATGATTTAATTTATTATTCATTATAAATAATTATTACAACCCTTTAAATCCTAAAATAATTTTTAAATAATTATTTAAGAAAAATCAGAGTCAAAAATAATTTTTTTATAATTTTTGGAGTTAAAATGAAGAAGTTACGATTTATTGAAAATTATGTGATTAATTATCGAAATAATTAATCACCTTTTTAAATATTGAATAAATAAATAACTAATAAACAATTAATAATTGCTTATTTAATAATCTAAAATAATAAATCTCTAATTATCAGGATTAATCACAATTTATTATAATATTTATAACTTATCGATATTTATTCGATTAGATCGATTATTTACAAATAATCGATCGATTCTATTAACAGATACGCTATTTATCGAATATCTACTATGTGCTCGAATTATAATCTAACTCAACGATTACTTACTCGTATAAATACGAGCTACTCGCCATCCTCATATAATTATCGAACTATTACATTATTACTGAAACTTATACGATTCGTTAATCAATTAATTATCGGTATTTAATTATACGATACAAATAATCACTACAATATTATTCGAATAACTATTGCTCGAATAATAATTCTCATTATCGAATCATTACTCGTAATAATAACTAATTATCGAATTATTAATCATATTATTTAATTATTTTTAATCCTTATTTATTAATTAATTACCTAATTATTAATTAATTAACTAATTATTAATTAATTAGATAACTAATAAATAATTAGATAAATAATTAAATAATTAAACAATTAAATTAGAATTTATAAATTAATAAAATAATTTAGAAATTAATAATACTATTTTTCAGAATTTAAAACTAATTTTTTAATTAATTTTTAGAATTATTAAAAATTGATTTTAATTACTAAAATATAAATAAATAATTAATTTAATCAAAAACACAAAAACAGAAACAGGGGTTGGGTTTATAGGATCAAACCCGGGTCGTTTCCGGGTTGCAAACCGGGTCGACCTCGGGTTATCGGGTCACGAAGAACAGCCGTCACCGTCCCAGAATCCGGCGACGGCGACGGGTTCCGGCGAGGCGAAAAAACGAGCCTCCTGATCATCGTTTCTCCTCCTTTTTGACTCCGTTCGATTCCCTAGAGTTTCAGCCGTCGCCCCACAGCGTCACCATCATCAGAGAATCCCCCCTCCGCCATCTCCGACCACAAGTCGAAGTTCTCCGATGAACTTCATCGAAAAACCGAGTTCCTCCAAACGTTAACCAAATTTGACGAAACTGGTGTCAATCGACTCCAAAATCAACGATCTAAACGACTCTAACAACCAAAACATCAAACAACACACAGAAAATCAAACCCGAATTCGCGATTAAAACCCGAAAATAACAACTTTCAATTCGATCAATCAAACGTTAAAAAGAATCACATAATTGAAAACTACAGATCATAAGCTTCAAAACGAATACTCACACGCTCGATTTGGACTCCGGAATCACGATCAAAATCGCCTTTGATCCTCCTGCTCTGTTCTTCACAAACCCTAACCCTAATTCCCTTTTCTGATTTTCTTTTTATTTTCTGATTTTTAAGTATAATTAACTGATTTAATTAATAATAATTCAGGTATTTATATTTATGAAAATAATACCCCTAAGTAAAATTAAGGGTCTAATCACACTCCTAATAAAAATATTTGGCCCCAATTTTTATAATTTTTGGGTATTAATAATGAATTTTTAAATATCCAATAAATACAAAATAAATACTAAAAATTCCCAAAAATTGTGAAAAATACAAAAATACAAAGAAAAATGATATATGATAATTTCATAATCCTATAAAAATAAAAATGTAATTTTTGTGGGGTTTTTGGTACCTGAAGGGGTCCGGAAAAGTCGTTTTTCGCGAAAAAGGTCAATTTGTAAAACGTCTAGGGGTTCAGAATAGCGATACGGTATAGGGCATTTTTGGCAAAATAGGGCCAATGATTTTGTTTGAAATACGGGCTTTTAAAACATAGTTTTGAGCTGTACAGGTTTTGATATAATATATATAACTGACGATAGAACGCTCAATAAATATCCAAAACACGTTTGGATCAAAACAACCAACACATAACACATAGCAGTTAGGGTTCAACGACTTAACACATTTAATCACATAATAATACTCATAATTATTATTATTATAATATAATACAAGCGTAATTCCTCGGTCGTTACATTCTCCCCCCCTTAACAAGATTCTGTCCTCAGAATCTAATTATGCAAATAACTGAGGATACTTTTCTAGCATTTCACTTTCAAGCTCCCAGGTTGATTCTTCAACCACTGGGTTTCTCCATAAAACTCTCACTAATGACACAGACTTATTTCTTAATACCCTCTCTTGCCTATCTAGAATTCTTATTGGCTGTTCTACATATGACAAATCTACCTGAAGTTCTACTGGTTCATACTCTATTACATGCCTTGTATCAGGATTATACCTCTTAAGCATAGATACATGAAATACGTTGTGAATGTGCTGCATATGGGGTGGTAGAGCTAACTCGTACGCAACCTTCCCAATTTTCTTCAAAATCTCAAATGGTCCAACGTATCGTGGCTTCAATTTCCCTTTATTGCCAAATCTGGTCAATCCTTTCCATGGCGATATTTTGAGCAATACGTGTTCTCCTTCCTGATAGTCCATATTCTTCCTGGCTTGGTTTGCATATCTGCTTTGTCTGTTTTGTGCTGCCTCGATTCGTTTTCGAATAAGATTAATCTTTTCTTTTGTCTGCTGAATTAATTCTGAACCCAAAATCTTGCGTTCTCCAACTTCATCCCAGTGCACGGGTGATCTGCATTTCCTCCCATATAATGCTTCATACGGTGGCATTCCAATACTGGCGTGATAGCTATTATTATAAGAAAATTCCAATAGGGGTAAATGTTCATCCCAACTGCCTTCAAAATCGATCGCACAAACTCGTAGCATGTCTTCAATCGTTTGAATTGTCCTTTCACTTTGGCCGTCAGTTTGCGGATGATAAGCTGTACTCATATTCAACTTCGTTCCTAGACATTCTTGGAATTGCCTCCAAAATCTTGAATTGAAACGAGGATCTCGATCCGATACAATTGATACTGGTACTCCATGACGCATCACAATTTTTTTGAGATACATGTGCACTAATTTGTCGAGCGAAAATCTTTCATTAATTGGTAGAAAATGTGCCGACTTCGTAAGTCTGTCAATGATTACCCATATCGCATCATGATTTGCCCTAGTCTTCGGTAGTCCTACCACAAAATCCATCGCTAGATGTTCCCATTTCCATTCTGGAATGTCTAATGGTTGCAATAACCCACTCGGACGTTGGTGTTCTGCTTTAACTCGCTGGCATGTGTAGCATTTACTCACCCATTCTGCTATCTCCTTCTTCATATTCGGCCACCAAAAGTTTTCCTTCAAATCGCGATACATTTTCGTGCTTCCTGGATGAATGGAATACTTCGAATTGTGCGCATCTCGCATAATTTCTTCTTTTAATTCTGCCACGTTAGGGATCCAGATTCTTGACGCAAAACGTAAAATTCCTTCATTATCTTTCTGAGTTATAATCTCTTCTCCTGTTAAGTTGTCGTCTTGACTCATCACTTCTTCTTGACAACGGCGAATCTTTTCCAGCAATTCTGGTTGGAAAGTCATAGCGTAGATAGTTTCTGCAGATTCATTAGGAATACGAATTTCGATTCCCAATTTGTCGAATTCCCTGGCCAATTCTTCGCATGAAGTCAACCGATTCAATCTTTCTTTTCTGCTTAGCGCATCTGCTACAACATTTGCTTTTCCTGGATGATAACTGATTGTAACATCGTAATCTTTAATCAATTACAGTCATCGACGTTGTCGCATGTTTAGTTCCTTTTGCGTGAAGATATACTTCAGACTTTTATGATCCGTGTAGATTTCACATTTTTCACCGTACAGATAATGTCTCCAAAGCTTCAATGCAAAAACAATTGCTGCCAATTCCAGATCATGCGTAGGATATTTCTGTTCATGAGGTTTAAGTTGTCTCGACGCATATGCAATGACGTTACCATGTTGCATTAACACACATCCTAAACCACGATATGAAGCGTCACTGTAGATAACAAAATTTCCTTGCTCGTCTGGCAATACTAATACTGGTGCCGTCACCAACCGATTCTTCAACTCTTGAAAACTTTCTTCACACTTACTATTCCATTCGAACTTTTCACTTTGTCGAGTTAACTTGGTCAGCGGTGTAGCTATCTTCGCAAAATCTTTGACAAATCTTCGATAATATCCTGCCAAACCTAAGAAACTTCGAACCTCTGTCGGCGTCTTTGGTCTTTCCCAATTCAACACAGCTTCAATCTTTGCTGGATCAACTTGAATGCCTTCTCTGCTGATGATGTGCCCTAAAAACTGCACTTCTTTCAACCAAAATTCGCATTTGGAAAATTTTGCATAAAGCTGCTCCTTCCGTAATATTTCCAATGTCGTTCTTAAATGCGCTGCATGCTCTTCTTCCGTCTTTGAATAGATCAAGATGTCATCAATAAATATAATGATAAACTTATCCAAATACTTCTTGAATATTCGATTCATCAAATCCATAAACGCTGCAGGTGCATTCGTCAATCCAAAAGCCATCACAAGAAATTCATAGTGTCCGTACCTTGTTCTAAACGCTGTCTTTGGAATATCTTCGGCCTTGATCTTTAACTGATGATAGCCTGATCGTAAGTCGATTTTCGAAAACCATGCTGCTCCTTTTAGTTGATCAAATAAATCATCAATGCGAGGTAAAGGATATTTATTCTTGATAGTTAACTTGTTCAGCTCACGATAATCAATACACAGTCGCATACTACCATCCTTCTTTTTCACGAACAATACTGGCGCACCCCATGGGGATACACTTGGCCTTATAATTCCTTTGTCAAGAAGTTCTTGCAACTGCTTTGCTAATTCCCTCATTTCAACAGGTGCCATTCGATATGGAGCTTTCGAAATTGGTTCAGTCCCTGGCGTCAAGTCAATAGTGAATTCGATTTCTCGATCTGGTGGAAGTCCTGGTAATTCGTCCGGAAAAACATCAAGAAATTCACAAACTACAAGAATATCTTCAATCTTCAAATTTCCCTTATCAACATCCCGTACATAGGCTAAATAAGCTTGACATCCTTGACGTAGCAATCTTCTCGTCTGCATTATTGATAGGAATTTCTGCTTTTGCTTCTCACCTTTAAATATTACCGTTTCATTTTCTTCAGTTTGCAATTTTACTCTCTTATTCACACAGTCAATTTGAGCATTATTACTAGACAGCCAATCCATTCCTAAAATAATATCAAACTCCCCTAACCTAAAAGGTATCAAATCAACTGAAAAATGACATCTCCTTATCTCAATATCACAGCTCGGACATACTCGATCTACTGCAACCTGATCATTATTTGCTAATTTTATGACTAACACTTCATCCAACCACTGAATCTCACAATCTATCTTAGAGATAAAGGCTTCAGAAATAAAAGATCTAGTAGCTCCTGAATCAATCAATACTAAAGCATTTACGGAATTTACAGGAAGTGTACCTGCAACCACATTCGGACTCTGTACCGCTTCCTTCATTAACATGTTGAAAGTTCTTGCTCTGGGCTGATTTTGCTGGGGTAGTGGAGGTGGAGGTAATGCTAAAATTCTTGGAATACTGGCAGCCATTGCAATTCCTCTGCAGTCTTTGGCGATATGTCCTTTTCTCCCACATTGAAAACAAGTAACTTCTGCTTTTCCCTTTGGACATTCTCCAGAATAGTGTCCCCTTTGCTTGCACTTGAAACACGTAACATTTAGCTTGTTGCAAACTCCTGTATGCTTTCTACCACACGTTCTGCAATCAGGTATAGGCGGTCGAATAAGCCTTTGCTGAGTTGGGGCAGGTAGTCGATTTCCCATCCTCTGATTGTTCTGCTCTGGCCTTTTGAAATTTACTTTTCCCCGAGCTTGAAATCCCGGCTTTTTGTTGAAACGATTCTGAAAATTTCCTGGTCCTTTCTCTTTCTGAGCTGCTTCGCTTTCTCCTTCAATAATCATAGCCTTCTGAACAACAGCCGTATAAGTTGTCAATTCAAACACAGCTACCCTGCTACGAATCCATGGTTTCAGTCCTTGCTGAAATCTCTTGGCCCGCTTTTCGTCCGTATCCACCTGCTCTGGAACAAACCTTGCCAATTCAGTAAACTTGGTTTCATAATCCGCAACCGATAAGTTGTCTTGTTTCAGCTCCAGGAACTTGATCTCCATCTGGTTCTTCATAAAACGAGGAAAATATTTCTCCAAGAAAAGATCAGTGAATCTGTTCCAGGTCACCACACCTTCTTCCAAAGCTTTCTTTGATTCCCACCAGTAATTAGCTTCGCCTTTTAGAAAATAGCTAGCGAAATCTGTCTTCTGCTCTTCCTCAACCTTTACCAACGAAAAAGCCTTTTCCATCTCTTTCAGCCAAGCTCTCGCTTTTGTAGGATCTGTGGAACCCATAAATTCCGGTGGCTTCACCGACTGAAATTGCTTGAAAGTAGTCGTAGGTGCTGCTGGTAGTATTTGATGTCCTGGATGAGCGGCTTGCTGTAACATCTGTTGTTGGAACTGCTGTTGCTGCTGCTGCATTTGTTGTTGCATCATCAACATCTGTTGTTGCATGAGATTAAACATCTGATCCATCTGTTTATTATTGTTTTGGCCATCGGTGTTTCCATTCGATGAGTCAGGCTGCGCTTTTCTCTTAGGTGCCATTTTTCTGGTAAATAAATAATGGATCTTATTTAATAACAGTATATTAAACATATATTAAAACAGTCGATTTGAGAAAATAAAATAACTTATTAAATAACTGAATAGATAAAACAGTATGATATGTTTTAATTTTTTTTTTTTTTTTTTTTACAACATGATCGTGAATAAAACTACATTTGTAAATATGCAATGGTACTGAAATAAATGTAAATGCTTAAATGACTGGAAATAAAATAAAGAAAATGTGCAAAAGATTATCTCATATATATATATATATATAGGTAGAACACCAGCTACAGGTGTCAGTGCTTGATACAAAACCCTATGATATAACAGTCGTACTGCTACTACTATCAGTCAGAGTCAGTAGCTACACTCATACAAACTAGTCATACAATACTATGCTGCCTCTATCTACAAAATATACATAATACAACACTCATCGATCTGCTGGTCTCAAAATCCTGGTGGTACGTGGCTCAACTCCTCCTGCACTGCCTCTAGCACTGCCTCGGTAAGTCCCAATGCTCTGCGATATATTGTCTCCGCACTAAGATCCTGCTGTCTCAAATCAGTAAGCTGCTGTAAACTAACCCGGTGAATATGATGTAGTCTCTCTCTCAGTATATAATCCGGTCGTAATGCTCTGACAGGACCATCCGTCTGTGTCTCATACAATCCAAGGATCTCTCTACACTGGTTCTGCCATCTAATCCTCTCCTCCCTCTCTGCCTGAAAGCGCTGGTAAGTCACGATATGATGCTCATGAAGATCAGTGCGGGAACCTCGAGAAGGTAATGGTCCATCTACCACGATCTCATCCATAAACTCTGGCTGAGGAAACTGATACACTCCTGGAACAGGTGCATAAATGGCTAATGGGGCAGGAAATAAGACAGGCTGCTCCATAGGCGCATACACAGGCGGCTCTGCCTCTGGCTCCATCGGTGGCATCTCTGGAATCTCAACTGGTGGCATAGGAATCTGAGGCTCTAAATCCTCCCACTGCGGAAGGTCAACCATATCAGGAATATCAAACATCGGAAACTCTAATGGTGGAATATCTGGTATCTCTGGCGCAACGTATGGAAAATAATCTGCAAAACCTGGTACCTCCGGGGGAAGTGGTATCTCTGGTGCTGGCTCAGGTGGCAATGGAGGTAAGATCTGCTCTGACACTGGGGCTACTACCTGTGCATCCACTGGATCTGTCTCGGTCCTCTCCGTAGATGATGATAAAGAAGCCATCTAATATACATAAAAATAATAACACAAAAACAATCAAATCACAATCCTATAACTCATAACTTCTAATCACATAGACAAACAATCCTAACACTCTTACTCTCATCCTATCTTATTTTCCTATCTAATCTTAACCCTAACATTTTTGTTTTCCAAGGTCAATCCTAAGCTCTGATGCCAACTATAACACCCTCCAAATCCGGGGTATAGATTTGGGGCATTATTAACAACAATTACCAACTATACCTGCACAAGCGGAATATTAATATAATAATTACCCCGAACTATCACTACTCAGGATCTTTTAAGGGTTGAGTTTGGAAACAAGAATCATGCACTACACTTTATTACAAACCCAACTAAATAAAACATGTCTCAAGAACTCTCTTTATTACAAAACTTTATTCTATCTACAGTTTCACTACGCAATCTTTTATTCAAACTACACAAAACCTTTATTTAACCCAACATTACTACTTATCCTGCTACACCTGATCTGGCAATTCAAAGCTCTCTTCGTGAATAGGAAGGAACACTCTTGGTATAAGAGGGTCCCGCTGCTTGACTCGCTTCTTGACTATGCGGGTCCTGATGGGTTTCATTCTCTACCTTAACTGTAAAACAATAGGAGTGACAATAAAAGAAATGAGCCAAAATTGCTCAACAAGCCTGCAACAATTTATATATATATATTATAAAGAGAGAGAAATAAATGAACCAATAAGCTGCTGGTTTGAACAACCATCTGTATCTGTATATGATAATAATTTGCCAATGATGGCGAGTGCCAAATGAACAAGACTGGAAACAAGAACCAACATATGCACTATAATCTGCTGATCAGTCAGAATATAGTGCGGATCTATGCCCAACTGCATAGACCCAACCAACATAAGGAGTACTCAGGCAACTATGGCCTATTAATTAATGGTCTGGGAAAAACCCAGCCTTTATAGTAACCATCCAGTCCAAGGCTGAGCATCCGGAACAATCGGTATGCTATTGATATATCCCAACACCAGGATATACCAGAATATATGTAACAAGGGTAAAGGAATTGAAATATGAACAAGAAATTCAATAAATTGGGTAAATCAAGAATTGAAATGAAATGGAACAAGTGATAATAAATGGGTAACAGTGTATATGAACAATAATTATCAAAGAGAATTGATACGATAGAAAGGAAATATAAATCACTATTCTGAATTTAGAATATGGGAAAAACTTGCCTTGCGCGTACTTAACCTGGTTTAACTTACTGCCTTCTGACCCTAGCTTGCTCTGCCTTGCTAACACTGAACAAATCATAGAAAGATAGGTGTTTAGATAATTTACTACATACGTGTATCTTGAATTGATATCACGCAACCTTATCAGTCTACCCATGCGTTTCTATCTGACTCGCATATATATACATATATTTACACAACATATTTATGCACATAATCACATATAACACGTAACACGTAAAGCACACAATTAATTTCTAGATTTATAATTATTTTTAGAATCAATTCCGGGCTTATACCTGCATTACTAGTCGTATCTGATTTTATTATAATTTTTCGGGATTTATTCGGCTCAATTATATCCCTACTAGGACCTACGAACTATCAATTATCACCAAACCACTCTTTTTCAGAAGAAATTATAACTTACAACCATTTTTATTGGATTCGTCTCATTTTTCTGAGTCTAGGGGTCTTCGTTTCACTCAAATCGGACTAACGGTTGAATTGTTATGAAGTAAATACGGATGATTTAATTTATTATTCATTATAAATAATTATTACAACCCTTTAAATCCTAAAATAATTTTTAAATAATTATTTAAGAAAAATCAGAGTCAAAAATAATTTTTTTATAATTTTTGGAGTTAAAATGAAGAAGTTACGATTTATTGAAAATTATGTGATTAATTATCGAAATAATTAATCACCTTTTTAAATATTGAATAAATAAATAACTAATAAACAATTAATAATTGCTTATTTAATAATCTAAAATAATAAATCTCTAATTATCAGGATTAATCACAATTTATTATAATATTTATAACTTATCGATATTTATTCGATTAGATCGATTATTTACAAATAATCGATCGATTCTATTAACAGATACGCTATTTATCGAATATCTACTATGTGCTCGAATTATAATCTAACTCAACGATTACTTACTCGTATAAATACGAGCTACTCGCCATCCTCATATAATTATCGAACTATTACATTATTACTGAAACTTATACGATTCGTTAATCAATTAATTATCGGTATTTAATTATACGATACAAATAATCACTACAATATTATTCGAATAACTATTGCTCGAATAATAATTCTCATTATCGAATCATTACTCGTAATAATAACTAATTATCGAATTATTAATCATATTATTTAATTATTTTTAATCCTTATTTATTAATTAATTACCTAATTATTAATTAATTAACTAATTATTAATTAATTAGATAACTAATAAATAATTAGATAAATAATTAAATAATTAAACAATTAAATTAGAATTTATAAATTAATAAAATAATTTAGAAATTAATAATACTATTTTTCAGAATTTAAAACTAATTTTTTAATTAATTTTTAGAATTATTAAAAATTGATTTTAATTACTAAAATATAAATAAATAATTAATTTAATCAAAAACACAAAAACAGAAACAGGGGTTGGGTTTATAGGATCAAACCCGGGTCGTTTCCGGGTTGCAAACCGGGTCGACCTCGGGTTATCGGGTCACGAAGAACAGCCGTCACCGTCCCAGAATCCGGCGACGGCGACGGGTTCCGGCGAGGCGAAAAAACGAGCCTCCTGATCATCGTTTCTCCTCCTTTTTGACTCCGTTCGATTCCCTAGAGTTTCAGCCGTCGCCCCACAGCGTCACCATCATCAGAGAATCCCCCCTCCGCCATCTCCGACCACAAGTCGAAGTTCTCCGATGAACTTCATCGGAAAACCGAGTTCCTCCAAACGTTAACCAAATTTGACGAAACTGGTGTCAATCGACTCCAAAATCAACGATCTAAACGACTCTAACAACCAAAACATCAAACAACACACAGAAAATCAAACCCGAATTCGCGATTAAAACCCGAAAATAACAACTTTCAATTCGATCAATCAAACGTTAAAAAGAATCACATAATTGAAAACTACAGATCATAAGCTTCAAAACGAATACTCACACGCTCGATTTGGACTCCGGAATCACGATCAAAATCGCCTTTGATCCTCCTGCTCTGTTCTTCACAAACCCTAACCCTAATTCCCTTTTCTGATTTTCTTTTTATTTTCTGATTTTTAAGTATAATTAACTGATTTAATTAATAATAATTCAGGTATTTATATTTATGAAAATAATACCCCTAAGTAAAATTAAGGGTCTAATCACACTCCTAATAAAAATATTTGGCCCCAATTTTTATAATTTTTGGGTATTAATAATGAATTTTTAAATATCCAATAAATACAAAATAAATACTAAAAATTCCCAAAAATTGTGAAAAATACAAAAATACAAAGAAAAATGATATATGATAATTTCATAATCCTATAAAAATAAAAATGTGATTTTTGTGGGGTTTTTGGTACCCGAAGGGGTCCGGAAAAGTCATTTTTCGCGAAAAAGGTCAATTTGTAAAACGTCTAGGGGTTCAGAATAGCGATACGGTATAGGGCATTTTTGGCAAAATAGGGCCAATGATTTTGTTTGAAATACGGGCTTTTAAAACATAGTTTTGAGCTGTACAGGTTTTGATATAATATATATAACTGACGATAGAACGCTCAATAAATATCCAAAACACGTTTGGATCAAAACAACCAACACATAACACATAGCAGTTAGGGTTCAAAGACTTAACACATTTAATCACATAATAATACTCATAATTATTATTATTATAATATAATACAAGCGTAATTCCTCGGTCGTTACAGTTGGAGAAGCTGAGAAGGTCTCTTCTCAGAGGGATGTTGATGTTGGGAGTTCTAAGCCCCTAAAAAGGCTTAGAAAGCGTAATTCTGATGATACAGCTCCTATAGCATCCTCAAAAGCTAAAAGATTCAAATCATTGGCAAAAAGGCCTGAAGATTATGGTAAAGGAATGGAAGCAGCAACTAAGGAAGGGGGTCAGGAATCTCTGATCTCACAAGACCCTGTTGAAACTCATAATTCTCCTAGTGCTGATCCAGACCTTCATGCGACTCATCACTCTCCACTACATGAGCCAGAAACTACTCACATTCCCATACCTCCAGTATCTCCAGTACATACTGATAACTAAGGGCCAAGTGATGAAATTGACATCCATAACTTGGAAGTGCCTTAGGTTTTGTATCTAGAAGCTCCACAAACTCAAGTCACTCCATCAACAACACCAATTCCTGATGTTGATTTTAATCCAGAATTGCCTACAACACCTTTTCTGCATATAGATACTGAAGATCAGATTTTAGGTGAGCATCAGAATATGGCTGTTGATCAGAACATAGTTGGAGATCAGCACTTAGAAGATGATGTTGAAGCCTCCATAGCCTCTCATACTGTTCTTTTATCAGAGGATGCTGAAGATGTTGACTCTATAAGTTCTGATGCTACAAATGTTGATGATACTGGTAATGCTGCTACAAATATAGATGATGATGCAGCTGGTCCTTCTGGACATGCACCTCTACAAGCTCCTTCAAAAGCTGAGATAGTCAAAAAGTTTGTTACAGGGGAAGCACCAGTACCTTGGAGTGAAACTCCTAGAGGACAGGAGTGGACTAAGGAGTTGAACACAGTTACCTTTGTTCCTTCTGAAAAGATTCTTGATGATCACTTGGAAAAAGCTGATGAGATGCTAGTTAATGATGATTTCAAAATACAGCTATGAGTTACTATACTTAGTACAAGGCATCTTCAAGGTCAACAATCTGTAACTCGGGCCAAGGTGGACAAGATTCAAGAATCCTTAAATCAGCAAGATACAATTGTCAAGTTGGACAAGAAAAGGTTTTCCAACCTTCCTTTGAAAAAATTACCAACATTGAGAAAACCCAAGAGAAGCAACAGTCTCAGATTGATGAAATTTTGAAAAATCAAGCTTCTCAGTGAGATCCAATCTTCAGTGGAATTTCTTGTCTCTCTTCTTTTACCTGCTGACGCCAAAAAGGGGGAGAAAGTAATTAAGTCCAAATGCAAACCTGTTAAGACACTGAAGGAAAAGGATGGTAATGACCCCGGGAAACTCTGGAATGGGTGGAGGTCATGGTCAAGATGGAGGTCTCTCATCAAGTAGAACTGGAAGTACCAGTCAAAGAATAAGTTCTGATATTGGGAGAAGAATAACTTTTGATACTGGTAAAAGGATAAGTTCTGATGAACTTTTGGAACTTGATGAAGAAATTTCAAGACAGTTATTTCTGAAAGAAAATCCAGGAATGGACTTTGAGAGTCTAAAGGAAGAAGAAGCTAGACTTAAGTTAGAAAAAGTCAACTCCAAATTTGAAGCTTCTATTGTTGAAAAGAAACTTCCTACGGCTAAAGGAATTGTGATAAAAGAAAGGACAAATCCTGTGGCAACCAAGGCCAACTCACAATTGCAGATAGATCCAAGGTCCAAGGGCAAAGAAAAAGTTGGTGAACGTGTAAAGGTTTATGTGCCTCCTATGGATGAAGAAATATCTGATGAAGATGCTAATCTTACTCTGGTTTCAAGGAAGATTTCTAAGACAACCTCTGACATGGCTCAAGTTGTTCAGAGTCAAGATATAGTAAGTTCTGATATAAATATGAAGCAAGCAACCTCTGACATAGCTCAAGTTGGCTTGATATCAGAAGATAAGTTAAAGGAAACCTCTGACATTGCTCATGTTAAATCCTCAAAGTTACTCCTACCAGGATTCACTAAAGCCAAACAGACTCAACCTTTGAAGACTGCAGCAAGTGGTTTTGAAACAAGAGTAGTTACATGAAAGGAAGCAAGAGATAAATCTGGATTGGGTAGTGCTGATGAAAGAAGAGTGCAAAACACAACCAATGATCCAACTTCCTTAAGTGGACCAGGTGTTGGAGGAACTCCTGAAAGATTGAATCAACTTGAATCTGTACAAATGGTTTATCATACCTTCTTGAAAGAATACATCTTGTTATATTTCATGACAGATGGAAGGGTTTACTATATAAGGGAAAATGCTATACCACTGAAGTATTTTGAGGAACTAGAACATGTTTTATTCCTACTTCAAGTGAAGAACATATTAACAGAAAGTGCTGCAAATTATTTGAAGACTCAAATTCAGAGATAGAAGAAGCTTTATTCTGTAAAGTCTGACAGCACATACTGTAACACCCCCAGATCCGGGGTCGGGGATCCGGGTCGTCACGGTCTTTCTTTCCACAATATCACTTCACTTAATTAATAATAAATAACCTTATGCTGTGACCCCACACTAACACACACCACAACCCGTTATAGTCTCAGAGATGAAATTTAAATAAGTACAAGTCTTTGAATCCACAATTTAAAAGTTATTACAACCCAAAATGATTACTTGATAAATTTACAGTTAATTGCCATTATCTGCCACAAGTTATAATTATACATAATTGATTCTCAAAAGTAGATGGTCTGATCTACAATAGATCTACCTCTGCAGCTATAGCAGCTACAACATCAACGGGAAGACGCGGGACGCTTCCCACGCGCTTGCGCTGGGTCTGCTGGAGTCTGGCCATCTTTCCTAACTGTTGTTGTGTGATGAAAGAAGAAAGCAAGGGTGAGCAGCAAGCCCACCAAAATAATATGTATAATGATTTACAATATATGAGCCTACTCATAATACTCATGAAAGTCTTGGTCAAAAGAAATGAACCAAGTTGATAACTTAATGCGATGAAGTCGCAAAATATTCAGTATATATACATATATACTTTTCAAAATATTGGAAGTCCTCTTCCATGCATAATATACACAAAGTCCCAGTGTATAACTGTATAAAAATATCGTTGCAAGGTGATCTCATATATCTAACCTTGTCTCAACGTTTTTCTGAAAATCTTTGTCATGCATAAGATAATCATTTACTAGATATAAGTTTAAAAGATGAAGTTACAAGATACTCCAATATACTTATATCTTTTCCAAATACTACTTGAACTACCACCGTTCAAGTTATAATTAATTTCAAAAGTTCATCACATAGATGAGACTACAAGACAAGATTTGAATAGATTCAATCTTTGAAATATTATTGAATGAAATAAAGTTACGAGATACTTTATTTAGTCCCGATATATATATATATATCCACATATATATCTCTTTAAACATTTCCTGGAACCTCTGTTATATAAAGTATGAACAGAGTTTGAAACATCCAATGAATTTTGGAAAGGAAAAGAATTTTGGCATAAACCAGATATCTTGCTGATCAGGCAAAGATACCCATAAGTAACCTTTTCTACTAGTAGATGGACGAATTCCCCACTGGTCATCACCCTGGCCGCATTAGGACCTATGCTGGACTGCCACTCAGCCACTTATGCATTTGATGGACTCCCACTGAGCCACTTACACTATCATGGACGCCCACTGAGCCCATGTTGCTTATGCCGACTCAATAGATGGACTTACTTCCCGAACGTTGGGTAAGTAATCAATTCATTTACCAAAACTGCAACCTTGTTGCGAATATAAAATACACCACAGAGCCGGATTCCCCAGGTTTTGAACGAGTATTTAAATCCCCTTTAAAAGGAAGATCTTAAATATAAAAATGAGTTTTGGGATCCGCTCTAACTTTTAAAAATCATTTTGAAGACTCGAAAACACTTTAAAGAGTGTTTGGAGTAAAGCTGATTTAATGAAGTAAATCAGTCCCCAGAATATTTAGAAAATGACTGAATATTATTATTTAAATAATATTCCCATAAAGAATAATCTTTTATAAAAATAATTGAAGTAGAAGTTTTAAAACTTATACTTGAAACGAGTATTAAATAACCAAAGATATACTTATATGAAAGTATTATCTTTATTTGAATAATCGAAAATAAGTTTGATTATTAACACCTTATTCTTTAATAAAATAAAGAATATATTTCAGCAAATAATCGGAGTCATAGATCCTCAAATGAATATTCAAATAATATTCATTAAATAATATAAACTGAGTCATAAGCCTTCGAATGAATATTCAAATAATATTCAGATAAATAAATAAAAGGAGTCATACGCCTTCGAATAATATTCAAAATAATATTCATTAATAAAGTAAAAGGAGTCATAAGTCCTCGAATGAATATTCAAAATAATATTTAATAATAAAATAAAGTTAAAGTTATCGAATAAACCTTATTCGATTAATAGTTTTAAAAACTATATCCATATATATATATATAAATAAATATATATATATATATAATATACTCGGGAACATCGACTCCCGGTTTAGAAATATGTTCACCTTTTATCCCCTATACTAAGGGTATACGCAACTACTTGCTTATTTCTAGCATAGGTATTATGCAACTATAAGCATTGAAATCAACAGATAGATAACCAGATTACGAAACAGACATGCATATATACCATATTAGCATGCTCCAATATATCGCAAAATTTGCTAATAACAATCATGCAATATCACAAGATAATGCATATACATATATTTACATCACAGCAACAGTATAACGGGTAGAAAACTTGCCTGAGCGACTGGGGGTTACGAATGGCTCGGGACGAGTCTGGTAACCTATAAGCAACAAGTAAGTTGGAATTAAACCAAAGTCACTTGTAAATCTATACTTTAACTAACTTAGACTCTAACGCTCGTTTTGCGCTCACTGATTCGTTTAAGTCACTCGGGTACCCTCGGCTCCACCATTTTTAATAATTTAACCTTTACGAGTTTTAAGGCGATTCCTTCGCGAGTGTCTTACCAACTGCCTAACACACTTACCATAAATGTTTCATACATTAATTAACCCTTTTTGGTCTTTAACCTATGTTTCAAAGTAAGGCGAGGGAAAAAGTTTCGTTCGCGAAACGCCGTTACTTGAAACGGTCGTTTCTCCTAAACCGTGCATCGGAATCGAACGAACTACATATCAAAACGAAGCTCGTAACATGAGCTACCTAAACATGGCAGTGGTCACAATCTAGCAGGGGGTCCTCGGGTCCTAATGTTATGCACAAAACAGTCTAAAGAAAATCGGACGTTACGACGGCTATGTTTACGCGATTACCAATATTTATACCACTCCAATTCTTTACCAATTCACTACAAACCACCCAACCATCATCAATACCTCAAACACAACTTATATCAAGGCAAAGTCAGTCCATAATCTCAAGGTTTTCCAACTTATTCAACCACAAACATGATCTACTAACCATAACTTAAGATTCATTAACCATTAACCAAGATTCATATCCAAAATCACCACAAATCCAACCAAACTATCTAACATACATGGATCTTGCTATACATACATGGATATTTCTATATATACATTAATCCATCCATAAACTCATCAAAACTCAAAGTTCAAACTATAAGTTAAAGGTGAAAGTTGTTTATACCTCCTTGAAGCTTCCTAACACAACCCAAGAGCTTTGAATGCCTAAAAGAACCTTGATCCTTGCTTGTATAACCTTAATCTTTCATAAAAATTCAAGAAAACTAAAGTTACTTCTTGAAGGTTACTATTCACCATCTTCTTCCTTGATTTATTGGAAGAGATTGTGAAGGAATTAGGAGCTTAAACTTATAGCATATCCATATCTATGTACAAGGAAGCTTAGATAATTACCTTGTGATTTAACAATGCTTGGAACTTGATTTTTGAAATTCTTGCCCTTGAAAAAGATGAAAAGCCGAGAGCAAGATGATGAGAATGAAATGATTTTGTGTTTTTTGATTTGTTTGGCTTAGCTTGGTTGTTTTTTGTTTTGTTTTTGGTTAATTACCTTAATAACCTTATATTTGTGTGGTTATAAACCAACCACACCTCCTCCTTCCCTATGTCATGCTTACATCACATTGCTATGTCATCCTCCCTTCCTTGTCCTCTTCTCATTGGTTGGGTGACATCACTTCCTCTAATCCCTTTGCTTAACTTCCTAATTGTTTGCCTAATGACCGCTGATCTGTTATACGGTTCGCTTAACTTTCGTTTTCATTTATCGTTTGAAGGATCATACCCGGGATCTTATTACTTAGGTTCCCTTAACCTTTCTCAATACATTATATTCCTTTTTATGATCCTCTCTTATAATCCTTTAATTTAAATCCTTTTTATCCTGTTACCTTTTTCTCAATTCTTTCCGTATCTAGTGGATTTCCGGGAAAAATCAAAGTGTTCGGAATTGGATTCTGACGATCTTTACATACACTTATATCCCATATAAAGTACTAATAAAATCTCAGAATATCCATATCAGAACCCCTACATAGTGTGGCATGAAAAGTTTTCTCATTCAGCAAAAACACTATTCATAAGGGTTTCAAAATTTCTCAAAAATTGGGGTTATTACAGTCTCCCCTCCTTAAAAGGATTCCGTCCCGGAATCAGATAGAAAACAAATGGGGATACTTTCTTAGCATTACACCTTCTAACTCTCGAGTCAATTTTCCCACATTGTGGTTCTACCACCAAACTCTGCCTAGTTTGATAATCCTTCTCCTAAGCACTTGTTCCTTTTCACTCTATAACCCTTCCTGGTTGCTCCATATAGGTTACGTCGGGTTGCATATCTATGCGCTCATATGCCTCTATTTATCTGGCATCTGAATTACGCTTCCTTAACATTGATACATGAAATACGTTATGACTTGCTACATGTTCTGGGGTAAGGCTAGCTCATATGCTAACTTCCCAATACTTCTTAATATATTCAAGGGTCCAACAAATTGTAGACTTAGCTTTCCTTTCTTTCCGAACCTCATCAATCCTTTCCAAGGGATACCTATAACATTACTAGGTCCCCTATTTCATACTCTTTATCCTTTCGTGTCAAATCAACATACTTATCATGTCCATCTTGGGCTACTACCAGCCGTCCTCTGATTAGATCTATCATATCCTTGGTCCTTTGGACTACTGCGGGTCCGAGCATCTTGCGCTCTACAACTTCGTCCTAACATAAGGGAGATCGACATTGTCTTCCCTCAAGGATCTCATAAGGCGACATCTCGATAATGACATATGATCTATTGTCGTAAGATAACTTAATCCGCGTTAAGTGATCATTCCAAATTCTTTCAAGTCTATTGCACAGACTCTCATTATAGCTTTTATCATTAGAACTTTTACTTCTCAATACCCATTCTTTTCCAGTTTGTAATCGCTACTACCTTCCGTTCCTAATATTATACTGGTTATACTTTTGCTCGTTAGCGTTCTATAACCTTTTAATAACCACGTCAACCTTAGTATCACGAATGTGTTCCCATTCCGCATACTACCACCACTTTATTACTCCTTTTTCAGTTGTTTCTATTTTCCAAAATTTGATCAATCAAATAGAAGTAAAGGAATTTGTTGAGAGATCACTATGATCATGAACACTTGTTATATCGCATAGTTAGTACAGAAGGTGGCCAGCCTTTAGTACTTGACAAGCAATTAAACAACATGTGGTATCTTACTAGGCTTCTATCACAAAGATAGATAGTCATTCGGCAATACCTCCCCTTCTGGAAGGGTTGTTCTTCTCAGCTTACATGAAATGAAAAGAAGAGAAAAGAATGAACTGAAGAGAATTGTATATATGAAAAAAAAAATATATACTGCCACAAAATATCTGGCTTGGAATCTACCTCTGAACTATAGAGGTTTGTCATAGAAGAACAAAACATATATGTATTTATATCAACATCAAGTATTATAGCATCGCATTTCACGTGCTTAAATATTTTCGCTATCCCGTCCATCATTCTATGGACCCATGCTCTTCCTTGAGCTTATACACAATTACCTTTGAAACTCTCTCGACATCGAACATCGAATCTGGGATCTCATTCTAGACATCATCGTTACTTGAATTCTATGCTTGCACCGCAACCTTCCTCGTATAATAATACGGCTCTCTATTGATAAGAAAGAATAAATAATTCACTAGGTAGATACTCTACTTAATTAGTCTATCAATGATAACTTATACACTACCACGACCCGATTAGTGGTACTCAATCTCAACACCCATTCCAATACAACTCTCATGGTTGTAATCAGCTCACTACTCGCAGAATCATTGCTGCCTTACTATGGTCCACCACTGACCTACTGTAGTCATTCATTTTCCATGAAGTCTTAATAGCTAACCATACGGAGTCCATACATGTCGTATCAAATCCTTCTAAGGAGGTAACATAATCACCATTCATGATTCATGGAGTACACTCCTGATCTGACATACATACATGACATGAAGCATATAAAAGTGCAGAAGAGTTTCAATCGAAGCAACGATAGCAGGTTAATACCATTCTTAATCATACGCCCTAAATAGAAGAATTAACTCAAGGGTTCATCTAGTCCTTTTTGAAACATGGTTCTGGCTTATCTCAAGATAGGACCTTATAAGATAGATAGCCCGTTCATGGCGATTACACGAATTAAACCTTTACCAACTACTATTACGGTTGGGTATTGCACAGTCATCAGGAGGAATGTCAATCTTCCAAACCATAATATAACCTTCACAGTTTTAACCATCATCACTGTATTCTTTTGGCACAAGCGCCTATAATTATTCTCTTCCTTTAAAGTGTCGGCCACCTCTTTAGCCTTTCCTGATAGAAAAATTTCCTTACAGTCAATGTCATTTTAACCACCTCCAAATATATTTTCTACCTTATTTCAATCACAGCTTATGTGAAGATGTTTTCCTTAAAATCTGATGAGTAAAAAAAAATCACCATTTTTCCATAAGTTATTGCCTCAGTCTTTAGAGGTTAATCACTGTCATGACTGACGCTCAATCATAATTAGAACATCTTTTATCTTAAGTCCTAATTGCCCTGAACAATTTCGACCATTACTGGTTCGATCCATACTTTCTCGTGGTTTAACACGTGCCCCACTTGGCAACATTATAATTACGTCATATTTCCTTTATCAACATTTTTATTCTTGAGAATTTTGAATATTACCTTTCTCCTTGTAAAACCTCTAAGGTTATCCTTCAATCGTTCCTCCTGTATTCCCTAGATACAGGGCATATCAAAATACCATTCACTATTACTAGAACCATTGTCTATATACTTCTGAAAAATTTCTCCACTGATCCTTAAAGGTTATTATTACCTTAATCCTTTCCAATTCATACTGTCAAAACTCATACTATCCCTATTAAGGGTGAAATGCCAACCTTAATGCATTCCCCTAGGATTTGTTTTAAGTTACCGATGTTCTATTCTTAATTCCACCTTTAAAAAGGTACATGCATCCTTCCATGGATAAATCAAGTCATATATCCTTGATAGATTATCTTATTCATCATTCCCACCTCGATAGTAAATGCCTAATTTCACAATAACATCTGTATACAAAATGAGGTTAATCAAAATGGCCTCCAAAAGATAACAACGGTTATCCTCTTTTCTTGCCTAATCTGGTAACGATAACATGGATGTTCTGGAAGATATTGGTCGTGTTCAACGTGAACTTTTTCTTAATAATTCCTTATTTACTTTTGTTGTTTATCTCAACAGTCACCTCAATGTTGGGATATCTTTCATATCTGGCGTCTCCCTTTCTGGGTATCATGCCACCGGTCTTACACTTCACCTTCTTGAAGGTCACTTCCTTCATCCAATTTTCTTAATTTCTTACTTTCTTATCCCCTTAGTCTATCCGCGTCTCATTATTTATCCTTCGAATTATCTCAAGGTTTCCTCGAATCTTCCCAACTTACAGGGGAAAAATATATGTATCTCTTATGCCCTCAACCATCAATTTTAACTCATGGTGAATCACCCTCATCCTGACGATTACATACTCTTCTATTTCTATTTCTACGAGTCTTTAGGGTTTCCTCATACCCAACTCCCTTATCATTCCTCAAACTCTATTGCCGTTATATTCCTTTCCACTTCAATTTCTTTTTTTTTTATTTTCCTTTCTCTTATCATTATTTCATGAACCAACACAACATAAGCATTGATTCCAACATCCCGTCATTCTGGATTCGTGTCCTCAGAACGAATCTTGACAACTTTTACAACTTAGATTCATAATTTTTCATACTCGTCTGCCTTTGTTCTGGCTCTAAAGCTTTTACTCTATCTCTATAACCTTGGGAAGTACTTTCCTGAAAACAATTGACTGAACTTAAATCAGTTTATTATAATCTCTTGCTCCGTGCCTTCCTTGGTCTTTCACCAGCGGGTGGTCTCTCTCTTAGGAGGGTAAGTGCCAAAAACAGTCTTTTGTGATTCGTCAATCATTCAGAATCTCAAATGATTCCTCTATTTCCTTTAGCCAGGCTCTTGCCTCGACTAGGTCAACCTGTTCCTTGGAACTCTGAGAGCTTAACGATTTAAAGGTCATGAAAGATTTTCCTGCCGCATTGTTTCCTCAAGGTGGTGGTTGGGGATAATAGTCTAAGTTCTTTTTAGACAGGTCCATGAATTGCCGTATAGGAGTACCGTCTCGGGTCTCCTTTCCTTACTCGACTTTCTGTTTCCTTAGTATGAAATGTTTCATCCTTCTCCCATACTTGGGGTTATCTTATACGTTAAAATCCTCATTTTCCACTTCATTATGTTATGGGTTCCTTCTATCTTGATGGCGACCTCCCTGACTATCAAGTTCAGGGTTTGCTCTAAATCTTATTCCTCAACTAGCTTTCATCTAAGATTTCATCTTTAAGTTCTTGAACATTTGGAACCCAAATTCTGTAGGAATGCCTCATTATTTCCTTATCATCTTTCTTGGTATTAATCTCTTATCTATTTGTTGGCTCTCTGCCTTCATTCATCACCTTTCTCTGGCATCGTATGCTCTTTTCAAATAATTCGGTCTCTATTGCAATCTCAAACAGCTTTTCGGTACCGGCTCCGGTTACCTTCACTACTATTTCCAAAACCTCTTATAAACTCTCCCAAAGACATTATCATCTTGAGTCTCTCCTTTTTACTAAGGGCATCAGCCACCACATTGGCTTTCCCCGAATGATAAAGAATCTCCCAATCATTATTCTTGATTAGCTCTAACTGCCTCCTCTGACATATGTTGAGCTCTTTCTACGTGAAAATGTACTAGAGCACTTATGGCTTAGGTAATTCTTGCACTTCTCTCTATACAAGTAGTGCCTCCAATCTTTAGGGTAAAACTATTGCCACGAGCCTAAGCTCATGGGCGGGGATATTGAATTTCATATTACCTTAATTGTCTTGACATGTACGCGATTTCCTTACCGTGCTGCATAAGCACGCACCCTAAGCCCTTGTGCGAAGCGTCACTACCCTTCACAAAATCTCCTTTTCCATCCGGCAACGCCAGCATAGGGGCCATCACCAACCTCTGCTTCAGTTCTTGAAAGTTGTTCTCACATTTCTCTGTCCATTCGAACTTCTCAGTCTTAGGAGTAAGCCGCGTTAAATGGGCTACTATCTTTACAAACTTGAACGAACCTCCGGTAGTGATCGACCAATCCTACCTCTGGTAGTCGACCTAACCATGGTCATCAATTCCTCAATGGTCCTTTATTCATTCTTGTTAGGATCTTCCACGAGATCCTCCTCAGCAACTATCCCTTCTAGGACAACATCCTCAACCGCTACATCCTCAATATCAACATCATCCGGTCCTGCATTAGGACACTCTATCGGATCCACAATCCGATCTCCAATTAGTAATAAAATATCATCGCGATGTTGCTCCTCAACCTCAGGGTTCGGAGGCCCGCTACTATATACGATAACGAACTACGCTTCTATCGCTACATTTATAAGGGTTCCCATAAGGGTTTTAACTGTCAGTACTACGTTAGGTAGTCCGACTATGAACTTGGCAAGAGTTCTTATTATCTTAGTGAACTTATTATCTTAACGCCCCATCATCTCTGAGGTTTATAACGCTTGGCTCTGATACCATTTCTGTAACACCCCAAGATCCGGGGTCGGGGATCCGGGTCGTCACGGTCTTTCTTTCCACAATATCACTTCACTTAATTAATAATAAATAACCTTATGCTGTGACCCCACACTAACACACACCACAACCCGTTATAGTCTCAGAGATGAAATTTAAATAAGTACAAGTCTTTGAATCCACAATTTAAAAGTTATTACAACCCAAAATGATTACTTGATAAATTTACAGTTAATTGCCATTATCTGCCACAAGTTATAATTATACATAATTGATTCTCAAAAGTAGATGGTCTGATCTACAATAGATCTACCTCTGCAGCTATAGCAGCTACAACATCAACGGGAAGACGCGGGACGCTTCCCACGCGCTTGCGCTGGGTCTGCTGGAGTCTGGCCATCTTTCCTAACTGTTGTTGTGTGATGAAAGAAGAAAGAAAGGGTGAGCAGCAAGCCCATCAAAATAATATGTATAATGATTTACAATATATGAGCCTACTCATAATACTCATGAAAGTCTTGGTCAAAAGATATGAACCAAGTTGATAACTTAATGCGATGAAGTCGCAAAATATTCAGTATATATACATATATACTTTTCAAAATATTGGAAGTCCTCTTCCATGCATAATATACACAAAGTCCCAGTGTATAACTGTATAAAAATATCGTTGCAAGGTGATCTCATATATCTAACCTTGTCTCAACGTTTTTCTGAAAATCTTTGTCATGCATAAGATAATCATTTACTAGATATAAGTTTAAAAGATGAAGTTACAAGATACTCCAATATACTTATATCTTTTCCAAATACTACTTGAACTACCACCGTTCAAGTTATAATTAATTTCAAAAGTTCATCACATAGATGAGACTACAAGACAAGATTTGAATAGATTCAATCTTTGAAATATTATTGAATGAAATAAAGTTACGAGATACTTTATTTAGTCCCGATATATATATATATATCCACATATATATCTCTTTAAACATTTCCTGGAACCTCTGTTATATAAAGTATGAACAGAGTTTGAAACATCCAATGAATTTTGGAAAGGAAAAGAATTTTGGCATAAACCAGATATCTTGCTGATCAGGCAAAGATACCCATAAGTAACCTTTTCTACTAGTAGATGGACGAATTCCCCACTGGTCATCACCCTGGCCGCATTAGGACCTATGCTGGACTGCCACTCAGCCACTTATGCATTTGATGGACTCCCACTGAGCCACTTACACTATCATGGACGCCCACTGAGCCCATGTTGCTTATGCCGACTCAATAGATGGACTTACTTCCCGAACGTTGGGTAAGTAATCAATTCATTTACCAAAACTGCAACCTTGTTGCGAATATAAAATACACCACAGAGCCGGATTCCCCAGGTTTTGAACGAGTATTTAAATCCCCTTTAAAAGGAAGATCTTAAATATAAAAATGAGTTTTGGGATCCGCTCTAACTTTTAAAAATCATTTTGAAGACTCGAAAACACTTTAAAGAGTGTTTGGAGTAAAGCTGATTTAATGAAGTAAATCAGTCCCCAGAATATTTAGAAAATGACTGAATATTATTATTTAAATAATATTCCCATAAAGAATAATCTTTTATAAAAATAATTGAAGTAGAAGTTTTAAAACTTATACTTGAAACGAGTATTAAATAACCAAAGATATACTTATATGAAAGTATTATCTTTATTTGAATAATCGAAAATAAGTTTGATTATTAACACCTTATTCTTTAATAAAATAAAGAATATATTTCAGCAAATAATCGGAGTCATAGATCCTCAAATGAATATTCAAATAATATTCATTAAATAATATAAACTGAGTCATAAGCCTTCGAATGAATATTCAAATAATATTCAGATAAATAAATAAAAGGAGTCATACGCCTTCGAATAATATTCAAAATAATATTCATTAATAAAGTAAAAGGAGTCATAAGTCCTCGAATGAATATTCAAAATAATATTTAATAATAAAATAAAGTTAAAGTTATCGAATAAACCTTATTCGATTAATAGTTTTAAAAACTATATCCATATATATATATATAAATAAATATATATATATATATATAATATACTCGGGAACATCGACTCCCGGTTTAGAAATATGTTCACCTTTTATCCCCTATACTAAGGGTATACGCAACTACTTGCTTATTTCTAGCATAGGTATTATGCAACTATAAGCATTGAAATCAACAGATAGATAACCAGATTACGAAACAGACATGCATATATACCATATTAGCATGCTCCAATATATCGCAAAATTTGCTAATAACAATCATGCAATATCACAAGATAATGCATATACATATATTTACATCACAGCAACAGTATAACGGGTAGAAAACTTGCCTGAGCGACTGGGGTTACGAATGGCTCGGGACGAGTCTGGTAACCTATAAGCAACAAGTAAGTTGGAATTAAACCAAAGTCACTTGTAAATCTATACTTTAACTAACTTAGACTCTAACGCTCGTTTTGCGCTCACTGATTCGTTTAAGTCACTCGGGTACCCTCGGCTCCACCATTTTTAATAATTTAACCTTTACGAGTTTTAAGGCGATTCCTTCGCGAGTGTCTTACCAACTGCCTAACACACTTACCATAAATGTTTCATACATTAATTAACCCTTTTTGGTCTTTAACCTATGTTTCAAAGTAAGGCGAGGGAAAAAGTTTCGTTCGCGAAACGCCGTTACTTGAAACGGTCGTTTCTCCTAAACCGTGCATCGGAATCGAACGAACTACATATCAAAACGAAGCTCGTAACATGAGCTACCTAAACATGGCAGTGGTCACAATCTAGCAGGGGGTCCTCGGGTCCTAATGTTATGCACAAAACAGTCTAAAGAAATCGGACGTTACGACGGCTATGTTTACGCGATTACCAATATTTATACCACTCCAATTCTTTACCAATTCACTACAAACCACCCAACCATCATCAATACCTCAAACACAACTTATATCAAGGCAAAGTCAGTCCATAATCTCAAGGTTTTCCAACTTATTCAACCACAAACATGATCTACTAACCATAACTTAAGATTCATTAACCATTAACCAAGATTCATATCCAAATCACCACAAATCCAACCAAACTATCTAACATACATGGATCTTGCTATACATACATGGATATTTCTATATATACATTAATCCATCCATAAACTCATCAAAACTCAAAGTTCAAACTATAAGTTAAAGGTGAAAGTTGTTTATACCTCCTTGAAGCTTCCTAACACAACCCAAGAGCTTTGAATGCCTAAAAGAACCTTGATCCTTGCTTGTATAACCTTAATCTTTCATAAAAATTCAAGAAAACTAAAGTTACTTCTTGAAGGTTACTATTCACCATCTTCTTCCTTGATTTATTGGAAGAGATTGTGAAGGAATTAGGAGCTTAAACTTATAGCATATCCATATCTATGTACAAGGAAGCTTAGATAATTACCTTGTGATTTAACAATGCTTGGAACTTGATTTTTGAAATTCTTGCCCTTGAAAAAGATGAAAAGCCGAGAGCAAGATGATGAGAATGAAATGATTTTGTATTTTTTGATTTGTTTGGCTTAGCTTGGTTGTTTTTTGTTTTGTTTTTGGTTAATTACCTTAATAACCTTATATTTGTGTGGTTATAAACCAACCACACCTCCTCCTTCCCTATATCATGCTTACATCACATTGCTATGTCATCCTCCCTTCCTTGTCCTCTTCTCATTGGTTGGGTGACATCACTTCCTCTAATCCCTTTGCTTAACTTCCTAATTGTTTGCCTAATGACCGCTGATCTGTTATACGGTTCGCTTAACTTCGTTTCATTTATCGTTTGAAGGATCATACCCGGGATCTTATTACTTAGGTTCCCTTAACCTTTCTCAATACATTATATTCCTTTTATGATCCTCTCTTATAATCCTTTAATTTAAATCCTTTTTATCCTGTTACCTTTACTCAATTCTTTCCGTATCTAGTGGATTTCCGGGAAAATCAAAGTGTTCGGAATTGGATTCTGACGATCTTTACATACACTTATATCCCATATAAAGTACTAATAAATCTCAGAATATCCATATCAGAACCCCTACATAGTGTGGCATGAAAAGTTTTCTCATTCAGCAAAAACACTATTCATAAGGGTTTCAAAAATTTCTCAAAAATTGGGGTTATTACAAAGAGTATTAGGTTTCCAGTGGCAAGTACGGTCGCCACCAGAAATTGGAACTAGCCTAATGGGAGGACGAACATTATAACGTGCATTTAACTTATCGTAATCTATATTGTGCCATGTGTTGCAATGATTAAAAGAGTCGAGATGTGCAGTGGGGGGATATTCGTCCTCCCTAGTATTAATCATATCTATCAAAGACATGTAAGAAGAGTGGATTTTGACATCCTTACCTCGTTTCAAAGCTGAGGCTATCTTGGTTGCTCTCTCGGAATTCTTATCAGCCATTGATAAAAGTTGGAAGACCTTAAAACCTTGGAAGTAAGGAGGACTTGAAAACTTGAAAAAAGGCCGGAAAATCCCTAGAGAGGGAGGAGCTCTGAAGGCTGGAGAACCTTGAAAGGAAGAAGGCTGGAGAGAGAAGAGAAGAGTGTTGAGAGAGGAGAGGGAGTTTTGGAGAAGTGAGAAGTGAAAAGTGAGAGGTGTGAAATGAAATTACTCCCCTCCCACTCTTATATAGCCCCTAGGAGGGCAAGTTGGGCCTGAAAAGCCCATTTGAGCCCAAAGAATGGAAAAATTAGGAAGGTTCTAAAAAATGTTGGAAAACTCTAAGAAAGTTCTGGAAATTCTGATATTACTTGGAAAAAATCTGAAAGAATCCAGAAATTCCGGGATGGTTAATTCGACCAGGATCCTGGTCGAACAGGATTCCTGGTCGAACCAGGTATTTAAAAAAAAAGAGAAAAGGAAAAGTGAAAAGAAGGAAAAATTGAGGGAAGAAAAATCCTAAAAAAAAGAATAAAAAGGAAATTCCTTAATATTTTCTGGAAATTGAATATTTTCAGAAAATAAGGAATAAATCCAGAAATTAAAGGAATTCCTTAAATATTTTTCTGAAAATAAAATATTTTCATAAAATGAGAATAATCCAAAAATCAGGAAAATCCCAGATTCAGGGAAAAAATCCAGAAAATCAAGGAAAAATCCCGAATTCAGGAAATTCCAAAAAATTAAGGAAAATCCCAGAATTCATGGAAAATTCCTGAAAATTAAGGTAATTCCTAAATAATAGGGATAAAGTAAATCATTGTAAATGTGTAGGTCGCTCCACACTTTACGCAAAAAATGATACCCTGTAAGGGAACAAATAACTTAACTTCTGCGAAACCTATTCGCTGTTTCCCAAAAGTTAGGGGCAACTGAAAGGGAAAAAAAAACGCATGGGCATGTAATTAATGTTGCATCAATCATACCAGATTGGGCCAACAGTAAGGCCCATTTGAGAAGGCCCAAAACCCGAATATTAATTAATTTCGTAATTAATTAAAAGGGATAAGTCACTGGAAAGATGATTCCTAGTGGAGAATAAATCCTTGTAGATTGGCCTCCAAGAACCTGATGGGATAAGAAATCAGCTTCCTACTTCTTAGGACTCTAAAGTCCATTCTAAATTTGAGACTTAACCACCAAGTCTCCTAACCCAAGTCCAATTCAAGGACTCCAAACATCTATAAAGGGACTCACCCCATCAATCAGAACTACGTTTTTTTTGACTTGATCTTTGGCAACAAGGTACGTAGGCATCTTGTAGGGCAGATCGAGTCACGAAATACAAGACAGTCAAATCGAGCCTCGAAGCTCACGTTCCCTAAAATAAGCACATCAATTAATACCTTAGTTTGATTCATAACATAATATGTCAATTGTACCATATATAGTAGAAAGGGACTCAAAGGTGCAAAGTGACTCTATATAGAGAAAAGTGACCCACATGGTTAATTAAAGTTAATATGTGGGACAAAATTAACTCGTATGAAAGTGGTATAAGAGGTGGTAAAGGATGTTAAATTGGATGTATATGATGTTAACACGTTAATTGTACCAATATATGGTGGCATTTGACTCTTATAGGGTGAAAAATCACTCTAATATGTTGTAAAGTGACTTAAAAGCTTGATTTATAGCCAAAATTGGCCCAAATTGGATGTATATGATATTAACATTTAATTTTACCATATATGGGGGTAAATGACTGTTGTAGTGTGCAACATCGCTCTAATATGGTGCAGTGACTAACAAGGTTGATTAGAGCCAAAATGTGGCCAACATTGACTCGTATAAAAGTGGTACCAAGAGGTGGTAAAGATATAATTAGATGTATATGATGTCATCATGTTAATGTACCAATATATGGTGGCAAATGACTCTTATAGGGTTGCAAATTACTTTATTATGGTGTAAAATGACTTACAAGGTTAATTAAAGCCAAATGTGGCCCAAAATTAACTCGTATAAAAGTGGTACCAAGAGGTGGTTAAAAGTGTCAAATTGAATGTATGATGTTAACATGTCAATTGTACCATATATGGTTAAAGGTGACTCTTATAGGGTGCAAAATCACTCTAATATGGTGTAAAGTGACTTACAAGGTTTGATTTGAGCCAAAATATGGCCCAAACTGACTCGTATAAAACTGGTAAAAAGGCGGTAATAGATGTCTAATTGGATGTATATGATTTTAGTATGTCATTGTACCAATATATGATGGAAAGCGACTCTTAAAGGGTGCAAAGTGACTCTAATATGGTGAAAAGTGACCTACATGGATTAGAAGCCAAATATGGGACAAAATAGACTCGTATGAAAGTGGTACAAAGAGGTGGTAAAAGGATGTCAAATTGGATGTATATGATGTTAACATATTAATTGTACCAATATATGATGGCAATTGACTTTTAGAGGGTGCAAAATCAATCTAATATGTAGTAAGTGACTTAAAAGCTTGATTAGAGCCAAAATATAGCCCAAAATTGACTCGTATAAAAGTGGTACCAAGAGGCAGTAAAGGATGTCAAATTGGATGTATATGTATCATGTTAATTGTACCACTTATAGGATGCAAATTACCTAATATGGTGAAAGTAACTCACAAGATTAATTAATGCCAAATGTGGCCAATAATTAACTCGTATCAAAGTGGTACCAAAGGTGGTTAAAAGATGTCAAATTGAATGTATACGAGTTAACATTCCAATTGTACCAATAAATGTTGAAGGTGACTCTTATAGGGTGCAAAATCACTCTATATGGTGTAAGTGACTTACAAGGTTGATTAGAGCCAAATGTGGCCGAAATTGACTCGTATAAAAGTGATACCAAGAGGTGGTAAAGGATGTCAAATTGGATGTATATATGTTATCATGTTAATTGTACCTTATATAGTGTAAGTGACTCTTATAGATTGAAAATTTATTCTTATATGGCTGGAAGTCACTTACATGGTTGATTAGAGCCAAAATGTAGCCCAAAATTGACTTTTATAAAAGTTGTACCAAGAGGTGGTTATAAGATGTCAAGTTGAATGTATATGATGTTAACATGTCAATTGTACCAATATATGGTGGCAATAACTATTATACGATGCAAAATCACTCTAATATATAAAGTGACTTAAAAGCTTGATTAGAGCCAAAATGTGGCTTAAAATTACCTTGAATAAAAGTGGTACCAAGAGATGGTTAAAGGATGTCAAATTGCATGTATATGATGTTAACATGTCGTTGTACAATTTAAGGGTGGCAAGTGACTCTTATATGTTGCAAAATCACTCTAATTGGTGTAAAGTGACTTACAAGGTTGATTTGAGCCAAATGTGGCCCGAAACTAACTCGTATAAAAGTGGTACCAAAAGGCGTAAAAGGATATCTAATTGGATGTATATGATGTTAGTATGTCAATTGTACCAATATATGGTGGAAAGAGACTCTTAAAGGGTGAAAAGTGACTCTAATATGGTGAAAGTGAACTAATGGTTGATTAGAGCCAAAATTTGGGACAAATAGACTCGTATAAAAGTGGTACAAAGAGGTGGTAAAAGGATGTTAAATTGGATGTATATGTTATTAACATGTTAATTATACCAATATATGGTGGCAAGTGACATTAGGTTTCCAATCACTCTAACATGTTAAAGTGACTTAAAGCTTGACTGAGCCATTATGTGGCCCAAAATGACTCGTATAAAAGTGGTACCAAGAAGCGGTTAAAGGATGTCAAATTGCATGTATATGATGTTCATATGTCAATTGTACATTTAATGGTGGCAAGTGACTCTTATATGGTGCAAAATCACAATAGGTGTAAAGTGACTTATAAGGTTGATTTGAGCCAAAATGTGGCCCAAAATTGAGCTCGTATAAAAGTGGTACAAAGAGGCGGTAAAAGATGTTTAATTGGCTGTATATGACGTTAATATCTCAATTGTACCAGTATATGGTGTAAAGTGACTCTTAAAGGGTGCAAAGTGACTCTAATATGGTGAAATGTGGCCTACATAGTTGATTAGAGCCAAAATGTGGGACAAAATTGACTCGTATGAAAGTGGTACAAAGAGGTGGTAAAAGGATGTCAAATTGGATGTATTGATGTTAACATATTAATTGTACCAATATATGGTGGCCATTGACTCTTATAGGCTGCAAAATCACTCTAATATGTTGTAAAGTGACTTACAAGGTTAATTAGAGCCAAAATGTGGCCCAAAGTTGACTCGTATAAAAGTGGTACAAGAGGCAGTAAAGGATGTCAAATTGGATTTATATGATGTCATCATGTTAATTGTACCAATATATAGCGGCAAATGACTCTTATAGTATGAAAAATTACTATAATATGGTGTAAAGTGACTTACAAGATTAATTAAAGCCAAAATGTGGCCCAAATTAACTCGTATAAAAGTGGTACCAAGAGGTGGTTAAAAGATGTCAAATTGAATGTATATGATGTTAACATGTCAATTGTACCAATATAGGGTTGAAGGTGACTCTATAGGGTGAAAAATCACTCTAATATGGTGTAAAGTGGACTTATAAGGTTGATTTGAGCCAAAATATGGCCCAAAACTGACTCGTATAAAACTGGTACCAAAAGGCGGTAAAAAGATGTCTATTAGATGTATATGATTGTAGTATGTCAATTGTACCAATATATGGTGGAAAGCGACTCTTAAAGGGTGCAAAGTGACTCTAATATGGTGAAAAGTGACCTACATGGTTGATTAAAGCCAAAATGTGGGAAAAAATAGACTCGTATGAAAGGGGTACAAAGAGGTGGTAAATGGATATCAAATTGGATGTATATGATGTTAACATATTAATTGTACCAATATATGGTGGCAATTGACTTGTAGAGGGTGCAAAATAACTCTAATATCTTGTAAAGTGACTTAAAGCTTGATTAGAGCCAAAATATAGCCCAAAATTGACTCGTATAAAAGTGGTACCAAGAGGCGGTAAGAATGTCAAATTTGATGTATATGATGTCATCATGTTAATTGTACCAATATATGGTGGAATATACCTCTTATAGGGTGCAAAATTACTCTAATATAGTGTATAGAGACTTACAAGATTAATTAAGCCAAAATGTGACCCATAATTAACTCGTATAAAATTGGTACCAAGAGGTGGTTAAAGGATGTCAAATTGAATTTATATGATGTTAACATCTCAATTGTACCAATAAATGGTTGAAGGTGACTCTTATAGGGTGCAAAATGTGGCCCAACATTGACTCGTATAAAAGTGGTACCAAGAGGCGGTAAAAGGATGTCTAATTGGATGTATATGATTTTAGTATGTCAATTGTACCAATATATGGTGGAAAGCGACTATTAAAGGGTGCAAAGTGACTCTAATATGGTGAAAAGTGACATACATGGTTGATTAGAGACAAAATGTGGGACAAAACGGACTTGTATGAAAGTGGTACAAAGAGGTGGTAAAAGCATGTCAAATTGGATGTATATGATGTTAACATATTAATTGTACCAATATATGGTGACAATTGACTTTTAGAGGGTGCAAAATCACAATAATATGTAGTAAAGTGACTTAAAAGCTTGATTGGAGCCAAAATATAGCCCAAATTGACTCGTATAAAAGTGGTACCAAGAGGCGGTAAAGGATATCAAATTGGATGTATATGATGTCATCATGTTAATTGTACCACTTATAGGGTGCAAAATTACTCTAATATGGTGTAAAGTGACTTACAAGATTAATTAAAGCCAAAATGTGGCCCATAATTAACTCGTATAAAAGTGGTACCAAGAGGTGGTTAAAAGATGTCAAATAGAATGTATACGATGTTAACATCTCAATTATACCAATAAATGGTTGAAGGTGACTCTTATAGGGTGCAAAATCACTCTAATATGGTGTAAAGTGACTTACAAGGTTGATTAGAGCCAAAATGTGGCCTAAAATTAACTCGTATAAAAGTGATACCAAGAGGTGGTAAAAGGATGTCAAATTGGATGTATATTATGTTATCATGTTAATTGTACCATCATATAGTGCAAGTGACTCTTATATATTGAAAATTTATTCTTATATGGCTGGAAGTCACTTACATGATTGATTAGCCAAAATGTGGCCCGAATTGACTTTTATAAAAGTGGTACCAAGAGGTGGTATAAGATGTCAAGTTGAATAAATATGATGTTAACATGTCAATTGTACCAATATATGGTGGCAAGTAACTATTAAACGGTGCAAAATCACTCTAATATATTGAAAGTGACTTAAAAGCTTGATTAGAGCCAAAATGTGGCTTAAAATTACCTTGAATAAAAGTGGTACCAAGAGATGGTTAAAGGATGTCAAATTGCATGTATATGATGTTAACATGTCAGTTGTACAATTTAATGGTGGCAAGTGACTCTTATATGTTGCAAAATCACTCTAATATGGTGTAAAGTGACTTACAAGGTTGATTTGAGCCAAAATGTGGCCCAAAATTGACTCGTATAAAAGTGGTACAAAGAGGCGGTAAAAAGATGTCTAATTGGATGTATATGACGTTAATATCTCAATTGTACCAGTATATGGTGTAAAGTGACTCTTAAGGGTGCAAAGTGACTCTAATATGGTGAAATGTGGCCTACATAGTTGATTAGAGCCAAAATGTGGGACAAAATTGACTCGTATGAAAGTGGTACAAAGAGGTGGTAAAAGGATGTCAAATTGGATGTATTTGATGTTAACATATTAATTGTACCAATATATGGTGGCCATTGACTCTTATAGGCTGCAAAATCACTCTAATATGTTGTAAAGTGACTTACAAGGTTAATTAGAGCCAAAATGTGGCCCAAAGTTGACTCGTATAAAAGTGGTACCAAGAGGCAGTAAAGGATGTCAAATTGGATTTATATGATGTCATCATGTTAATTTGTACCAATATATAGCGGCAAATGACTCTTATAGTATGAAAAATTACTATAATATGGTGTAAAGTGACTTACAAGATTAATTAAAGCCAAAATGTGGCCCAAAATTAACTCGTATAAAAGTGGTACCAAGAGGTGGTTAAAAGATGTCAAATTGAATGTATATGATGTTAACATGTCAATTGTACCAATATAGGGTTGAAGGTGACTCTTATAGGGTGAAAAATCACTCTAATATGGTGTAAAGTGATTTATAAGGTTGATTTGAGCCAAAATATGGCCCAAAACTGACTCGTATAAAACTGGTACCAAAAGGCGGTAAAAAGATGTCTAATTAGATGTATATGATTGTAGTATGTCAATTATACCAATATATGGCGGAAAGCGACTCTTAAAGGGTGCAAAGTGACTCTAATATGGTGAAAAGTGACCTACATGGTTGATTAGAGCCAAAATGTGGGACAAAATAGACTCGTATGAAAGGGGTACAAAGAGGTGGTAAATGGATATCAAATTGGATGTATATGATGTTAACATATTAATTGTACCAATATATGGTGGCAATTGACTTGTAGAGGGTGCAAAATAACTCTAATATCTTGTAAAGTGACTCAAAAGCTTGATTAGAGCCAAAATATAGCCCAAAATTAACTCGTATAAAAGTGGTACCAAGAGGCGGTAAGAATGTCAATTGGATGTATATGATGTCATCATGTTAATTGTACCAATATATGGTGGAATATACCTCTTATACGGTGCAAAATTACTCTAATATCGTGTATAGAGACTTACAAGATTAATTAAAGCCAAAATGTGGCCCATAATTAACTTGTATAAAAGTGGTACCAAGAGGTGGTTAAAGGATGTCAAATTGAATTTATATGATGTTAACATCTCAATTGTACCAATAAATGGTTGAAGGTGACTCTTATAGGGTGCAAAATGTGGCCCAACATTGACTCGTATAAAAGTGGTACCAAGAGGCGGTAAAAGGATGTCTAATTGGATGTATATGATTTTAGTATGTCAATTGTACCAATATATGGTGGAAAGCGACTATTAAAGGGTGCAAAGTGACTCTAATATGGTGAAAAGTGACATACATGGTTGATTAGAGACAAAATGTGGGACAAAATGGACTTGTATGAAAGTGGTACAAAGAGGTGGTAAAGCATGTCAAATTGGATGTATATGATGTTAACATATTAATTGTACCAATATATGGTGACAATTGACTTTTAGAGGGTGCAAAATCACAATAATATGTAGTAAAGTGACTTAAAAGCTTGATTGGAGCCAAAATATAGCCCAAAATTGACTCATATAAAAGTGGTACCAAGAGGCGGTAAAGGATATCAAATTGGATGTATATGATGTCATCATGTTAATTGTACCACTTATAGGGTGCAAAATTACTCTAATATGGTGTAAAGTGACTTACAAGATTAATTAAAGCCAAAATGTGGCCCATAATTAACTCGTATAAAAGTGATACAAAGAGGTGGTAAAAGGATGTCAAATTGGATGTATATTATGTTATCATGTTAATTGTACCATCATTTAGTGTAAGTGACTCTTATATATTGAAAAATTATTCTTATATGGCTGGAAGTCACTTACATGATTGATTAGCCAAAATGTGGCCCGAAATTAACTTTTATAAAAGTGGTACCAAGAGGTGGTTATAAGATGTCAAGTTGAATGTATATGATGTTAACATGTCAATTGTACCAATATATGGTGGCAAGTAACTATTATACGGTGCAAAATCACTCTAATATATTGTAAAGTGACTTAAAAGCTTGATTAGAGCCAAAATGTGGCTTAAAATTACCTTGAATAAAAGTGGTACCAAGAGATGGTTAAAGGATGTCAAATTGCAAGTATATGATGTTAACATGTCAGTTGTACAATTTAATGGTGGCAAGTGACTCTTATATGATGCAAAATCACTCTAATATGGTGTAAAGTGACTTACAAGGTTGATTTGAGCCAAAATGTGGCCCAAAACTAACTCGTATAAAAGTGGTACCAAAAGGCGGTAAAAGGACATCTAATTGGATGTATATGATGTTAGTATGTCAATTGTACCAATATATGGTAAAAAGAGACTCTTAAAGGGTGCAAAGTGACTCTAATATGGTGAAAAGTGACCTACAAGGTTGATTGGAGCCAAAATTTGGGACAAAATAGACTCGTATGAAAGTGGTACAAAGAGGTGGTAAAAGGATGTCAAATTGGATGTATATGATATTAACATGTTAATTATACCAATATATGGTGGCAAGTGACATATAGGGTGCCAAATCACTCTAACATGTTATAAAGTGACTTAAAAGCTTGATTAGAGCCATTATGTGGCCCAAAATTGACTCGTATAAAAGTGATACCAAGAAGCGGTTAAAGGATGTCAAATTGCATGTATATGATGTTCATATGTCAATTGTACAATTTAATGGTGGCAAGTGACTCTTATATGGTGCAAAATCACTCTAATATGGTGTAAAATGACTTATAAGGTTGATTTGAGCCAAAATGTGTCCTAAAATTGACTCGTATAAAAGTGGTACAAAGAGGCGGTAAAAAGATGTCTAATTGGATGTATATGACATTAATATCTCAATTTTACCAGTATATGGTGTAAAGTGACTCTTAAAGGGTGCAAAGTGACTCTAATATGGTGAAATATGGCCTACATGGTTGATTAGAGCCAAAATGTGGGACAAAATTGACTCGTATGAAAGTGGTACAAAGAGGTGGTAAAAGGATGTCAAATTGGATGTATATGATGTTAACATATTAATTGTAGCAATATATGGTGGCCATTGACTCTTATAGGCTGCAAAATCACTATAATATGTTATAAAGTGACTTACAAGGTTAATTAGAGCCAAAATGTGGCCCAAAATTGACTCGTATAAAACTGGTACCAAGAGGCAGTAAAAGGATGTCAAATTGGATTTATATGATGTCATCATGTTAATTGTACAAATATATAGTGGCAAATGACTCTTATAGTATGAAAAATTACTATAATATGCTGTAAAGTGACTTACAAGGTTAATTAAAGCCAAAAAGTGGCCCAAAATTAACTCGTATAAAAGTGGTACCAAGAGGTGGTTAAAAGATGTCAAATTGAATGTATATGATGTTAACATGTCAGTTGTACCAATATATGGTTGAAGGTGACTGTTATAGGGTGAAAAATCACTCTAATATGATGTAAAGTGAATTACAAGGTTGATTTGAGCCAAAATATGGCCCAAACCTGACTCGTATAAAACTGGTACCAAAAGGCGGTAAAAAGATGTCTAATTGGATGTATATGATTGTAGTATGTCAATTGTACCAATATATGGTGGAAAGCGACTCTTAAAGGGTGCAAAGTGACTCTAATATGGTGAAAAGTGACCTACATGGTTGATTAGAGCCAAAATGTGGGACAAAATAGACTCGTATGAAAGGGGTACAAAGAGGTGGTAAATAAATATCAAATTGGATGTATATGATGTTAACATATTAATTGTACCAATATATGGTGGCAATTGACTTGTAGAGGGTGCAAAATAACTCTAATATGTTGTAAAGTGACTTAAAAGCTTGATTAGAGCCAAAATATAGCCCAAAATTGACTCGTATAAAAGTGGTACCAAGAGGCGGTAAAGAATGTCAAATTGGATGTATATGATGTCATCATGTTAATTGTACCAATATATGGTGGAATATACCTCTTATAGGGTGCAAAATTACTCTAATATAGTGTATAGAGACTTACAAGATTAATTAAAGCCAAAATGTGGCCCATAATTAACTCGTATAAAAGTGGTACCAAGAGGTGGTTAAAAGATGTCAAATTGAATTTATATGATATTAACATCTCAATTGTACCAATAAATGGTTGAAGGTGACTCTTATAGGGTGCAAAATGTGGCCCAACATTGACTCGTATAAAAGTGGTACCAAGAGGCGGTAAAAGGATGTCTAATTGGATGTATATGATTTTAGTATGTCAATTGTACCAATATATGGTGGAAACCGACTATTAAAGGGTGCAAAGTGACTCTAATATGGTGAAAAGTGACATACATGGTTGATTAGAAACAAAATGTGGGACAAAATGGACTTGTATGAAAGTGGTACAAAGAGGTGGTAAAAGCATGTCAAATTGGATGTATATGATGTTAACATATTAATTGTACCAATATATGGTGACAATTGACTTTTAGAGGGTGCAAAATCACAATAATATGTAGTAAATGACTTAAAAGCTTGATTGGAGCCAAAATATAGCGCAAAATTGACTCGTATAAAAGTGGTACCAAGAGGCGGTTAAGGATATCAAATTGGATGTATATGATGTCATCATGTTAATTGTACCACTTATAGGGTGCAAAATTACTCTAATATGGTGTAAAGTGACTTACAAGATTAATTAAATCCAAAATGTGGCCCATAATTAACTCGTATAAAAGTGGTACCAGGAGGTGGTTAAAAGATGTCAAATAGAATGTATACGATGTTAACATCTCAATTGTACCAATAAATGGTTGAAGGTGACTCTTATAGGGTGCAAAATCACTCTAATATGGTGTAAAGTGACTTACAAGGTTGATTAGAGCCAAAATGTGGCCTAAAATTGACTTGTATAAAAGTGATACCAAGAGGTGGTAAAAGGATGTCAAATTGGATGTATATTATGTTATCATGATAATTGTACCATCATATAGTGCAAGTGACTCTTATATATTGAAAATTTATTCTTATATGGTTGGAAGTCACTTACATGGTTGATTAGCCAAAATGTGGCCCGAAATTGACTTTTATAAAAGTGGTACCAAGAGGTGGTTATAAAATGTCAAGTTGAATGTATATGATGTTAACATGTCAATTGTACTAATATATGGTGGCAAGTAACTCTTATACGGTGCAAAATCACTCTAATATATTGTAAAGTGACTTAAAAGCTTAATTAGAGCTAAAATGTGGCTTAAAATTACCTTGAATAAAAGTGGTACCAAGAGATGGTTAAAGGATGTCAAATTGCAAGTATATGATGTTAACATGTCGGTTGTACAATTTAATGGTGGCAAGTGACTCTTATATGATGCAAAATCACTCTAATATGGTGTAAAGTGACTTACAAGGTTGATTTGAGCCAAAATGTGGCCCAAAACTAACTCGTATAAAAGTGGTACCAAAAGGCGGTAAAAGGATATCTAATTGGATGTATATGATGTTAGTACGTCAATTGTACCAATATATGGTAAAAGAGACTCTTAAAGGGTGCAAAGTGACTCTAATATGGTGAAAAGTGACCTACAAGGTTGATTAGAGCCAAAATTTGGGACAAAATAGACTCATATGAAAGTGGTACAAAGAGGTGGTAAAAGGATGTCAAATTGGATGTATATGATATTAACATGTTAATTATACCAATATATGGTGGCAAGTGACATATAGGGTGCCAAATCACTCTAACATGTTATAAAGTGACTTAAAAGCTTGATTAGAGCCATTATGTGGCCCAAAATTGACTCGTATAAAAGTGATATCAAGAAGCGGTTAAAGGATGTCAAATTGCATGTATATGATGTTTATATGTCAATTGTACAATTTAATGGTGGCAAGTGACTCTTATATGGTGCAAAATCACTCTAATATGGTGTAAAATGACTTATAAGGTTGATTTGAGCCAAAATGTGTCCCAAAATTGACTCGTATAAAAGTGGTACAAAGAGGCGGTAAAAAGATGTCTAATTGGATGTATATGACGTTAATATCTCAATTGTACCAGTATATGGTGTAAAGTGACTCTTAAAGGGTGCAAAGTGACTCTAATATGGTGAAATGTGGCCTACATGGTTGATTAGAGCCAAAATGTGGGACAAAATTGACTCGTATGAAAGTGGTACAAAGAGGTGGTAAAAGGATGTCAAATTGTATGTATATGATGTTAACATATTAATTGTAGCAATATATGGTGGACATTGACTCTTATAGGCTGCAAAATCACTATAATATGTTGTAAAGTGACTTACAAGGTTAATTAGAGCCAAAATGTGGCCCAAAATTGACTCGTATAAAACTGGTACCAAGAGGCAGTAAAAGGATGTCAAATTGGATTTATATGATGTTAACATGTCAATTGTACAAATATATAGTGGCAAATGACTCTTATAGTATGAAAAATTACTATAATATGGTGTAAAGTGACTTACAAGGTTAATTAAAGCCAAAATGTGGCCCAAAATTAACTCGTATAAAAGTGGTACCAAGAGGTGGTTAAAAGATGTCAAATTGAATGTATATGATGTTAACATGTCAATTGTACCAATATATGGTTGAAGGTGACTGTTATAGGGTGAAAAATCACTCTAATATGATGTAAAGTGAATTACAAGGTTGATTTGAGCCAAAATATGGCCCAAAACTGACTCGTATAAAACTGGTACCAAAAGGCGGTAAAAAGATGTCTAATTGGATGTATATGATTGTAGTATGTCAATTGTACCAATATATGGTGGAAAGTGACTCTTAAAGGGTGCAAAGTGACTCTAATATGGTGAAAAGTGAAACTACATGGTTTATTAGAGCCAAAATGTGGGACAAAATAGACTCGTATGAAAGTGGTACAAAGAGGTGGTAAAAGGATGTCAAATTGGATGTATATGATGTTAACATATTAATTGTACAAATATATGGTGGCAATTGACTTTTACAGGGTGCAAAATCACTCTAATATGTTGTAAAGTGACTTAAAAGCTTGATTAGAGCCAAAATATAGCCCAAAATTGACTCGTATAAAAGTGGTACCAAGAGACGGTAAAGGATGTCAAATTGGATGTATATGATGTCATCATGTTTATTGTACCAGTATATGGTGGAATATGACTCTTATAGGGTGCAAAATTACTCTAATATGGTGTAAAGTGACTTACAAGATTAATTAAAGCCAAAATGTGGCCCATAATTAACTCGTATAAAAGTGGTACCAAGAGGTGGTTAAAAGATGTCAAATTGAATATATATGATGTTAACATCTCAATTGTACCAATAAATGGTTGAAGGTGACTTTAATATGGTCTAAAGTGACATACAAGGTTGATTAGAGCCAAAATGTGGCCTAAAATTGACTCGTATAAAAGTGATACCAAGAGGTGGTAAAAGGATGTCAAATTGGATGTATATTATGTTATCATGTTAATTGTACCATTATATAGTGCAAGTGACTCTTATAGATTGAAAATTTATTCTTATATGGCTGGAAATCACTTACATGGTTGATTAGAGCCAAATTGAGGCCCAAAATTGACCTTTATAAAAGTGGTACCAAGAGGTAGTTATAAGATGTCAAGTTGTATGTATATGATGTTAACATGTCAATTGTACCAATATATGGTGGCAAGTAACTCTTATACGGTGCAAAATCACTCTAATATATTGTAAAATGACTTAAAAGCTTGATTAGAGCCAAAATGTGGCTTAAAATTACCTTGAATAAAAGGGGTACCAAAAGATGGTTAAAGGATGTCAAATTGCATGTATATGATGTTAACATGTCAGTTGTACAATTTAATGGTGGCAAGTGACTCTTATATGATGCAAAATCACTCTAATATGGTGTAAAGTGACTTACAAGGTTGATTTGAGCCAAAATGTGGCCCAAAACTAACTCGTATAAAAGTGGTACCAAAAGGTGGTAAAAGGATATCTAATTGGATGTATATGATGTTAGTATGTCAATTGTACCAATATATGGTGGAAAGAGACTCTTAAAGGGTGCAAAGTGACTCTAATATGGTGAAAAGTGACCTACATGTTTGATTAGAGCCAAAATTTGGGATAAAATAGACTCGTATGAAAGTGGTACAAAGAGGTGGTAAAAGGATGTCAAATTGGATGTATAAGATATTAACATGTTAATTATACCAATATACGGTGGCAAGTGACATATAGGGTGCCAAATCACCCTAATATGTTGTAAAGTGACTTAAAAGCTTGTTAGAGCCATTATGTGGCCCAAAATTGACTCATATAAAAGTGGTACCAAGAAGCGGTTAAAGGATGTCAAATTGCATGTATATGATGTTCACATGTAAATTGTACAATTTAATGGTGGAAAGTGACTCTTAAAGGGTGCAAAGTGACTCTAATATGGTGAAAATTACCTATATGGTTGATTAGAGGCAAAATGTGGGACAAAATAGACTCGTATGAAAGTGGTACAAAGAGGTGGTAAAAGGATATCAAATTGGATGTATATGATGTTAACATGTTAATTGTACTAATATATGGACGAAAGTGACTTATAGGGTGCCAAATCACTCTAATATGTTGTAAAGTGACTTAAAAGCTTGATTATAGCCAAAATGTGGCCCAAAATTGACTCGTATAAAAGTGGTACCAAGAGGTGGTTAAAGGATGTCAAATTGCATGTACATGATGTTAACATGTCAATTGTACAATTTAATGGTGGAAAGTGACTCTTATATGGTGCAAAATCACTCTTATATGGTGTAAAGTGACTTACAAGGTTGATTTGAGCCAAAATGTGGTCCAAAACTGACTCGTATAAAAGTGGTACCAAGAGGCGGTGAAAAGATGTCTAATTGGATGTATATGTTGTTAATATGTCAATTGTACCCATATATGGTGAGAAGTGACTCTTAAAGGGTGCAAAGTGACTGTAATATGGTGATAAGTGACCTACATGGTTTGATTAGAGCCAAAATGTGGGACAAAATAGACTCGTATGAAAGTAGTACACAGAGGTGGTAAAAGGATGTCAAATTGGATGTATATGATGTTAACATGTTAATTGTACCAATATATGGTGGAAAGTGACTTATAGGGTGCAAAATCACCAAAATATGTTGTAAAGTGACTTAAAAGCTTGATTAGAGACAAAATGTGGCCCAAAATTGACTCATATAAAAGTGGTACCAAGAGGTGGTTAAAGGATGTCAAATTGCATGTATATGATGTTCACATGTAAATTCTATAATTTAATGGTGGAAAGTGACTCTTATATGGTACAAAATCACTCTAATATGGTGTAAAGTGACTTACAAGGTTGATTTGAGCCAAAATGTGGCCGAAAACTGACTCGTATAAAACTGGTACCAAAAGGCGGTAAAAGGATGTCTAATTGGATTTATATGACGTTAATATATCAATTATACCAATATATGGTGTAAAGTGACTCTTAAAGGGTGCAAAGTGACTCTAATATGGTGAAAAGTGACCTATATGGTTGATTAGAGCCAAAATGTGGGACAAAATAGACTCGTATGAAAGTGGTACAAAGAGGTGTTAAAAGGATGTCAAATTGGATGTATATGATGTTAACATGTTAATTGTACCAATATATGGACGAAAGTGACTTATAGGGTGCCAAATCACTCTAATATGTTGTAAACTGACATAAAAGCTTGATTATAGCCAAAATGTGGCCCAAAATTGACTCATATAAAAGTGGTACCAAGAGGCGGTTAAATGATGTCAAATTGCATGTATATGATGTTCATATGTAAATTGTACAATTTTATGGTGGCAAGTGACTCTTATATGGTGCAACTAATATGGTGTAATGTGACTTACATGGTTGATTTGAGCCAAAATGTGGCCCAAACTTGACTCGTATAAAAGTGGTACCAAGAAGTGGTGAAAGGATGTCAAATTGGATGTATATGATGTTAATATTTCAATTGTACCAATATATGGTGAAAAGGGACTCTTAAAGGGTGCAAAGTGAGTCTAATATGGAAAAAAGTGACCCATGTGGTTAATTAAAGTCAATATGTGGGACAAAATTGACTCGTATGAAAATGGTACAAAGTGGTGGTAAAAGGATGTCAAATTGGATCTATATGATGTTAACACGTTAATTGTACCAATATATGGTGGCATGTGACTCTTATAGGGTGCAAAATCACTATAATATATTTTAAAGTGACTTAAAAGTTTGATTATAGCTAAAATGTGGCCCAAAATTGACTCGTATAAAAGTGGTACCAAGAGGGAGTTAAAGGATGTCAAATTTCATGTATATGATGTTAACATGTCAATTGTACAATTTAATGGTGGCAAGTGACTCTTATATGGTGCAAAATTACTCTAATATGGTGTAAAGTGACTTACAAAGTTCATTTGAGCCAAAATGTGGCCCGAAACTGACTAGTATAAAAGTGGTACCAAGTCGCGGTAAAAGGATGTCTAATTGAATGTATATGATGTTAATAAGTCAATGGTACCAATATATGGTGGGAAGTGACTCTTAAAGGGTTCAAAGTGACTCTAATATGGTGAAAATGACTTATATGGTTGATTATAGGCAAAATGTGGGACAAAATAGACTCGTATGAAAGTGGTACAAAGAGGTGGTAAAAGGATATCAAATTGGATGTATATGATGTTAACATGTTAATTGTACCAATATATGGACGAAAGTGACTTATAGGGTGCCAAATCACTCTAATATGTTGTAAAGTGACTTAAAAGCTTGATTATAGCCAAAATGTGGCCCAAAAGTTACTCGTATAAAAGTGGTACCAAGAGGTGGTTAAAGGATGTCAAATTGCATGTACATGATGTCAACATGTCAATTGTACAATTTAATGGTGGCAAGTGACTCTTATATGGTGCAAAATCACTCTAATATGGTGTAAAGTGACTTACAAGGTTGATTTGAGCCAAAATGTGGCCCAAAACTGACTCGTATAAAAGTGGTACCAAGAGGCGGTGAAAAGATGTCTAATTGGATGTATATGATGTTAATATGTCAATTGTACCCATATATGGTGAGAAGTGACTCTTAAAGGGTGCAAAGTTACTGTAATATGGTGATAAGTGACCTACATGGTTTGATTAGAGCCAAAATGTGGGACAAAATAGACTCGTATGAAAGTGGTACACAGAGGTGGTAAAAGGATGTCAAATTGGATGTATATGATGTTAACATGTTAAATGTACCAATATATGGTGGAAAGTGACTTATAGGGTGCAAAATCACCAAAATATGTTGTAAAGTGACTTAAAAGCTTGATTAGAGACAAAATGTGGCCCAAAATTGACTCATATAAAAGTGGTACCAAGAGGTGGTTAAAGGATGTCAAATTGCATGTATATGATGTTCACATGTAAATTGTATAATTTAATGGTGGAAAGTGACCCTTATATGGTACAAAATCACTCTAATATGGTGTAAAGTGACTTACAAGGTTGATTTGAGCCAAAATATGGCCAAAAACTGACTCGTATAAAAATGGTACCAAAAGGCGGTAAAAGGATGTCTAATTGGATTTATATGACGTTAATATATCAATTGTACCAATATATGGTGTAAAGTGACTCTTAAAGGGTGCAAAGTGACTCTAATATGGTGAAAAGTGACCTACATGGTTGATTAGAGCCAAAATGTGGGACAAAATAGACTCGTATGAAAGTGGTACAAAGAGGTGTTAAAAGAATGTCAAATTGGATGTATATGATGTTAACATGTTAATTTTACCAATATATGGACGAAAGTGACTTATAGGGTGCCAAATCACTCTAATATGTTGTAAAGTGACTTAAAAGCTTGATTATAGCCAAAATGTGGCCCAAAATTGACTCGTATAAAAGTGGTACCAAGAGGCGGTTAAATGATGTCAAATTGCATGTATATGATGTTCATATGTTAATTGTACCAATATATGGTGGTAAGTGACTTATAGGGTGCCAAATCACTCTAATATGTTGTAAATTGACTTAAAAGCTTGATCAGAGCCAAAATATGGCTCAAAATTGACTCGTGTAAAAGTGGTACCAAGAGCCGGTAAAAGGATGTCAAATTGGATGTATATGATGTCATTTTGTTAATTGTACCAATATATGGTGGGAAATGACTCTTATAGGGTGCAAAATTACTCTAATATGGTGTAAAGTGACATACAAGGTTAATTAAAGACAAAATGTGACCCAAAATTGTCTCGTATAAAAGTGGTACCAAAAGGTGGTTAAAAGATGTCAAATTGAATGTATATGATGTTAACATGTCAATTGTACCAATATATTGTTGAAGGTGACTCTTATAGGGTGCAAAATAACTATAATATGGTGTAAAGTGACTTACAAGGTTGAATAGAGCCAAAATGTGGCCCAAAATTGGCTTTTATAAAAATAGTACAAAGCGGTGGTTAAAAGATGTCAAGTTGAATGTATATGATCTTAACATGTGCCATCACTTGGTGCAATTAATCAATTAAGTGAGTTAATTGGTTAATTTTACCAATTTATGGTCAGTTAGATGGAAATGGATTCCAATTAGATCAAGTAAAATTTTGATGTGACTCTCAATCTGAAATCAAAGCAATGAGGAATATGGAGAAGGTAAGGACACCAGTAGAATTCAGAAATTGCTGCAAATGTGTGAGGCTTTACTTGGATGAATATGCCCTTTATAATGGATAAGAGAAATAAAAAGTTATTTGTATGGAAAAGTGAGAAGAATGTTTTCAAGAACTAAAGATTTAAGATAGAGCGAAGAGAAGGAAGGAAATGAAGGAAGAAGGAAGGTGGAATAAAGAAGAGATTAATAACTACACCAATAAGGAATTTATTAGACAATCAAAGAGATTTTATCATCTGTAATAAAGTTTTATTAAAGGAAGTCTTGTTTCCAAATTATTTTGATAATCATACAATAAATGATTTATCAAGTATTTCTATTTTGGATAAAATATGAGATATAGTTTTAGTTCAGTTCCTGATTGATAGTGATACGTAGGTTGTTGTTAAATATCAAAAGTGGTATTAATATAGATGATTGATGTTTACTTCGGTATGGGATGTTGTGAGCATCAAAGTTCGTATTGATATCTAATTTGTTATGACATCAAAATGAGTATTAATATCAAGTGTTCGGTTGTGAATGAGCTTTGAGAATGAAGAACGGAAATAGGAAAGAAAGTGGAATCAAAAGGATGATAAAGGAACTTTATAAAATGCCATGATATAGGTAATATATAGGTAATATGAAGGACAGAATTAAGGTGAACAATTATATTGGTAAATTGAGATAGGGAATGCATCCCAAGAGTACGATCAAGTACCAAGGGCAAAAAGAAAATATCTAGTGACCAGACATGAAGAAGAAATGGGAGGAAATATGTAAATAAATGTTATACCTACCCAAGAACTAAGGTGGGACATCAAAGACTAGATGGATACATTTCGCCAGGAGACATTGTAGTGAAGTCACCTGAGAATCAAAGGTGAGGAAAGCGTTAATTGTACCATTATTCATAGGTTATCCAAACCTAATCATTCTCATTTATTAGTAAACAGTTTGTCCAATAAGTGGGTTAGTTGCTGCTTGAAGAAATGGCGGTATGCCATCATATCCAGAAATTGATTATAAATGATCAATATTATTTGATTTTAGATTTGACAGGAATATTCAGAATACGATGAATTATGTCGAACCAAAATAGTATATACCACTCCTGGATGAACGAACATCAGGTAAGACAGAACTAAAAGATAGGAATTTGGTTAAACATCGATAACTCAAGGGATTTAAATATGATACAAGACATAGATGTCAAAGAAGACTTTATGATAGCATGACACAACGAAAGAATAAACATTATATGTGACTAGACGTCAAGGAAAATAAGATATGGTGATAAGTTTGTGCGTCAATCATATCCAATCAAGATTTTCTCGTTGATTCTTAATTCTAAAGTAATTTTGAGAACGTCAGAAAAAGAATGCGCAGATGGACAAGAAGATTAAGGGAACGATTAAAGGGCCTTGAATGTGATTGAAAGCGATGATAAACTAGGTTAATTGAACAAAGAAATATGTGGGAATGAGGTTCAATAACCAGTAACTATTGCAAATGTTCATGAGCATAAATTACTAGAGTTAAAAAGAAAAGAGATTTAATATGTATTATGCTGGTCCACTTGGAACAGTAAAATAGGTAGGATAAGTATAAGTGAGTTGGCTTTACCGCCACACGTATAGCTAGATCATAGGTTTTTATACGTGTATATCCAGGAAGAGTAATCTACAGAACCCTTAAATTATGGTGGATTCACCTCCTGAAAGGTCTAAAAGGTTACCAGAGGGTTGGTCTGCCTTTGTTGTTGTTGAGTCAGGTGAACTATTTGTTGAGCTAAGATCTGAAGAATCTGGGCTACAGTTGGGTCTATGGGACCTGGGTTGGCATTTTGGTTATTGCTGTCTTGGGTGTTGTTGTTTTTGTTGGTTTCATCATTTTGGTTGGTAGAACGGGTATTTCTTTTTGGAGGCATTTTTTGTAAAGAATCAAACAATTTATTTAGCCTTTAAATCAAAACCCTTTTTATGAAAAGCTTCTGTAATACAAAAATATCTCTTTTGAACACATTTTCAATAGTTAAACTAAGTAAATTGCATGCTTCTTTACAGAATATAAACAGTTAAGGGGAAAAGGGTACATGTTATCACTAGAGTTTCATAACTGGTGCAGTAAGATAAAATAGATATGGTAAAGTAAATGACAATGCTGGAAAGGAAAGGTACTGATATATATCAAAGTTTCGTGGTACATGCGCAAAATATTTTATTAAAGGCAAAGGTACATCAGGCCTACTCCTTATTCAACAAGTCTAGATTATTCACTTTCTCACCAAAAGTCTTATAATACACATTACACACTATTTTACATATATAACTTATCACATCATTCCTTTCGTTTAGCGTTATGGGAACTCTAGTCCACCAAGTCTTTCAAAATCCTCTAATGCTTCTCTAGCCCACCCCATAGAAGCATCTAGGGCTGCATAATCACAAGTAGCTCCATGAAGTCTAGCCTCAAGTATTCTACGGGTCACCTGAATCTCATTCTGAAGCTCCATTACTTTCCTGTCAACATTTATAGTCCTTATGATGTGCTGTAATTCCTGAATCTGGGTCAACAAGGCCTCTCATTCTAAAAGAAAAGCCTCATACTTATGATATGGGACAGGGTGTGGAGTAAACTGAAAAGATACACCCGCCACCGAAATTTTGGTAGAGTCAGAATCAATAGGTGGGGGTCCTCGAATAGGTGGTCTCACACCAGGAAGTGGAATAGCTTGTAATGGTGCAACTGTCGCAACTTGTACTATAGCTGACACCGGTAGAAGAGCAGGGCGTGGATCAGCTGAAGGTCCTCCGACTGAAGGTTCCGAGTGATCAGTTAATATTGAAATAAAGGAATCTGCCATCGCCGCTATTTGAAAATTACGCTGCTAGATAAGAATCTCAAATCTCGCCACAAATCATACTAAAACCTATTATTTAGTCGCACTTAATCTCTCGACGTTCTATTTTTTCCATTTCTTAATTATAATCTTAACCCTCTACCCATTCCCGACAATCTAGGCTTATGGCAGTGACTTTAAACCTTAGCTCTTATGCCAAACCTGTGGCGCCCTCCAAACCATGGTCAGAAGTTTGGGGTCCATAATACACACACACCATATGTAAACATGTTTATTAATAACAATATATGCAATGACCCTACTTACCATATCCACGGATCGCAACAGTTCAAAGTATGTCCACAATCCACAATCTTATTTATTACAAACGTATCAAGTCCCAAATTTATGTATCTTACATCTGAAGTCAGACTTTATTACAAACTTTTAACATACACCAAGCCACACAGCTTCCGCTAGCTTATTCCATTTCAACCTAAAAACCTAGCTTGCACACTCGACTGGGGATCCTCGCCACCACCAGTTTCCTTCTTAACTAGAAAAGAACATAAACAGATTCTCAAGAGTGAGCTAACTAGCTCAGCAAGTCATAATGACAGCACTGAGATTGAATAATGATCAATTGAAGTGATATAGGGAATCAAGTAGGGCTGTCAAACAGATAGTTTGGATACGGATATGCCTATATCTGTATCCGCATCCGCAATCATCGGATTTGAATACGGATAATATAAGCTTTATTTTGGATACGGATAATATCCGTTTTTTCTCGGATACGAATATCGGTTTTTTTGAATTTTTTGTTGCCCCTACCGTTTTGACGATGATTATAGAACATTTTATACGATTAAATACACATAATATATTTATATATGTATAAAGTAAGTGTATAATATATAATAAAATTTGTGTTATAGTATTATTTAATACATTTACACACACTATAAACTAAAAAATAAATTTTAAATTATATATGATTTTATATTTATATAATTTAAATATCATATATGTATTTAGTTTCGGATTCGAATATCCCGAATTTGGATATGGATAATATCCGCTTTTTCTCGGATACGGATAATATCCGTTTTTCCCGGATAGGGGTACGGATTTTTCGGACGAATATCGGATTTTTTGAATTTTTTTGATAGTCCTAGAATCAAGTTTCCTAATAAGCAATGATTAGAATTGGATATTCACTTTCATTTTTAAAAATCAAGGTTAGGCTGTTGATCAGTCACGCACTAACCCCGAGCAAGGCTCCCAGCTTTGCTCTATATACAGGATCCAAGGCACGCATTGGCCTATTATGACCAAGAATCTGGTCCGGCCACAAATCTGGTCCATATTTAAAAACAATCCAATTCTATAATAATAACTTGATAAACAAAGTAATTCAACAAACTGAATCATTAACAATATTTATCTTGAAGCATAAGGTGATTCACTATACCATGAAGGTATAACAAGGTAAATATGAATATTGACTTCCAATTCAAGGAAATAATCGGAATGTAGAAGACCAAGGGTTCAAAGGTTACAAGGAATGGTCTTCTGCTATACAAAGCATAAAGGTTTGTAGGGTAAGCAATCTCATATCAAGAATTAGTATATGGTAGATATGTATTTATGGAGTATTATCGGATATGTATGGTTCTTATCAAAGAATTCAACAATCAATGGTTCACAAAAAATCAGGCTTAGGGCTCAAGATCAATAAGAATCAGGGTTTAGGGGTAAATACTTCAAAGTAATTGCAATATAGAATAAGAACTATTGTAAATAATTGCAAAATAATGAAAAGAGTTCGAAAGTACTCGCAATTATACTACAAGAAAGTTCAGGGACACTTGCCTTATCAATTCGCTTTCACTTTACTAACACTTGTCAATTGGTTCCCACTCACTGACCACTTGTTGTCCCTTTCTACATCTCGCTTCCTCTGTTAGACATCATATATACTTATCAACACTACTTTTCATCTCATTCGATTCGATACAAGCTTCTATCTATACTTCGTTTTACCCAAATCTGACGTACGGATTCAAAGTTACAGCAAAAACAGTCAAACAACGCACATACAATCATATTATACAGCAGTCAGATCACATATAACATATAGCACGTAAAATATTCAATCCAAATAATTTTTCAAAGAAGATTCGGGGTCAAAATGATTTTCTAGGTATTTAATACAATTTTTTTGAACATTTTTCGGAATTAAAATGGGACTCCATATCATTTTATAATTAAATAATAGGGTTCGAACACCCGAATCTGACTTTAAAATAATTTTATAATAATTATCGAGCCTTAAAAATAACTTAAAATAATATTTTAAAGCTCAAAACTATTTTTCAGAATTTTTAAATTAAAAATAAATAATTAAATCAAATTATTAAATCAATTAAGAAAAATTATTAACAAATGAAATAAATTAATCAATCAATATTTAAATTAATTGACTAAATAGAAAAAAATAATTATCAACTAAAATTAATTAATTAAATAATAAAGTTTTTTTATAACTAAAAATAATTTTCAGAAAAGAAATATTAAAATTTTAAAGTTTTAAAATAATAAAAATCAATTTTTGAAAATTTATAAAAAGAAAATATTATTTTTGAAAATAAACAAAACATAAATCTTGTTTTTATAAACTTATGAAAGTACAGGGACTGAAATGAAAATATTGCAAAACTCTAGGGACTAAACTGTAATTGTCACAGTCACCGTCCCCGATAGCCGGAGAAGCCATGGTCGCTGGCTTGAAGCATTTCCGGCGACTGTAAATCAGTCCAGAAATTGATGAAATTAACAGGAGATAAACTGTGAGATGTCAGGAACAAGGTTATGCAAACAGAATCGTCAACCAATCAACAAAACAACCGGAATCGTCACCTGGAAATTCCGCCGCCGCCTGGGTTCATTTCACGGCGAAGCTCGATTAGAGCAATCCAGGAACCGTCTGTTAGCTAGCTATACATCATTCGATTTGTTTTTCCACGATCTACATAATCATGCAATCAATTTCATCTAATAACCCCTAACAAAGAAACGCCTAATTTTTAATTAAGAACATTCAAATAAATAAACCCTATTTCTTCAATTCAAGAATCAAACAACAATTTGAACATGTTATTGAACTCCAAATTAGTCATATAATATACCAAAATGACCAGGAAGAAAAGATCTACATGATTATGCCAACAACTCATATCAAAAACATCAAGAACAAAAATTCCTAATTTAATCCAAAAAAAATTCAAAATAAAATAATTAAATAAGAAAAATACCTTGATTTCTGCACAAAATGGATGGTTGATTCAGAAAGAGTTTCTCGAGAGCTTCATTTTGATATATTGCACGCCCAAATCGGAGTTCGATAACGCCTTCGTTTGTGCGATTGATTTTCAAGAACGCATTATTTTATTAGGGTTTTCTCTGTGTTTCACTGGTTTGTACTGTCTAATTATGATTATACGAGTAAAATGAAATAAGAAAAGGGCTATTTATATTTTCGGAATATTAGTACATTATGGATCGTGTTGGATCGATAAATACGTTGCTTAACGATTGTTAGTCCCTTAACAATATGACAAGAATTACAGAAGGGGGGTTGAATGGAATTCTTGAAACTTCTTCCTGAAATAAAGTGTTCTAACTCAAATATAAATATAAGTGTATTGATTAGCACAATACGGAATAAAAACTTAAGTGAATCAAAATACAAGTAATTAAAAACAAGAGTCTTTAAAAACTTTCTGGTGGATTTGAATGATTCCACCAGAGATATATATTATATATCGAGAGAACCCTGTGTGCAGAAATGCTCACAGCTGCTTACAACAATTGAACTTCTAAGACTACAGAGAAATGCTAAGAATCCTGCTTACAGATGTTTCTCTGCTTTCTTGCTTAGATCGATAGTGTCTTAGTTGCTACTAGTTGGTTTATATATCACCAAGATTACAAAGTAATAAGACAAGATAATAAAACAAAAACTATCTAGTCTATTACAATGCTACTTCATTACTCTATTCCAACATCTTTGAATATCTTCATAATAGCATAAAAATGGCAATGTTTCTTTGTTCTCGAAAACCCAGTTGAATAGGCTACCACATTCCATTTGCATCCACTCGACACATGTGACTGTGTTGTCACTGTCAACAGATATTTGAATTCTTTATTTGTCGGGTTCATGATCCTCCGTCAAGTTATTGATCATCCGTCGGGTTGTCTATTTGATCATCCGTCGACTTCATTGTAGGTTATCCGTCGGGTAGCAAACTGGCACTTGACTTTATTTCATTTATGCAGAATTACAAGACATCATCTATGTACAATTAATCAACCTATTCTGCATATCTAGTTAAAGTCAGCATGACTTGAATACTACTTACAGAATCTATATAATGGTGAATGCAGAAATGTGTTAGAGACTTATTGTTACATAAGCTACTCACTCGATGAATAATAAGTCATCATCCGTCAGGACTATAATGAGTCATCCGTCGGGACTATAAATCTTATTCGTCGAGTGCTACATTATTTCACTAAGTAAAATCTACTAAGGTGTTTTGTTCATGAAATCATCAAGTACACAACATACACACAACATTTCTGGAGCCATTAACATTTCTGAAAAATAAAGTTTTATCTACAGTACCTCTTGTGAAGTGATTTTCCAAAAGGAACTTTGATAAAGTGTCATACCAGGCTCTAGGTGCTTGCTTCAGTCCATAAAGTGCTTTTAAAAGATAATAGACATGTTCTGGAAAATTTGGATCGTCAAAACCAGGAGGTTGACTGACATAAACTTCTTCCTCCAAATCTCCATTAAGAAAGGCACTTTTGACATTCATTTGATAGACCTTGTAATTAGCATGGGCTGTATAGGCTAAGAAGATTCTGATGGCTTTAAGTCTTGCAACAGAAGCAAATGTTTCATCAAAATCTATTCCTTCTTGCTGAAAATAGCCCTTAGCAACCAATCTAGCTTTGTTCCTGACTACTATGCCATTTTCATCCATCTTGTTTCTGAATACCCATTTGGTATCTATTGGATTCTTTCCTTTAGGCTTGGGCACCAGCTTCCATACACTATTCCTTTCAAATTGGTTTAGCTCCTCCTGCATTATTAAAATCCAATCAGGATCCAACAAAGCTTATTCTACCATCTTTGGTTCTTCCTTGGAAAGAAAGCTGTTGTATAGACATTCATCCTGAGTTGCTCTTCTTGTTTGAACTCTAGAAGAAACCTCATTGTTGTCTTGATGTGTGATTGAGTTTTGATTGTTAGAAACTCCCCCGGAGTTTGTGGATCTATGATTTGAGAAAGGGGAACTTTCTATAGGTGATCTATCTTGACTTCCTGCTCCTTTTGATAACCCGGCGGATGGTGAATTTTGAGTACCGACGGATGAAGCTGGTTGTCTCCCGACGGATGACACAGATTTCCTCCCGATGGATGAAGCATTATGCAACTCGAAAGATGTTGAGTTTTATGCTTCATTGGTAGCAGATTTATCTGTATTATCCTTAGACACTGTTTCTTGATCACTTTCATAATCACTGTCATCACTAACCATCTTCACATTGTCGAATTTGAGGCTCTCATGGTAATCTCCATCTTTCAGTCCTTCAATCTTTTTATCATCAAACACAACATGTATTGATTCCACAACAATGTTGGTTCTTAGATTGTAGACTCTATATGCTTTACCAACTGCATATCCAACAAAAATTCCTTCATTTGCTTTAGCATCAAACTTCCCATTTTGATCAGTTTGATTTCTCAGAATATAACATTTACAGCCAAAGACATGAAGAAAATTTAGAGTTGGCTTCTTGTTCTTAAACAATTGATAGAGAGTCATGCATCTAGCTTGATTAACCAGAGAAATATTATGAGTGTAGCATGCAGTATTTACAGCTTCAGCCCAGAAATATGTTGGCAGTTTAGATTCTTCAAGCATTGTCCTTGCAGCTTCAATAAGTGATCTGTTCTTCCTTTCCACTACTCCATTATGTTTTGGAGTCCTTGCTGCTGAAAACTCATGCAGAATCCCATTTTCCTCACAAAATGCTCTCATGACAGAATTCTTGAACTCGGTTCCATTATCACTCCTGATTCTTCTAACATCGAAATCAGGATGATTATTGACTTTCCTTATGTGATTGATGATGATTTCACTAGCCTCATCTTTAGACTTTAGAAAATATGTCCAAGAGAACTTTGAGAAATCATCTACAATTACTAGGCAAAATCTTTTCCTTGAGATGGACAATACATTGACGGGTCCAAACAAATCCATGTGAAGCATTTGCAAAGGCTCTTCAATTGTTGAATCAAGTTTCTTCCTGAATGATGCTTTAATCTGCTTCCCTTTTTAGCAGGCATCACACAGTCCATCCTTAGAAAACTCCACTAGAGGAATGCCTCTAACCAGTTCTTTCTTTACTAGATCATTCATGGTCTTGAAGTTTAAATGGGATTGCTTCTTGTGCCATAGCCAACTTTCATCCTGACTTGCTTTGCTGAGAAGACAACTTACACATTCTACATTAGATGAGTTGAAATCAGCTAGGTACACATTTCCTTTTCTCACACCAGTGAGAACCACTTTGTTGCTTCTTTTATTAGTCACAACACAGGCATCTGAATTGAAGGTTACTGAGTTGCCTTTATCACAAAGCTGGCTGATACTCAACAAGTTGTGTTTGAGACCATCCACTAAGGAAACCTCCTCAATGATGACATTGTCCTTTGAAATCAAGCCATATCCCACAATATAACTCTTGATGTCATCTCCAAAAGTAATACCTGGGCCAGCTCTATCCTTAAACTCTGTGAGCAGGGTAGAATCACCAGTCATGTGTCTTGAACAACCACTATCCAAGTACCAAAGATTCTTTATGTTTCCCTGCACACATCAAAATCAAATCAAGTTGATTTTGGTACCCAAGTTTCCTTGGGTCCTGCCTTGTTAGCTTTCTTTTTCTGTTTCTTAGGCTTTATCTCATTTGAGTTAGGGATATCAGATTCATCCTTGGTCATTTGAGTCTGGCCTTTGAAACCATTCATTACAACAGAATTATCATGCATATTATTATTAACAGGGAATGGCATGCTATTAGTAAACATGTTATTCCAGTATGGCATGCTAAATGGCCTTTGTAGCATACTAAATGCAGCATAATAAGGATTAGGTGCAAATGGCATGTTAGCAAACTGAGCATTCATATTCTGTGCAGACATAGCATTCATAAGCATGGGAGACATGGCATTCATGTTAGGAAATTGAGGTTGCACAGACATGGAAGTAGGAATGGTAGATTTATAGTTAACAGATAAATGATTTACACTACCACACTTGACATAGATTTTTCTAGGAGCATATTTATCAGGTGTGTAGTTATTGTGTTTGTTAATCCCTACTTTACCATTTCTATTGTTTTTCTTTTTAGTCTTTGTTTTTACCTCAATCTTTTCAAGTCTGTCACTTAACTGTTTGATAGTCATGTGACCAACATTAGCCTTTTCTCTTTCTTAACTTGACTCGATTCTTCTGAAACAAAGTTCTTGGAAACAGACCCATACTTCTCATTTAGCTTAACAAGTTTGGCTTTACTGATAGGCTTGCTCACAGCCGACGGATAAAGATTTTCATCATTCGACGGATAACCCTTTTTGTTATCCGACAGATGATCCTCATCATCCGTCGAGTCTACAATCTGTAAGCACTCCATCTACCAAATTTGGTTCTAGTTTCTCTTTGTTCTTTTTCCAGGCTGCATCATCAAAAGACTCAATTCCTTGAACTTTGGTGATTTGAGCATGGACATCCCTGGATGTTTTCCATGCTTTAATCACCTCTTGTTCACGCTCGAGCTGCTTCTTTAAAATTTCCTCTTTCTTCAAGGACTCAGTTAATTCCTCCTTGGCAATTTTATACTAAATTCTTAATTTTTCAAAATCAATGACTGAGACTCAAGCACATTATTTCTCTCACTCAAAAACAAATTGTTTTCTTTGATTTTAGCATTTTCTTTAGTAAGAGACTTAAGTGTAACACGCAAATGATATAACTATGTAGACATGTCATTTATGGCATCATTACACTCAGCTTTAGATAAATGTGCAAGGTTTGTAGTAATTACCTGATTACTTGAAGAACTTGTTTCTGTCTCATCAGACTTGGCCATTAGGGCTAGATTGACATAGCTGACATCTTCATCTTCATCCAGACCATCTGCTGCCCAGCCATTTTCTTGTGTTATGAAAGCTCTTTCCTTTTGTTTGAGAAGCTCAAAGTATTTTTGCTTATAATCCACTGGCTCAATCTTTTTCTTACTGGAATCTGACTTCCTACACTCACTGGCGAAATGCCCTGCCAAGCCACATTTGAAACAGTTTAATTTTGATTTATCCACCATGTTTCTATTTGGCTTGGCTGCTCCAAAGTTCTTCTTAAACTTGAGCTTGGAAAATCTCCTGGAAAGAAATGCTAGGTGTTCATCAATGTCTTCCATGTCATCTTGGCTCAAAGAATCTTCACTTTCTACTGCAAGCCCCTTGCCCTTGTTCTCACAGACCCTTGAAGTTGATTCAACAGCTTCCATCTTCACTTCCTTCTCCTTTTCCAACTCAGCAACTAGTGCAATGGATCCTCCTTTCTTCTTTCCTCTCTCCATCCTTTCATCCTGCTCTATTTCAAGCTTATAGGTTTTCAGGATGTCATACAGTCTCTCCAAAGTAAACTCCTTATAATCTTGTGAGTTTCTTAATGAGACTGTCATTGGTTTCCATTCCTTTGGAAGAGATCTAAAGAATTTCAGATTGGAGTCTTTTGTCTGATAGACCCTTCCATGCAACTTTAGAGCATCTAGTAGTTTCTGAAACCTACTAAAAATATCAGTGAGAGACTCACTTTCTTCATTTTGAAAATGCTCATATTGCTGAATCAAGAGCTGCATCTAGTAGTTGATAATGTTGTCAAACATATCTCCATCAACTCCATTAAATAGGATGTTCATGGCCTTTTTATCCTTCTTGACTTGTTCAATATCAGGATCAGACCATTCATGCCTTGGCTTGGGGACTGATGGCTCGTTTCCTGTTGCTGCTCTCATTGGAACATGAGGGCCTCTTTCTATGCAGTCAACATAGGCCTCATCTTGAGAAAGCAAATGAAGATGCATCTTTACCTTCCAATGATGGTAATTATCTTTATCCAGAAAAGGGATCTTGACTCCAACATCCTTCTTGTTCATCTTGTTGTATTATTTTGATCTTTAAACTCTTTGTAAGTTAAGAGCTTGCTCTGATACCAATTGTTAGTCCCTTAACAATATGACAAGAATTACAGAAGGGGGGTTGAATGGAATTCTTGAAACTTTTTATTGAAATAAAGTGTTCTAACTCAAATATAAATATAAGTGTATTGATTAGCACAATGCGGAATAAAAACTTAAGTGAATAAAAACACAAGTAATTAAAAACAAGAGTCTTTAACAACTTTCTGGTGGATTTGAAAGATTCCACCAGAGATATATATTATATATCGAGAGAACCCTGTGTGCAGAAATGCTCATAGCTGCTTACAACAATTGAACTTCTAAGACTACAAAAAAATGCTACGAATCCTGCTTACAAATGTTTCTCTGCTTTCTTGCTTACATCGATAGTGTCTTAGTTGCTACTACTTGGTTTATATATCACCAAGATTATAAAAGTAATAAGACAAGATAATTAACAAAAACTATCTAGTCTATTACAATGCTACTTCATTACTCTATTCCAGCATCTTTGAATATCTTCATAATAGCATGGAAATGGCAATGCTTCTTTGTTCTCGAAAACCCAGTTGAATAGGCTACCACATTCCATTTGCATCCACTCGACGCATGTGACTGTGTTGTCACTATCAACAGATATTTGAATTCTTTATCCGTCGGGTTCATGATCATCCGTCGAGTTATTGATCATCCGTCGGGTTGTCTATTTGATCATCCGTCGACTTCATTGTAGGTTATCCGTCGGGTAGCAAACTAGCACTTGACTTCATTTCATTTATGCAGAATTACAAGACATCATCTATGTACAATTAATCAACCTATTCTGCATATCCAGTTAAAGTCAATATGACCTGAATACTACTTACAGAATCTATACAATGGTGAATGCAGAAATGTGTTAGAGACTTATTGTTACATAAGCTACTCACTTGATGGATAATAAGTCATCATCCATCTGGACTATAATGAGTCATCCGTCGGGACTATAAATCTTATCTGTCGAGTGCTATATTATTTCATTAAGTAAAATCTACTAAGGTGTTTTGTTCATGAAATCATCAAGTACACAACATATACACAACAACGATCCTATCGGATAACATTTTGGATAAATATTATCCTGTTATGGATAAACACTATCTTGTTTTGGATAAAAACTCTCCTATTTTGGATAGGTATCAATGGGTTTGGATAATTATCAAAACCGGGATTTTATACAACGCTTTGTACGAAGATAATGTTATCGAAAAGGGTTATCGTATCGAAAATTTTACGCTGGGCCGCGCACGGGTCAAACCGTAATCCGGATCGAAAAAGTCAAAACATGGAAAATGTCCGGAATTACCAAATTAGGTTCGGAAGGAGTTTTCGGAAGAGTTTCGGGTTGTAAAAACGTAAAAACGGTTGAGGTTGGACGATTCCCGGCTTTATAAAATAATTTTGTAATTATTCAGAAAATTATTAATAAATTCATAAATCAATATAAAATCATATAATACTCCAAAAGTTATGAGAAAAATACCTTAATTATCTAAATTTTATTCTGGACCTAATAAAATTAACATACTTAGACTTTACCACATATAAACATCCACATAACCACACCAATCATCAAATAATTCACCAAAATTCACATAATAATCACATAATAATCATTTATTGGTAAAAACAATTACATGTCATGTCCTGGATATTACAGTTATTGCTATTATGACTTGCTGAGCTAGTTAGCTCACTCTTGCAAATCTGTTTATGTTATTTTACAGTTGAAAAGGAAATTGTTGTTAACGAGGATTCCTAGTCGAGTGTGCAAGCTAGGATTCCAGGATAAGATGGACCGAGTTAGCAGGAGCTTTATAATGTAGATGAGTGATGTAAGATTATAAGAATGATATCATTATCAGTTGTAAGCGGAACTAGTTGGGATTTGGTATGTTGTAATAAAAGTTAAGGTTGTGGCTTATTTTCATACTTTAACCTATTGTGATCCATGGTTATGGAAAGTAGGGTTTTACATATATTACTTTCATAAGCAGGTATATATATCGAGTGTGTGTGTTATGAACTCCAAACTTCTGACCCGGGTTTGGAGGGTATCACAGTATGGGTGGACGATAGGGTTTTGACGCGCAGTTCGTCGAGGAATTATCGTTTAGACGATTAAAGTTGTATCTTTTAATTATAGATGCGGATCATTCAAGTTGATCAGGATAAGATGTTGGATAAAGACTGAAAGGGAATGATGTTGGTTATCAAGCTTCTAGCAATCACAGGAGCAGAATATCAGTGAGTTGTCAAAATAGAAGGACAGCGAGGTCATGAGATGCCAGACTGAGATAAGTGTGTTATTGCGGGTGTGACTAACCGCTAAAAACCAAAGGCAAATATCCCTATCATCACTTATTGTTCAAGTGATATTTATTTTGAATCTTATTAAGCAAGTTTTCTACACTTTTCTAATTTCCAAAATAGTTCAATGTTTTTTATATCCAACTACTTATGATTATGTAAATATTTTTCTCTATTCCCACTTCAGAATAAATAAATATTTTACATATCGCTGAATTAAATGTTTGTCATGCAAGTACTCTTCTGTTATTCTATGTTCAGAATAGTTAAATGTTTTTACTTATCAAATTACTGGATTTATAAATGTTTTATACTCTGAGAAAAATTATTTGGTTGCGAGTATTCCTGCCCAAGTGAATGGGGGAATAAAAATTTACAAGGGTCTCGATTATAATGATCCCATTTGAATAAAAGGTTTTAAGATTGGATGGTTATTGGTTGCGTAAGAGGCCGAGGCGGCGGTCCAGCGGAGAGCCATATATTATACAGGATATAATACCTCGCTAGGCCAATATATGCCTTGGGTTCCCCTTTTGTTTAGTTGGATATGCTTCGGCATACCGGTGTTGCTCCGCGGCTGATCACCGGCGGCAAGACACCGTCGTTCGAGGGTTCCAATCTAAATTATTATATTGATTTTGATAATCTTATAAGGAATGATTTATCAAGTGTTTTGGTTTTGAATAAAAGGTGAAATACAGTTTTGAGTCAATTTCTGATTGATGTGGATATTTAGATTCTTGTTAAATATCAAAGGTGGTATTAGTATAGATGATTGATGTTGACTTCAGTATGGGATGTTGTGAGCATCAAAGTTCGTATTGATATCTAATTTGATATGACAACAAAATGAGTATTAATATCAAGAGTTCGGTTTTGAATAAAGTTTATGACTCAATTTATAATCATTGTTTCATGTTATTGTTGTTTACGATATTTCGGTAAACACTGTTTTGCGAGTTCTATTCATGTCAAGATTCAAAGTATTGCTAAAGCATTTTGCTCAAAAATATCGAAATGTTTTTGAATACAAATAAGGAATCAATTTTGAGATTCCTTAACTAAATGTTATGATTCAACAATTATGATTTTAAATGTTCTGCTCAACTGCAGATGTCGGTTTTATATCAAAAGACTATATATATGCTATAATGAACATGCTGAGCATTTTTTTCGCTCATACTTGTCTGTTATTAAATTTAACTTCCACTGAGGATTAGCTTGCATTGTTTAGCCGCGTAATTCGAGAAAGCAAAGGAAGAAGCTTTTGGAAGGTGGATGGTCCAGGGTTTGCGGACTAGTGTAAGTTCTGTTGTGTAAAGTTTTTTATATTATATTATAGTTGTGTATTTTGTATAGTTGGGACTAGTATACTTCTTTTCGAAGTTATACTAGCAGGTTTAGTTTTGAGTTTGTAAATTATTGAAAAGAGTTTGACAAGAAAGTGAAAAATTTATTGGTGGAATTTCGAATTCTTGTTTCTAGAACAGTAACCATAAAATATCTTGGTGTTGTTTGTGGTCACAAATGCTATATTTCAATTGCTGGCATTTATTTATTGATTAAACAGGTTAATTTTGGATTGAGGTTTCATAGTGACGACCAAATCCTCTGACCCCGGATTTGGGGGCGTTACATTTATAATCTGATATGAGAAATGGATGAACTGAAAATTGAATAGAAAATTTTCCGAAATACTAAATCTTCTTATACTACGTAACGAAACAAAACCGAGTCATATATCTCCTAATTTAATATGATTTGAAAATAGCCAAAAATAAAATTTCAGATATTTAAATTGTATGATTATATATGTATGTAATAGAAAAGTTTTGTAGAAGTACATTATATTTTATTCAAATTACTAATTTGAACACATATATAGTTCTATGGATTTGAAGAATTAAACTAAATTTAATTGAAATGATATATGATAAGAGATCTGAAAGATGTAATCCGATTAGATTTCGAGAACCAAATTATACCGATCCGACTTGTAGTTTAAAATTAAATAATTTACTGAAAAGGGTGTAAAATACAAAATTTGATTTTTAATAACATTGTATTTTATTAAAATTACTATTTTGAACACAAATATATTTTTATGGATTTGAAAAACTAAACTAAATTTCATTAAAATGAGATAACATAAGAGATTAAAAAGATGTAATCCGATTAGTTTTCGAGAACCAAATTAAACTGTTTTGAAATGTAGTTTGAAATTAAAAATATTTACCGAAAATGATACAAAATACAAAATTTGAATTTTTAATTTGAACTAATCAAAATGGAGTCATATATTATCCTCACTTAATATGCAGTGAAATATCCCAAATTCCTATTTAAAATAATATTTAGACCTGGACGATTTTTCTACCCTTAGGCGTAAGTAAAAAACGTGAACTCGATACCTGAAATATTTCATTAAATAAATTAAACTTTTATAATACCCCTCTTAGAGAATCTTGCATTATTACTAATTTTTGAAATATAAAGAGGTGAAATAACTATTAGTAACATTTCATTTAACTAAGACCGACCTTCCGAAATGTGTCTTGTTTCGAATAACCTTCTATTAAATCACTTAATTGAGATACGATCTGAAATCCGAATATTTTAATTCAATAATTAATTTACAACCTAATTCAACCCATCCGAAAAATTAAAGATCCAAAAAATTAAAAAAAATTGATCTGAAATACTAAATGTTCTTATAAATGAGAAGCAAACATAATTGAGTCATACATTTCCTTAATTTAATATTTTTTGAAAAAAAAATATATTTAAACATTTCTTTTATATTGAAATACGATTACAAATCCGAAAAATGTAATTCGATCCTTTTTCGAGAACCAAATTACACCGATCCGAGTTGCAACTGAAAATGAAATTTTTTACCGAAAAGGAAATGAAATACTAAATTTCATTTTAATTTGTAACTGGACAATATGGAGTCATATACTATCCCCAAAGAATATTATTTGAAATAGGTCAAAATATTATTTAATTTTATCTTTTAAATAACATGATGTTTGTACGCTTTAGACTTAAAGGCAAAAACGTAAACTCGATACCTGAAATGTTTGAAATACTAAAGTTTGTTATAAATAGGAAGAAAACATAATTAAGTCATAAATTTCCCTAATTTAATATTATTTGAAATAAGCAAAATATATATTTAAAATTTTCTATTGTTTATGATAATATAAATATTTAATTAAGGATTTTTTGTAAAAGTACATTATATGTTATTAAAATTACTTTTTTGAACCGAAATATATTTTTATGGATTTCAAAATTTAAACTAAATATAATTGAAATGATAGACGCTTACAAATCTTAAAAATGTAATTCGAAAATTTTTCGAGAATCAAATTAAACTGATCCTAATTGTAGCTGAAAATGAAAAATATTACCGAGAAGGGTGTGAAATACTAAATTTCATTTTAAATTGTAACTAGACATAATGGAGTCATATATTATCCCCAACGAATATTTTCTGAAATAGCCAAAATTAATATTTTATTTTATCTTTTCAACCGGACGATGTTTGTACGCTTTAGGCTTAAAGGCAAAAATGTAAACTCGATACCTGAAATGTTTGATTAAATAAAGTAAACATTTACTGGACCCTTCTTAGAGAATCTTTCATTAATAATAAATTTTGAAATATAAAGCGGTGAAATAATTATTAGTAACATTTCATGTAACTAAGGCTGGCCTACCGAAATGTGAGAAGATGAATTGAGATAAGATGAAAGTTCTGAATCATAAAATTTGATAATTAATTTACAACCTAAATAAACGATCTAGAAAAAGGAAGAACCGATAAATTGAACAAAAAAAATCTGAAATACCAAACCTTCTTATAAATTGGAAACAAACATAACTGAGTCATACATTTCCTTAATTTTATATGATTTGAAATACGTAAACATTATATTTAAAAATTTTATTTTGCTATGATAATTAAAGTATTTAATCAAAAATTTGGTTCCATTTTTTAAAAAAAGCCAAAATTCATTAATAATAAATTTTGAAATATGAAGCGGTTAAATAAGTATTAGTAACATTGCATGTAACTAAGACTGGCCTGCTGAAATGTGTCTGGATTGAAATAACCTAATATAAAATCACCGAATTGAGATCCGATATCCGAATCTTAAAATACTTTTTTTATATGTTATAATAAGTACTTTATTTTAAAAAAATATATTTGTCTTGATTTCAATAACTAAACTAAATTTCATTGAAATGAGATACGATTACAGATCCGAAAGATGTAATCCAATTAATTTTTTCTAACCAAATTAAACCATTTCGAATTGTAGTTCAAAATTAAAATTGAACTGAAAATATTGCGAAGTACTACATCAGATTTTAAATTAGAAATGAACAAAACCAAGTCATATATTATCCAAAACTGATCTAATTTGAAATATTCATAATTGAAAAAATTGTATGTTTATTAAAATATTATAATATAATCATAATATTTTGGAACACTACTTTATTATATAATTAAAGTACTATTTTATGATTATAAATATATTATTTAAGTCTTACAGATTGAAATATGAACAAGTTATGATCCAAATTCATCCAAACCCAATTTAATACAAATTGAATTTCTGTGAATTTTTTCCAAAATTTAACCCTCGTTATTCTGAATTTTACCCAAAACTAATCACATCCGGTCCGAATTGCCACGTTTACGAATACCTTTATCAATGTGTGTACATGAATTCACTTTTAGAGTGTTATTCCATAATTTTGCTTTCTTCCTTTCTTAACTACCTATAAATTATGTATAACTAATGCACACATGTTCGAGACACACCTTAAATAAATTAAAAAATTAAATTAATATTGGCTAATTCGCTGATTGAAAGTTTGGTTTCGGCCAAATTGAAAAATCTGGAAAAATTACTTAATTTCACAAATTTGTGTAATAACTAAAGTATCTTTTGTTTTGTTCATATTCCTATTACCTATAATATAATAGTCATTTTGTCAATTGCAATGGCTTCCTAGAGTGAATGGAAACACTAAAAACAAACAGCATACAACAGTGCACAACACTCTTCTCAGAAGTAAAATATTAATTATTTGATATGTTATCTAACAATATAAACTAGCTTCTAAACCCGTGTAAGGTACGAGCAATTCTTATCTATTAATTTTTAAGTATTTTAATATTTATTTAATATATTTTACAAATATTTGTAGCTGAAGAATATGAGTATATTTATAAAAAAAAATCTAAGAACGTGTAATATTGAGAGTGATTGTAGTATAAAAGAAAATATTATTTTAATTTTCTTTACCGAACATTTTGTTCTTTAAAATAAATGATTTGAATTAACTACGCAATAAGAATTGATCCAAATCATTAAAGTAGAGCATGATTAATATTAATAATGGTAGCTAAACATTTCATACCGAGACGTTCTTAGTTTTTAACAGTAATGAAAATTTTAAAATTATCATGAAATGGGCGATGGTCGTTATGTGCGTTGTTTTAAAAGTTTTTTTATTTTCTCACCATGTTCAAATATCAGCGGTATTAATTACTTCCCCCATGCAATACATGGGCATACTCGACGTCACATATTATGTGCTTACGGGGGTATATATTGATTCTAAATTATTTATTTATAAATATGATTTTATGTTTATAATTTCTAACTAATTATCGGTTCATAGGGAATGATCCTATACTCTTATTATAAGATCGTGAGTGGATATACATATATTTTGGTAAAGAGAATAATCTTCTTTTTAAATATTTTTGTCTCAAATTTATTTCTTTACGACCTCCTTCCATAGATGACTAAAAAATTTACCGAGTTATTTTTGTACTGGCCAATCCCCTTGACATTTTACTCCTGTTGGGATAAACCTGATTATTTGATTGTATTGTAAGACATATATAAACTATACGTCAATTTTAATGGTAAAAAAGTAATCAACCAAATTAGCAAAGTAATGAAATGGAGGGTAATCAATTGACTTGTAAATTACATATGTGTTGAAAATCTGTGAAGGGTTTGGTTCGGTCAGTTTGTATTCGGTTTAAAAAATATTAAAACCAAACTGTAACCATATTATTGGATCAGTTTTAATTCGGTTTGGTTATTAATTGGTTCAGTTTTAAATGGTGCAGTTTAGTTCGGTTTTATTCCATATTGGTTTCGGTTTCAGTTTTTGGTCCGAGTTTGCTCATCCCTAGAACAATCACAAACATGTACAATAACATCTCGATGAATGAATATATTCGAGAATGTAATTTTTTAATTTAGTGAGATTATTAATTTATTTGATGAGTTTATTTATTTATCGAATGTTTGTCTATCGATACTGTATATTTTATGCTTATGAATATCCCACACTATTCTTTTATAAAATTAGTATAAAGAGGCTAACATGGTTCAACGGTTACAGAGAAAAATATATTTCTAAAATTACTATGATTAGAAGATAATGCTTCGGTTCGTTGATTAGCATAAGTTGGCTATGTTACACAAGAAACTTGGGTTTAAAACGAAAAAATTTATTAAAGTAATCTATGAACTCTAAATTTAACTATAAATAAAAAGTTGTACAATTAAAAAATATATACTCTTGTTGTTTTGCCCTAGTATAAAGCTAGTATATAGAAATTAGTTAATTAATCAAGTCTCAAATCATTATATTTTTTAGATAAATAAAAATAAATATCAAATTAAATATAGAGTAAGATACAGCGTAAATAAATAACCTCTATATCAACACTTGATGTTATCAAGACTTACATAAATGTGTTTCTAGCTCAAGTGGTTGATATACTAAATTTACAAATAGTTGACTTGGGTTCGATTCCCATCCAAAACAACAATTTTTAATATTTAATAAAATACAGGGGAAAATAGTAATTACGAATAAAATGTTTCCCCAAAAATTTGATGGTGCAGTATTATATATAATAGATTTGTTAAGTTTTGGTAGTTGTAAAATAGTAAAAGTAGACTAACTGAAGTGACATATACAAAGATTAGGTAATACTACAGTGCGCATGCGCATAGTTAAATGCATGTCTCTCTCCTGTCTATACAGTGCCATTAAGTAGACGACTACACGTCTGTGGCACATTTAACAGTATGTAAGCGAACAGTCACCCTAGGAAAAGGCGTAGGAAAAAGGAGAAAACCCAGTCGTTCTCACTTCCCCATAGATTTCCCTATATATACCGTTCCATTTTTTGTAAGCAAGTACACCCTTTAATCACATATTTACCCAAAATCTGTTTTATCATGGCCTACTCCTTGGTACCCTCGTAAAGCATATGTCCCAATGCATGTTTTCTTTCCTTTTATTTTTCTTTTTTTAATCATAATTATTTTCTAATAAAGAATGTATTTTGTATTTTGTGTACACGTAAACAACTTTCAGTGATAATAACTCTGCATCGGACGATGAAGAAGTCATGCGAAGCATTGATGCTTATGAATATGACCCACGTGAGAATATTGAGAAGTCACTGGGCAACTTCAACATCAACATTGCCACCATTCGTGATCAGATGCAGGAGCTCACAAAAAGTTTCAAGGAATTTAGCGAGAATTTTACTGAGCAGCACAAGATCATGGAAGAAAACATGAAACTCATGACTTTGGAAGCCAGAAATATAAGCAAAGAGATCAAGGAAACCATGTACAGGGAGGACTGAAATGAGATGTTGATATTCTATTAGTGTCTATTAAGTTTCTTCTCTATCTTTATTATTATATGTTGCGTGTGTTTTTTAAGATTATAAACTTTTCATGCTTTAACGAACCACAATGTTGAAAAAGATGTCGATTGTAACGCCCTCCAAATCTGGGGTCTAGATCTGGGGGTTAATTTCTAATATCCAACATAACACAAACCTGTATAATAATTATGCAAATATATATCTAACCTCTTACATCTATCCAGGATCTTTTGAGGTTGAGGTACATAACACAAACCTGTATAATAATTATGCAAATATATATCTAACCTCTTACATCTAGCCATGATCTTTTAAGGTTGAGGTATGAAAATAAGAACAACACACTATCTTTATTACAAACCCAAATATAAAATCTCATAGAACTCTCTTTATTACGAACCTTTTTCTAAACAAGTTTTAAGCTAAATTCATTTTATTTCAAACACACACGACTTTTATCTACACTACACATGCTCAGGTGGCTCAAAGTTCTCTTTTATTGGGATCAACACATTTGGTGCTAGAGGGTCCCGTTGCTTGACACGTTTATTTACCACGCGAGTCCGAGTCCGAATAGGTTTCATTCTCTTTCTTGACTGAAAAAGACAAAGTCAGTAACAACAAAAGGGGGTAAGCCATAATTTGCTCAGCAAGTCCATAATATATAAACAGTATTATAAGAAAGCTAAATGAAATGGTAATCTGTAAAGGTGTAACCTATAAGGAAATAATGAAGGCCACTATCGGCGATTATCAATAAACTAGACTGGACACAAGTTTGCGCTCATATCTTGCTGATCAGTCAGGATACAGTGCAGATCTACACCTCTTTGTATAGATCCATTCGGGTACCCACGCTCTACGACCCAAAACATGGATCCAGTTAATTCCCGGTCCATAGGATCTAGTATATACCTGATCCTCATCATCACCATCTAGTCCACAGATGAGCAACCGTAACTTTCGGTATGCTTCGATGTATCACAACATCAGAATATATCAGGATATATATAATGTGTAATCTATTGAAATATGAATAGAGTATTCAGTGAATCAAGAGAAATCTGGAATCGAAATGAAATATAAACAAAAGAACAATAATTGTGTATCAGTGTAAGTGAACAGGAATTATCAGTGTTGTTAGGTCACACACACACTGTAGAGGGGGTGAATATAATGTATAGTACAATCAAATCGAACTTTAATAACTCAAGTAACAGAAAAAAAAACTTTATTGAAACAATAAACTCTATTACAGTATGGAACTGTTACCTCTCAGTGATGAACAAATATCACGAGAGCTGCTAGGGTTACAATGAATAATCTTCTCGAATATGATAACACTTATAGTGTAAACCCTATGTATATGTTTATATACTACACAGTTACAAGATAATCGCTAATTGATATGGAATATAATTCTGCTTTCTAAAATATATCAATCAGATATCTTTTCTTCCAAGTATTATATTCTTCATAGAATTCCTTCTTCATGCATATCTCTTCCTATATTTGTCTCGATCTTCTTTCCTTTAATCAGCTGTTGTCCTTATCTGAACGTCCTTCAGTACTTAAGTTCTGATATCTATCTTCTGATGATTATCTCCTGATAATATAAGTACTGATATCCTTAAGTCCTGACTTCCAGTAAGTACTGATTTATCCTGTTTAAGTAAGATCTGAAAACTAAACATAAATCATATTAGCCATGACATTATCAAATATATCTAACAATCTCCCCCAACTTGTAAATTAGCATAATATACAAGTTTAACAGATATTTGATTATGTCAAAAACATTAAGTACAAATGCATGAGAATTAGACTAGATAACTATAACTTACAGTCCTTAAAGCTTTACCAATCTTTAACATCTGATAACAACTTCAGTCTGTATTTATATCAGAATTTAAGTAGTTGTAGATCTTGACTTGGCTTCATCTTCTGATCTCTCTGATGTCAGGAGTTGTTCTGAGATAGTTCTTCAACAAACATCTCTCAGCATATCTGAGTTCATCAATCATCCTCCTTTTAGCATCTTTAAGCTCTGCAGTATCTTCACCAATTTGAAAGATTGCAGCCCTGAGATCATTAATTCTAGCTTTTCTTATATCCCGATCCAGTCTGATCAAATATGCCTTATCAGACTCAAGATTGAATTCCACAGCCCTATAACCCAAAAAGGTAGTTATAATCTTAGCAGTGTTGGGCTTTATTTCAACTATATCACCCTTGTGATCTCTGTACTTTGGAAGATATGTGCTGTCAGACATAACATAATAAAGCCTTTTCTGTCTCTGAATCTGATTCTTCAAAAAGTTTACAGCACTTTCAGTTATTCTGTCATTCACTTGAAGTAAGAATAATACATGCTCCAGTTCTTCAAAATACTTCAATGGAATGGCATTTTCCCTTATATGATAAACCCTACCATCTGTCATGAAGTACAACAAGATGTGTTCTTTCAAGTAGGTATGTGGTAAACCATTTGTACAGATTCCAGTTGATTCAATCTCTCAGGAGTTGCTCCAATACCTGGTTCACTCAAGGAAGTTGGATCATTGGTAGTGTTTTGTATTCTTCTTTCATCAGCACTTCCCAATCTAGTTTTATCTCTTGCTTCCTTTCCAGTAATCACTCTTGCTTCAAAACCACTTGCAGCAATCTTCAAAGGTTGAGTCTCTTTTGCTTTAGTGAATCCTGGTAGGAGTGTCTTTGATTTATCTTCTAATAGCAAGTTAACTTGAGCTATGTCAGAGGTTACTTGTTTCATTAAAATATCAGAACTTACTATCTCTTGACTCTGAACAACTTGAGCCATGTCAGAGGTTGTCTTAAAAACTTTTCTTGAAGTCAGAGCAAGATCTGCATCTTCATCAGTAATTTCTTCATTCACAGGAGGCACATAAACCTTGATAGGTTCACCAACTTTTTCTTTGCCCTTAGACCTTGGATCTATCTGCGGTTGTGATTTAGCCATGGTTGCTTCAGTATTTGTCCTTTCTTTTATCACAATGCCTTTGAGTTTTGGAAGTTTCTTTTTACCAGAAGCTTCAGATTTAGACTTGACTTTTTCTGATTTAAGTCTGGCTTCTTTTTCCATTAAACTCTCCAAGTCCATTCCTGGATTTTCTTGAAGAAATAACTGTCTTGACATTTCTTCATCAAGATCTAAAAGTTCACCAGAACTTATCCTTTTACCAGTAGCAGAAGTGATTCTTTTTCCAGTATTAGAACTTGTCATGTGACTTGTGATTTCAGCTTTTCTTGATGAGAAACTTCTACCTTGACTATGACCTCTACCCATTCCAGGTTTTCCTTGATCATCCTTTTCATCATCCTTCCCCTTCAGTGTCTTATCAGTTTTACATTTGGACTTAATTACTTTCTCCCCCTTTTTGGCATCAGCAGGTAAGAGAAGAGAGACAAGCAATTCCACTGAGGCTTGGATTTCATTAAGTTGAGATTGCTGAGAAGATTGATTTTTTAGAATATCATCAATCTGAGCTTGTTGTTTCTCTTGAGTCTTCTCAATATAAGCAACTCTGTCAAAGGTAGGTTGGAAGAATTTTTTCTTATAAAATCTTCTGAATTTGTTCTTGCTTCATTAATTCTTCCTGAATTTTATGTATCTCTGCATGAGTAGTTGAATGAAGTCCTTGTAGATTTTTAGTACTCAATGCAGTGACTCTAAGCTGTGTTTTGAAATCATCAGTGATTAACATCTCATCAGCTTTTGTCAAGTGCTCAGCAAGATTCTTTGCAGATGGAACACAGGTAACTGAGTTCAATTCCTTAGTCCACTCTTGTCCTGCAGGAGTTTCACTCCAAGGCACTGGTGCTTCTCTGATGACAAACTTCTTAACTAGTTCAGATTTAAGAACAGTTTGTTGAGGTGCATGTCCTGAAGGACCTGCTTCATCAGCATCTGCATTTGGAGCAGCATCACCAGTATCTCCAGCATTTGCAGCATCAGAACTTTCAGAATCAGCATCTTCTGATAAAACAATAGTATGAGAAGTAATTGAGGCTTCAGCATCATCCTCTAAGTGCTGATCTGGATCTAAGTTCTGATCAACAGCCATATCCTGATGCTCACCTATATTCTGATCATCATCATCTATATGCAGAGAAGGTGTAGTAGATAATTCTGGAGTTTGAGCAACATCAGTAACAGGTGTTGTTGATGGATTAGTTGATGTTGGAGCTTCTAAGTAAAGTATTTCAGGCAGAACCAAGTTCTGGATATCAATTTCAGCACTTGTGCCTGGATCAGCAGGAGATATAGTCTTTTGAATAGGAGACACATATGGTGTGTTTACCATTTCAGTAGCAGCTTCCTGAGTTAGAGTTAATGGAGAAACAGTGACTTGAGCAGAGTCCTTTTCTTGTGAGATCAGAGATTCCTGATCTCCTTCCTTAGCTGCTGCTTCCTCATCATCTGAAACTGGCCTCTTAGCTCTCTGTTTCTTGTATCTCTTTGAAGATGGGGATTCCTTGGGAGTTTCAGAAGAAGTCCTTTTTCTAAGCCTTTTGAGAAGCTTAGATCCCCCAATTCCAGAATCCTTCTGAGAATGAACTTTCTCAGCTTCTTTGACAACAGGTTCTGATGTAGAAACCTGTTCCTCACTGTCAGATTCATCTCTCAAAACAATCCTCCTTCTCTTCTGAGGTGTTTGAGGAACAGTCTTTGTCCTCTTAGGTATGGAAGATGAAGGCTTCACAGTAGGTGCTGAGGATGAGGGTTGAGCTGTTTGTGAAGTTGAGAGATATGATTTGAGATATGTTCTGAGGGATGGTTGAGTAGTATGAGTAGTATGTTCTGATGGTTGTTGTAGTGTTTGGGATGTGGTGGTAGGTTGGACATCAGAATAAACAGATCTATAAGTTTCAGGATCAGCATTTACCAAGATCTGTTTTACAGACTGAGGAATCTGTAAAGGTCTAACCACCCTTTTCTTAAGATCAGCATTTACCAGGTCATTAAAGGCTCGTTTTGTAATTTTGAATGGTGAAATTAAGGTACTGGCTAGTTGAGGGGTATTAGTACAGCAAAAGTTATATATAAGCTGACAGAATCTAGCAAAATAAACTACATATCTATCTTTTATCATCCTATCCCCTATGAAACCTATCACATCATTTGCAAAATCGAAATGAGTTTGGTTAATGATTGCATACCCGATGTGCTGACTCATTATAGGGATTGCATCAAAGTTGGAACACTTATTCCTAAAAGCTTTAGTGATGCAGTCGAAGAAGAAACTCCATTACTTTCTGATATGAGCCCGTTTCAACTGCCCAAACTTAGCCAAACTCTGCTCATACCCCAAACTGGCCATTAACTCCTGAAGAGCTAATTCCTCCGGGGTTGAAAAAGTACATCCTTCTGGTAAATGGAGGGCCTTGCGAATTGTACCATGAGTTACCACATGTGTAGAATCATCCACTTCGAAAACAATACTGGGAGTACCATGTGTACCACCATTATCAAAGTGCCCAGTCCGCCAAAACGTCAGAACTTGTTGGCTCGAAAAGACTGAAGGCTGGGTCAATGCATACCTAATTTAACTGTATGCAAGAAGATCTTGCACAAAATGCAACTCAGACGGAGCTTCAGCATGATCAAGAATTGCAGCATAGTTATTTGGAACAAACTTAGCTCCATCAATGATTAAATCCTTAGGTGCCATGAGAAAAATTGAGATTTAAGAGTGCCTGTTAGGTGTTTGACAAAATGTATGTATGAAAAACCAACGTCAGGAGATGAGAGAGAGTAAAAACAAAGAAAGAGAGATAAAGTGTAAAAGTAAATAAAAGATTCTACAATCTTCTCTCTCTCTTACCTTATACTTGTAAAAAAAATATAACCGTTGGACACCTGTCAGACATGCAGTAATAATGAATAGTTAATGGGCACGGGAAAACAGTAATCATTACTTACCCACTTGTTGTTTTTCAAGGAAAAACAGTTCCACTTACCCAGTTATTCCATTAAACGAGGTAAATCAGTTTTAATTCAAAATTGAAACTGTTCCCACTTATTCAATTATTTTTCACTACAACTCCAATATTCTGAGAAAAATTCAAGAATGAGAATGACCAAAATAAATCAAGTAAATAAGTACTGAAATTGTAAGATCAGAACATAATTTAAATCAAAATAGAAATGGTCATTAAAACATGGATATATCAGGATTTATCAGTGCACTTAAGTTACAAACATCTCAGAGACAAAAACTTGCAAAGAAAAAGGAAATTCCATTAATATATCAAGAGAATACATTCATGAAATTTAAATTACATCAGAGCTTTACAAGATTGTCATAAGCTTCTATACCAAACATCAACAGCCTTAGTCCTAGCTCAAGAAGCAGGGCAAGGCTGACGATGAAGAAAAACAGGAAGAAGAAAATAAATTATTTCTTCTTCCTACTCTCGACAAACAGAATAGCGAGTCTGATGATTCGCTCTTGCTGGCGGAGAGCTTCCCGCCTTTCCTCCTCCAATCGCTCCAAATGGCGATGGTAGTCCATATAGAAGAACAGGAGGTGGGTGAGTACCTCCTGGGGAACTAAGTCCCATATCTCATCAGGAATGGCAGTGACATGTCATTCCTGCTGCCAGGCTTCACAGCTCAGCTCCATGTTGAATGTTTCATAGTTCAAAAACATATTTTAATTGATCATGGTGTTTTTGATATAAAGAAAATGAAGGTGAGTTTGTGATAAAAGAATTGATGTATAGGCTGATGTGAAGTGGGTGTTTATATAGGAAAAAGAATGCCAGGAGACGCAAGGAATTTAATACTGATAGGTAGAATTAATTCTACCTCGTCTCCCTAGACTTGGAAAAAGAAAAACAGTCATTGAAGAGGTAAAACATGGTTTAATGCGCACAAGAAGCAAGTAAAAATGACTGTGCATGTACGTGTACCACTATCCCTAAATATAGTGACTGTTAATCTTCCACTTCAACATATTCTGGTTTAAACTGAGACTGTTTTTAAATTTTATCCACAAATAAGTCAAGTAAAGAATCAGAGTTTAATATCAGAACTTAGACTTATATCAGAACTTAACAGTCATCAGAACTTGATTTCTTAACTCGAAAAGTGAATGGCTATTTTTGTAATTCCCACACAAATTCTGATATAGATTCTTCAGAACTTAATCATTAGATCGTTCAATCAGAACTTGTCCTCAGAATATATGCAATGTGATACATAAACTGTTCATCTAAAATAACATAGATCACCACTGTAATTTTCATCATTTATATGGAGTGTTTAGTGTGTGCATTAAGCTAAATATCAGACAAAGAGTAAAGTCTGATTCACTTCAGTACATCTTAGAAATAAGGCATAACTAAAACTTTACTAAAAACCTGTCATTATTCTGAAACCTACTATTGAATGAGTACATACTTGAGTCCACCTCATTTGTTTTGTGCTAATTTTGTGCATCTTTTTTAAATTCCATTGTACAGTGGCTTCTCAGTATAAGTGAGTCACGACTGCTTATCAGAATTTATGCTATTATCAGAGTATTTCTCCAGTAATCACAGAGTGTGAAAAGTCACCAAGAAAATATTTTTGCTTTTCTGATGCATATTTACTTAATACCAGCAATGCACTTGGGTCGTCCCTTCCACATTTTTACTCTAGATCTCAAAGGAGTACCTGATTTTAATCCTTGATTCTTTTTCTTATTCTTTTGATAAGTGAGGTTTATCAGCACTTAGTACATTCAATAGATTTACTAGCATCAGAACTTAACAGATGAGAAGCATTATTCTAGTTTGTGACTTAGTAATAAGATAGACAAAGTAAACTCAACTAAGCTCAATATCATAGTTTACTCGTGTCAATAGATTTCCACAGAAATAATTACTCTAACATGGAATCCCTAGGTTATTAAAGACTACTAGGTCAGCATCTAGCACAGGTATCCTCATAGGATAAAATAGTTACACAAACAGACATATCACTATCAGAGTTTAGAAAGTCACATTAGACAACATTCAGTACTTAAGCAATTTTCAATTAAGCACAGAATTCACAAAGAGAGTAATTTCTATAAATACTGATCATAAAGTCTGATGCATCAAAACAAAACTAGGCAGATTTAAAGAAAGAACCTGAAACCATTCCAAGTTCATTTACCAATCTTGTAAAAGTAGCTTCACACAGTGGTTTTGTGAAGATATCTGCTAGTTGTTGATCTGTTGGAACAAAGTGCAATTCCACTGTACCTTCATCCACATGTTCTCTTATGAAGTGTACCTGATGCTGATGTGCTTGGTCATTGAGTGTTGAACTGGATTACCTGTCATAACAATAGCACTTTGATTATCACAGTAAATAGGGATTTTGAAATATGTTAACCCATAATCCAGTAACTGATTCTTCATCCAAAGAATTTCTGCACAACAGCTTCCTGCAACAATGTACTCTGCTTCTGCAGTTGATGTGGAAATTGACTTTTGTTTCTTGCTAAACCAAGAAACCAATCTGCCTCCAAGAAATTGGCAGCTTCCACTAGTGCTTTTCCTGTCAATTTTACAACCTGCAAAATCTGCATCTGAGTAACCTATTAGTTTAAAATCTGATTCTCTGGGATACCACAATCCTAGATCAGCTGTTCCTTTAAGATACTTGAATATTCTTTTCACAGCTCTTAAGTGAGGTTCTCTTGGATCTGCTTGAAATCTTGCACAAAGACAGGTAGCATACATAATATCAGGTCTACTAGCAGTTAGATAGAGTAGAGAGCCAATCATACCTCTGTAATCAGTAATATCTACTGATTTACCAGTATCCTTGTCCAGTTTTGTTGCAGTGGCCATGGGAGTGGATGCACTTGAACAATCTTGCATTCCAAATTTCTTCAGCAAGTTTCTGGTGTACTTAGTTTGACAAATAAAAGTGTCTTCTTCATTCTGCTTGACTTGAAGGCCCAGAAAATAGCTAAGTTCCCCCATCATACTCATCTGATACCTTGACTGCATCAGTTTGGCAAACTTCTTGCAAAGTCTATCATTTTTAGAACTAAAAATGATATCATCAACATAAATCTGGACCAGAAGTAAGTCCTTTCCATGGTTGAGGTTATTCAGTGTTTTGTCTATAGTTCCTCTGTTGAATCCACTTTCCAGAAGAAACTGAGCTAAAGTCTCATACCATGCTCTAGGAGCTTGCTTAAGTCCATAAAGTGCTTTATCAAGCCTGTAGACATAATCTGGATATTTGGAATCTACAATTCCTGGAGGTTGTTCAACATATACTTCTTCCTCCTATTCTCCATTGAGAAAAGCACTTTTCATATCCATTTGAAAGACAGTAAACTTTTTGTGAGCAACATAAGACAAAAATATCCTTATGACTTCCAATCTAGCAACTGGTGCAAATGTTTCATCATAATCAATTCCCTCATGTTGAGAATATCCTTTTGCAACCAGCCTTGCCTTATTCCTTGTAATTATGCCATCACTATCAGTTTTGTTTCTGAATACCACTTTGTACCAACAACAGATCTATTCTTTGGTCTTGGCGCTAGGGTCCAGACTTTGTTTCTTTCAAATTTATTTAACTCTTCCTGCATTGCTTGCACCCAATCAGCATCTTGAAGAGCTTCTTCCACTTTCTTTGGCTCATTCTGAGAAAGAAAAGAGTTGAAAAGACATTCATTTGAAGTAGCTGTTCTAGTTCTGACACCTGCATCAGAATTTCCAATTATCAAATCAGGTGTATGTGATTTAGTCCACTTCCTTGCAGATGGAAGGTTCTCTCTAGAACTGGATGCTCCCCCATGATCCATGTTGTCTTTATTTTCATTTTCTGATGCTCCCCCTGAAACTATGCTCTCTGAGTTGGATTCTTCAGAATTTAGATTTTCAGAACTATCATAACTTGGCTTATCAGAACCTGATGAATCAGAACTTGAAGAGCCAGATGTATGTTTTGATGCTTCTTGAGATGTGGTAAGATCTTGACTATGCCCCCCTGCATAGGTGCATCTTCCTTTGGCGTAATCACCACAGTTTCAATAACTTCAGAGTTTAATCCATCAAAGTTTGCAGTATCAGGACTTAGATTGTCAGGATTATCAGTATCAGAATTTGAGTCTTCATTTTTAAATCTCAGCTGATCATGATCAATAAAATCTTCAAGTCCAGTAATTTTCTTGTCATCAAAAGAGACATTGATAGATTCCATGACCACTCTTGTTCTCAAGTTATAGACTCTGAAGGCTTTTGTGGAAAGTGGATATCCAACAAAGATTCCTTCATCAGCTTTTAGATCAAATTTGGATAGTTGTTCAGGATGAGTCTTAAGAACAAAACACTTGCATCCAAATACATGAAAATACTTCAGATTTGGCTTCTTTTTCTTCACCATCTCATATGGTGTCTTTCCTTGCTTGTTAATGAGTGTTACATTCTGAGTAAAATAAGCAGTTTACACAGCTTCAGCCCAGAAATAGGTTGGAAGCTTTGCTTCATCAAGCATTGTACGTGCAGCTTCAATGAGAGTTCTATTCTTCCTTTCAACAACTCCATTTTGCTGTGGAGTTCCAGGAGCAGAGAATTCCTGCTTGATTCCATGGTTTTTGCAAAACTCTTCCATTATCAAATTCTTGAATTCAGTACCATTATCACTCCTTATTGTCTTCATAGAATCTTTGACCAATTTATCCAGTTGCTTGACATGATCAATCAAGATAGATGCAGTTTCACTTTTTGTGTGCAAGAAATACACCCATGTGTATCTGGTGAACTCATCCACTATGACCAGAGCATATTTCTTCTTTGCAATAGACATGACATTTAATGGACCAAATAGATCAACATGTAGTAGGTGATAAGGCTCAAGAATTGATGATTCAGTCTTGCTCTTGAATGAGGATTTTCTTTTTTTAGCCTTCTAACAAGAATCACAAAGGCCATCAGGAGCAAACACTGACTTTGGCAGTCCTCTCACAAGATCTTTCTTGACTAGTTCATTTATATTGTTGAAATTTAAATTAGAGAGTTTCTTGTGCCAATTCTAGCTTTCTTCAATTGATGCTCTACTCATCAGACAGATTGCAGAACCATTAGTACTTGTTGAAAGCTTAGCTTCATAAATGTTACCACGCCTGTATCCTTTCAGAACAACTTTGCCTTTAGATTTACTTACAACTTCACAGTGTTCTTCAAAGAAATCAACATGATAACCTCTGTCACAGATTTGACTTATACTTAGCAGATTGTGTTTAAGTTCTGAGACCAGAGCTACTTCTTTAATGATGACATTCCCAAGATTGATATTGAAATATCCCAAGGTTTTTCCAATGTTGTCATCTCTGTAAGAAACACTTGGGCCAGCTTTCTCCACAAAGTCTGATAGCAGGGCTTTATTACCAGTCATATGTCCTGAACATCCACTGTCCAGAACTAGGATGTTTTTCCTGTTGCCCTGCAATCACAAAGACCACTAATTATTAGTTTTAAGGACCCAGACTTGCTTGGATCCTTTGGCCTTATTAAGTTTGTTAACATTTGCAGCAGATTTAGCGTCAGAGTTTATGTTAACATTTTTCTTATCAGAATTTACACTATCAGACTTTGAATCAGAACTTACACTTGAAGGAACAATGGAAACTTTCTTTAAAGAAGGTTTTATTTGATAATAATCATAGTACAAACTATGATATTCCTTACAAGTATAAATGGAATGCCATAAACTACCACAATGAAAACAAGGATTTTGTGGCTTATATCTAACAGACTGACTCTTAACTCCTGACTTTGAAGGTAAGGAGTTTATGTTCTTATTCTTCCTGCAAAAAGAAGCCAGATGGTTAGAACTTCCACAGTTATGACATGTTTTCCTAGGAGCTTCAGGAACAGGCTTATAATCATTGCTTTTATTCACACCTTCCTTTCCATTCCTATTTTTCTTAGGAGATTTTACCTTGTTTGCATTCTTAACATCTTTCAGCTTATGCTTAAGTTGCTTCTTTGTCATTAAGCCTATGTTTACTTCAGCTGTCTTTTCCTGTTTTAGTTTGTCAGAAGTTAATTCCTTTTTAACTTCTGATTTCTCATTATCAGACTTTACAGCTACAAACCTAACAGGTTTTAACTTTGGCTTTTGCTTAACAACAACAGGCTTAATATCTACAGTTCCTTTATCATTCTTATCCTCTCCATAACCTAAGCCCTCTTTCCAGTTTTCACTACTTAACAAATTCTGAGTTGTTCTGCCAGAGTTAGTCCAAGTCCTGATAACCTCTCTTTCCTTTTCTAACTCAGTTTTTAGAGATTCATTCATTTTTAGCACTTCATCCCTAACATAAAAGGCATCATCTCTATTTTTCTGAGTTTGATGGAACATAACTAACTCCTTTTTTAAGAAATCATTTCTTTTCTTAAAAGCAAGATTTTCAGAAGTTAATCTTTCACCTGTTAAAGTTTGATCTCTATAACTAACAAACATGGTTTTAAGATATCTTCTCAACTCATTAATATCATCAGTATGAAAGGCATAAGTAGTTTGAGGTACCTTTGATTCAGCAGCTTCAGAACTGCTTTCAGCACTTGCCTTATCAGCATTTGCCATCAAGGCATAATTCTCCTCACTTTCAGAATCTGAAGTGTCTGTCCAGTTTTTCTTCTTTGTGACAAGAGCCTTGCCTTTGTCACTCTTCACTTTCTTGCAATCAGGAGATATGTGGCCTTTCTCACCACAGTTGTAGCATTTGACATTTGTATAATCTCCTCTGTCATACTTTCCTCCTCTGCTTTCAGATCTTCTGAAATTCTTCTTATAAGAACTTGTGCCTTTCCTGGAAAACTTCTTTCCCTTCCTCAACTTTCTGTATGCAATCTTTGTGATCCCTTTCACCATAAGAGCACACAGCTTCATCATCTCTTCATCAGCATCCGTCTCAGGCAGGCTTTCAGATTCTGAGTCATCATCACTTTCAGAACTTGATGACTCAGTATCAGACTTTATGAAAAGAGCTTTACCCTTGTCTTTCCTTGAGGTAGCTGCCTTGGGGGATTCTTCTTCGGCCTTAAGAGCAACTGTCCTTGACTTTCCACCTTTCCTCTTGCTTCTTTGTTCAATCTCAAGTTCATGAGTCTTGAGCATTCCATAAATTTCATCAAGAGTTGTTTCATCAAGATTGTAGTTGTATCTTATTGTTGTTGCCTTCAAATCCCAGCATTCAGGAAGAGCTAACAGGAATTTAAGGTTTGAATCTTCAAGATCATACTCCTTATCAACCAGTGACAGATCATTCAAGAGTTTGACAAATCTATCATATAAATCAGTCAATGACTCATTAGCCTTTGAGTCAAAGTGTTCATACTCTTGAGTGAGTATTGTCTTCCTGATCTTCTTAATCGTATCAGTTCCCTGACAACTTGTTTCCAGGGCATCCCATATCTCCTTTGCAGTCTTGCAGTTTATTACCCTGTTGGACATTACATTATCAATGGCACTATGCAGTAAGTGTCGTACCTTAGCATCCTTAGCAATTGATGCGATATCTTCAACAGTGTAATCACTCTTCTCCTTTGGTACAGTCTTTGCTGCTTCACCTGCAACTGCAACCGCGAGCTTGGTTGGTTTGTGAGGCCCTTCCTTGATTCTATTAAGATATTCTGGATCTGTTGCTTCCAGAAACATGGTCATCCTCACCTTCCATATGGGATATTCAGATGGTCTCAATATGGGAACTCTGATGGTCTCATACCGACTTTGAATTTGTGTCTTTGGAGGTTCTTCAGTTTTGGTGGGCTTAGTTGGAGTTTCTGTGTCAGACATGATTGTGTTTGGATCTTAAACTGTTTGTGTGTTAACAGATAGGCTCTGATACCACTTGTTAGGTCACACACACACTGTAGAGGGGGTGAATACAGTGTATAGTACAATCAAATCGAACTTTAATAACTCAAGTAACAGAAAACAAACTTTATTGAAACAATAAACTCTGTTATAGTATGAAACTGTTACCTCTCAGTGATGAACAAATATCACGAGAGCTGCTAGGGTTACAATGAATAATCTTCTCGAATATGATAACACTTATAGTGTAAACCCTATGTCTGTGTTTATATACTACACAGTTACAAGATAATCACTAATTGATATGGAATATAATTCTGCTTCCTAAAATATATCAATCAGATATCTTTTCTTCCAAGTATTCTATTCTTCATATAATTCCTTCTTCATGCATATCTCTTCTTATGTTTGTCTCGATCTTCTTTCCTTTAATCAGCTGTTGTCCTTATCTGAACGTCCTTCAGTACTTAAGTTCTGATATCTATCTTCTGATGATTATCTCCTGATAATATAAGTACTGATATCCTTAAGTCTCGACTTCCAGTAAGTACCGATTTATCCTGTTTAAGATCTGAAAACTAAACATAAATCATATTAGCCATGACATTATCAAATATATCTAACAAGTGTTTTCTGAATTGAGAATCTGAATAGAAGAAAGCAATTTACTATTCTGGATTTAGAATAGGGGAAAAACTTGCTTGTTACGTGCTTTACCAGTAAATATATCACAGTTTTCTAACACTGGCTGGATCCGCCTTATTAGCTTCGTCTCTATCGAAGAAAGATGTTAATTTAGTCGACACGTATCTTAATCGCGTCTCAAACCAACTTCATATAGCCCTTATCGCCTACCCGTACGCTTACAATTGACTCGTATAATAATTACTAACAATTAGGACTCAATTAACCACATAATTCACATAGCACACAAGTCACATAGTCATTCTAGGTTTAAAGATATTTTTAGATTCGAAATCGGATCAATATTCGCATTATCGAACAATATATGGCTCGTTTTCTAATTTTTGGAATTTATTGGACTCGTCTCTATAATTAATAGGGTCGATAAGTAAATAAATATCGAAAGCCGACACAATTCTGGAAGAAAATAAGATTTAAAAGTATTTTCATTGAAAACAGATCATTTTTCTGAGTCGAAGGGCTTTCATTTCGTTCAAATCGGATAAACGGTTCAATTATTGTTAGGTCACACAACACTTTAGAAGGGGGTTGAATATAGTGTTTATACAATCAAATCGATTTTGAACACAATTATGTAACAGTAATCAAGTATATTCAATATAATAAACTCTGTTACAATAGAACAGTTGGTCTCTCTCAGTGATGAACAATACCACTAAGAGCTACTAGGTTACAATGTATAATATTTCTCGTGAATGATAACACATATAGTGTAAACCCTAAGCTGTGTTTATATAGTACACAGTTACAAGATATCTTCTAATTGATATGGGATATAATTCTGTCTCCTAAAATATATCAATCAGATATTATCTTCTACAAGTCATCTAGTCTTCTAACTCTTCATGCATATCTTCTATTGTTTTAGTCACGATCATTTCCTATAAATAAGCTGCTTTCCTTTTCTGAAGTACCCGCACTTAAGTCTTGATATAAATCATGCGGCCTTAAGTTCTGATATAAGTTCTGACTTCAGTAAGTTCTGATTTCCAATAAGTCCGGATATTAAGTTCTGAAACTAAACACAACAGATTAGACCTGACATCTCAAATATATCTCACAATCTCCCCCAACTTGTAAATTATGAAAAATATACAAGTTAATAGATTTGATGATGTCAAAAACATTTAAGTACAAATGCAATGAGAGTTTAATTAGACAACTAACTACAACTTACAATCCTTGTAGCTTTTACCAATTTTACTGAGTCAATCTGAATCCAAAGTGATTCTTGACAAAGTTTGATATCAGCTTCTCTTCTGCATTCCTCAGGACTTGAGCTAATGTATCTTTTACTTGCTTCATCTCTTCATCTTGACTTCCAATCTGATAGATTGCAGTCCTTAGTGCTGAGATGTGATTTCTTTCTAATCCATTACCAAGTCTGATTACTCTTGGATGAGATGAGTCGTCATTATAGCACACACATTTCTCTTTCAGAATAACTTCAAGTTTAGCAAAACCCTTCTTCATTAGAATTTCACTTCCATCATCTTCAACTATATTTGGAATGAATTCTGTAACCCTTGATCCATAAATTCTTACTTTATCCCTTATGGTCTTCATGATGAAATTGGACCATCTCCTAGTAATCTCATACTTTATCTCCAAAAGATAATGAAAGAATTGAAGATCTTTCAGATATTTGTTCAGCACATCTGATTCTGACATTATGTATATTCTTCCATCTTCAAAAAATAGAATCAGCTTTTCTTTGACATTACTTTTATCATGAGCATCCAGTACCACTTGAACAGATATAACCTTATCAAGGTGTTTCTGTGTAACTTCTTCAAGAGGTTTATCAGTCAATAAGCATGGATCTTTTTTAAGTACTTCAACTCCTATATTGATCTTGGCTTCTTCAGAACCTAATCCTGCTCTGTCTCTTGCTTCTCTGGCTTTCAATCCAACAGTCATGAAATCAGATAACAGTTGACTTTTCTTAGGATCTGATGGATTAACATTCTTCCATAGGAGTTTTCTCTTATCAGTAACTGTCAATTTGTTCAAATCAACTTGAGCACTGTCAGAGGTTGATGTCTTGATGACTTGATCAGAATTTGATGTTTCTTCTGTAGCTTGCTGTTGTTCACTCTGAACCATTTGAGCTATGTCAGAGGTTGTCTTAGATTCTTCAGTTATCTTCCTTCTTTTCATAGTTTCAACAGTTTCATCTTCAGCAGCTGTATCATAAAAAACTTGAACCATTTTGCACCTGGTTTCATCAGGATTTGAGGAATCTTCATCTCTTGTGTCTTTGTTGGTTCATCAATCTTTCCTTTCCCTTTATCCTAGGGATCAACTTGTGATTTTGTCTTGGGCTTTGAAGCCTCAGAGCTTTCCTTCATCACAATGCCTTTTGCCTTAGGCCTTGGAGGTTTCTTTGCATCAGAAGCTTTAGACTTAAGATTTGTCTTCTCAGCTGCAAATCTAGCTTCCTCCTTTAAAGTCTCTAAATCCATTCCAGGATCATGCTTGAGAAATAGTCTTCTAGCAATTTCTTCATCAAGTGTCTAAATCTTGGGATCTTTAAAATAGACTGTAGTCTCCCTTCCCTTAAGCTTCAGAGTTTGCAAAAACTTCTGAGAGTCTTTACTTCCTCCTTGAATGAGAATATCAGAACTTGATATCAGACTTTGATTATCAGAACTTGCTTTCATAGTTTGAGCATTTACAGCTTCAGAACTTGTCTTCTTCTGTGTAGAAGATTTGCTAGAATCAGAAATTAGTTTCCTTGAAGAAACTTTGCTTTTTTCCCTTGACCTTGACCCTTGCTAGGGTTTCCCTGGTCATCTTCTTTATCATCCTTCTTCTTTAGTACTTGACTAGTAGAGCATTTGGATTTCACCACCTTCTCCCCCTTTTAGGCATCATCTGGTAGGAGTAGAGATAGAAGAAGTTCTAGTAGAGATTGGATTTCATTCAGTTGAGCTTGTTGAGAGGCTTGATTCTGCAGGACCTCAGTCAGTTGGGCTTGTTGCTTTTCTTGAACTTTTTCAATAACCTCTACTTTCTCATGAATAGGTCTAATAAACCTGTTCTTGTCCAGCTTGATCATCAGGTCAAGCTTATCAGCATTTTCCTGTAGTTTATCAACCTTGGCATGAGTAATGGAGTGTTGACCTTCAAGGCTTTTAGTACTGAGAGCTGTGACTTTAAGTTGAGCTTTATAGTCAGAATTTGTCATCAACTCATCAGATTTTGCAATATGATCTGATAGAACTTTGGAGCTCGGAATGAAATCAGATTCATTCCACTTTTTGGTCCATTCAACTCCTCTATGAGTTTCTTCCCATGGAACAGGAGCATCTTGTTCAACAAACTTTTTAATCAGTGACTCCTTTCCAAGAACTTGAGCTAGTGTGTTTACTGGAGCTGACTCCCCAGAACTTGCAAGAAACTCATCATCTTCTGACAACACAAGTGTGTGTGTGGTTGTTGGAGATTCTGGTACAACTTCATCTGTTTCCACATCCAAAATTGGAGTATGAGGAACTTCAGCATTTAGTGCAGAAACAGGTGGAGTTATCATTTGTCCTTGTGGTGCTTCCAGAAATAGGACAGAAGGAATTTGCAGCTTGTGAATATCAATTTCAGGACTTAATCCTGAATCTTCAACTGGAACATTTTCTTTGATAGGAGAGACATGAGGTGTGATCACTGTGTCATTAACAGTGTTTTTAGATTGAGGTGGAGGTGGCAAGGCTTCAATCACTATTGGTCCTGATGAGATCAGAGATTCATGATCCCCTTCCTCGGCTTCTTGAGTATCCTTAGAGTGAGGTTGTGCCATATGCCTTCCTTCTCTCATATTATTTGATCTCCTGGATGGTGGAGGAGTTGCTTGAGCAGCATCAGAACTTGAAGTTCTTTTCGTCTTTAAAATACCAGAATCCTCAGCTTCAGTCTATTTCTGAGGAATTGACTCTCCAGCTTCTACTTCCTACTGAAAAATTACATTTTCAGCTTCTACTGTCACAAGTTCTGATGCATGAACCTGGACTTGCTCCTCTTCATCTGATTCATCCCTAAGAATCATTTTTCTTCTCCTTGGTGGAGATTTAGGAACAGATTTTTCTCTTGAAGATTTGGATCTAGATGTTGTAGCAGATGGTTGTGGTTGAGAAGAATGTGCAGGTTGGAAATAAGTTTTGATGGTAGGCTGTGGTTGAGGTTGAGAGGATTGAGTTGGTTGTGTATTGGTTGTAGGTACTGATGGAGGTTGAGCTAGTGCTACATCATGATATATGGTACTGTATGTGAGAGGATCAGAATTTACTAAGAACTGTTTGACTAATTGAGGAATTTGGAGGGGTCTTAGTATAGTCTTCTTATTGTTAGTAGATAATAAGTCAGTGAAAGCCCTTTTGTGTAGCTTAAAGGGTTCAATCAACTCACTAAAGGTATGTGGTGTATCAGGACAACAGAAATTATAAATAAGTTGACAAAATCTAGCAAAATAGACTATTTTGCTATCTTCTTTCATCCTATCACCAATAAACCCTAAAACAGCACTTGCATAATCAAAATGTGTTTGATTCAAAAGGGCATACCCGATTTGCTGACTCATTATGGGTATAGCATCAAAGTTTGAGCACTTGTTAGCAAAAGCTTTCGTAATACAGTCAAAGAAAAACCTCCACTCCCTCCTGATGTGGGGTCTCTTCAATTGTCCCATCTTTGCCAAAGACTTTTCATAACCTAGGTTTGCCATCATTTGTTGAAGATCTGGCTCCTCGACTGATGAATTGAAGGTGCAATCTTCTGGAAAATGTAGTGCGTGTCGAACAGTTGACAAGGTCACCACATGCTCATCCTCCCCTGTTGTAAAGATAATACTTGGTGACCCAGCTTTTACACCATCATCATAAACACCAGACCGCCAAAACTCCAGAATCTGCTTGCCTGAGAGAGCCTGGGGTTGGGTCAGTGCATAGCCTATTTCACTTCGAGCAAGAAAGTCTTGAACGAAATGAAGTTCTGAAGGAGCCTCGTCCTTTGAAAGAATAGCCATGTAGTTATTAGGAACAAACTTGGCTCCATCATAGATTAGATCTTTGGGTGCCATTTCTGTAAAGAATAAGTGAGAAAATGTGTGTTCACAAGATGTTTGTTAAAATGCCTGTAAGAACGCCCGTCAGAGAATATTAGAGAGTGAGAGAGAGAAGAATAAGAGAGATTAGAAAGTAAAAATAGTAGGTAAAAGATTGTAAAATCTTTTAACTCTGTTATTTATACACCCCACGTGACAACGACTAATTTTGTGAAGCAGAACAGACTTTTTACACCTGCAAGTATGGAAATAGTCAAAAAGTAATGAGTGGGCACGATAAACGTGCAGTAATTATTGCTCACATGTTGTTACCAAAACAAACACGTAACCCATAAACCAAATGATTATCACTGTTTTTATCTCACTTAATTATTTTCTGACAAAATATAACAGTTACTGTAAATACTAAAAATAAGCCAAGTAATTAAATAATGCCACGTAAGCATCAGAGTTTTCATCAGGATTTACATCAGAACTTGACTATTATCAGTATTTAACGGTCATCAGAACATGGCTTCTGTACTCAAAAAGTGAATGACTGTATCCTACAGGGTCGAAATACCCTACGTTAGACGTCTAGGTATGCTTGACATATCCTCGATACTAATTCTTTCCCAACAATACGTTGACGTATTTTCGTAGTTCGATTTTCCCGAAAATTGGGCAGCGTTCCCTTTGTTTATCGCACTACCCGTCGAAACATCATCGACGTCAATAACAACAAATCACAACTCAGTCAGCACAACCAATATTCATAAATTCCCAAGCACCAATTTAATACTATTATTAATTATCATTCACATTTTTCATTTAATTCACATTTTATTTTCATTTACTAATTTAGGACTCGGAATATGATCATCACAGTCCACCGTTGGCTCGCCGAGGCTCATCGCCGACGGCGGCGAAAATTCGCGGGTTCCCGAAATATTCGAGTGTCCGACACGAAATTCACCGATTAAATTTCCGAATAATCCAAAAATAATACTTCAAAAATCAGGTAATTTCATTCGAAATGTTCACCACAATAAAGCAATTATTCGAAATGCAAAAGAAATGGAAGGATTGAATTATTCAGGAGATTCGATAACCAATAACCGAACAATCAAAAATGTATACACAAATATATATACATGCCCAATTAAGAAACTGAGAGGAACAACCACTGCACCGAAGATGTGGCCGCGATTCCCACCAGAAAACACACAGCAAACACCCACACAGACTCACACACCCAAAACGCACACACACACGACTATAACACACACACACACACACATACTCGACTGTGACCAGGAAGCGGGCCGGAAAACGGAAAAAGGCGGCCGAAAAACCGAGTACTGGCGGCGATTACTCACCGGAATCACAGGCGGCGGCCAAGAATCTAGATAACCAAGGAATTACGAGATGAGAACACAGAGGAGAGACCGAATGGATGATATGACTGGGAGAAAAGGAATTGACAAAGAGAGGGTAGTGTAGAGAGATTGATGAAAATGGAGAATGAAAAAAAATAAAATGAGAAAGAGACTGTGAATTCGTGTGATGTGTTTGTGTGTTTATTTTATTATTTTTTTTTCTTCTGTAGACTCAGCAATTGACACGTATCCACAGGGTAACAGGGCACTGCCACGTGTCCTATTTTCTGACTGGAAGCTCCATTTCTGTATCTTCTTTAATCTTTTAACAGAACAACTTGCGAATGTCAATTAATCCAAATGATCCCAAAATATTTTTAAAACTTTATAAATATCCCGAATTCACTAAAATAAGGTTTTCATAATTTTTAAAACATTTTTGAAACGTAACTCGTACCCACATTTAACAATTAACGATCCGAGCTGCACTTACAAGAAACTCAGAAAATTACGAAAATAGTTTTAAAATATCACAAATATCCCGAAGTTTACAAAAACATAAATTTCGTAATTTTAAAATAATTTTTGAAATGCAGTTTATATCTGCTTTTAACAATTAAACGAATCGACACGACGGTGAAATTAATCCCGAAAATTTCAAAAATAATTTTAAAATTCTCGAAGTATTTCAAACTTAAATAAATATGAGTTTCATAATTTTTGAAGAATTCTAGAATTTAATATGGATTTTACAAATAAAAGCAATTAGAAAATCATTTAAGAATAAATAATTAATAAAATATTAATTTCTCAATTTTATAAAATCCTAAAAATAATTCTTATAATTATAAAACCATAAAAATAATTTTAGAGACTCTTCAAATATTTATACAAATAAATTTGCATTAAATCCACTTTTAAAAGTGAAACAATTCAATACCATTCATTAATTAATCACGCGGACAACCCGGTACACCATAAATCACACATAGATAATAATCAGACAACACATAGCGGTCAAAATCAATACACATATTTTATTTATCTAATAGTTCCATAATTATATATTTAAATAATTCAAAAATACGCGAGTCGTTATATCCTTCCCCCTTAAAAAGATTCTGTCCTTAGAATCTGGTTTAGTTAAACAAGTGAGGATATTTGTCAAGCATATCTGACTCTAATTTCTAAGTAGACCCTTCTACTCGAGGGTTCCAACGTACTCACAATAGGTATGCACTCATTTCCAAGGTCTTGCCTTTGACGATCAAGAATTTGGATTGATCACTATATGCAGAATAACTTGGACAAGAGCCTCATTGGCTCCTGATCAATTACTTAATTCAAACTCAATACTTATCACTTTAACATTGACAGGCAACACATTATATGTACACACGTTTGTGACGGTAATATCAACTCATGAACAACTTTTATTTATATCTATCAAAACCTCGAATGGTTCACTAATTTTAGGACTTGATATGTCCCTTCTATTTAGACTTATCCGGTCTTTTTAAGATGACACTTTTACTAACACTACTGGTCTTATTTCTATACTCATATTTTCTTTCGATACAATTTCGTCTTCTTTATGTGTCTATTCCGAGCTGTTTTAACCAATAGCACTACGCTCTTGGTGTGCTGATTTAACTTAGAATTTGATAAATTTCTTTCTCCCACTTTATTTTAATAGAAATGGGAACCTACACTTGCGTTCACATGAAGCTTGGTAAAGTGGCATTCCAAAGCTGGCATTACTGATAAATGATCATTCCAGTGCTTTCTTAAGACTCATCCTCTCAACATATCTTACAGTTCCTGAACCCCTTTCATACTTTGACTCTTCGTTTAAGGATGATAAGCGGTGCTCGTTTTCAACTTGGTTTCCAAATATTTAAATATCTCTTACTCTGCTCCATATGTTAAGGCTGAAAAGTAATCTCATAGATTCACGTATTATCACCTTTAATTATTTGAAGTTCAGATTCTACTCTTTTCAATTCGTTTATTAACTCCTCGGTGGTCTTAATTACATTCAATTCCATCTGTCGGCATAAGGCACCTGTTATCATACGGCTTTGTTTAGACTATTAGTGGATTAATTCATAATCTTTTGTTAACTTTAGTCAAAATTTCATTCTTGAAGATTCAACGCATAGTTGCTTTCCTTCTGATCTTTGGAGGATAATCCTTGGGCATTCCACGCAAACTTTCTTATTCTTTGAGTAGCTAAGGATGTTATCAATAAATACAGTTTGCTTATCTAAGCACTCCTTATACACCATGATTCCTTAATTTATTATAATCGTATGATACACTTGTTATTTCACAGAATATCATCCGAGCTTGCAATTCTCATAACTCATTTTAACCATAATCTCATAAGTTCATTTCTTTTCTTCAACAATATCACTGATACATTTTATGATTCGCTTGTTGTAAAATCACTTCTTGGTCTGCCTTGTTCATTAGGCTTCCGGTACTTCGCCTTAATTCTTTGGCGTGTCCAACACTTCCCAATCTATTTTGAAATTCGTTTCTTATACCTGGTTATCACTATTTTTTTCCTTAAATTTCCATATATCTTGGCATTTCTTCAATAACTTAAATACTTAATGTTGTGAATTTTCCTATAGGATCTCATTTCTTAATTCTTCTACTTGTAGCATCCAAGTGCTAGAAGAAAATCTGGAGATATCGTGATCATTTTCTTAGGCGCATAAATTTCCTCTTTCTTACTGCTAACATCGTGATCCAGTATCCTCTTTTGACATCTCGTCATACTATCCATTCTTGCTCCTTTTGGATTATAACCTTTAGCTTCCAGTTCTAACTTCCAAAATTGCATAGTTACTTCTTCTGGTACAAACTATATATTCGTTCTCTCCTTTTTTTTGCCTATCGCTTGTCACTATTTTTGCTTTTCCTCGTGAATACATACTTTAACTCTTATGGTCTGTATAGATTTTACACCTTTCTCCATACATATCATGTTTCCCCAATCTTTCAAAACGGATATTATTTCTATTAGTCCCAATTTATGAGTAGAATACTTCTGCTCATGAGGTTTCGGTTCTCTGGATACACATACAATAATTTTATTGTGATGCATCAATACACATCCTATTCCCTTATGAGAAGTATCACTATCAACTATCAAACCTCATTGATACTTTTAAATTGATAAAATAGGTGCTGAAACCATTCTTTTATTTAACTCCGTAAAACTTTCTTTACCCTTCTCTACTTCACATAAACTTCTTGCTTCTCCTGGTCAACTTCGTCCAAGATATGGCAACTTCTAAGAAATCTTGCACAAATTTTCAATAGTAACCGGCTTATGATAACACTTCTTAGTTTTGTTGGTGTTTCTGGTCTCTTTTCATTTATAGTAATTTTATCTTCTCCTGAATTTCTTTTAATCTTCTCTACATTGACTATTTATGCTAAGAACTATATTTCATACAACTTCTTCCTTCTCCAACTTCCCAGTCATCATTAAATGCTTTGCATGGTCCTCTGTTGACTTTAGGTATCACAACTATAGCTTACCCGGATATCCCTTAAAGGTTCTGTCCATCCAGTTCAAATATTACTGGTATATTGGTTAATCCAATTGACGATACGAGAACAGTACTTAGTTCTGAAAATTATCTTTGATATATCCATAGGTTTAATCTTCATTTGGTGAAATACCAAGTCTTAAATCAATCTCATAAAAGTACTTTGCTTCTTTTATTTGATCAAACAAATCATTGGGTCGAGGTAACATGTACTTGCTTTTGATAGTAAATTTGTTGAGCTGGCTTTAGTTGACGCATAATCTCATACTTCCATTTTCTTATTAACAAATAGTACTGGTACACTTCATGGGATACACTGGGTTTAATTGCTTCTTCTCCTAGCATTTCTTGCATCCGCTTTGCTAACTTCCTCGTTCTAACTGGTGCCATTTTAGATAAGGCCGTAGTCATTAGTTTCATCTCAAGCGCTAAGTAAATCGCGAGCTTCTTTTCTTTATCAGGAAGAAAGTTTTGGTAATTCTTCTGGAAATATATCTTGAAACTATAAAATCTTCAAATTCTGTTTACTCCTGACTTTTATTTATCTCATATTCACCGTAATGCTCACATCTTGATTACCGTAATCATCATCAACAAATTCTTTACCTTCTTTTATCTTCTGAACCTCATCACCTTCTCATTTGACATCCTCAGAATTTATCTTTTCATCAAGACTGTCTGCCTGGACATCACGCTTTAGTAGTCAATCCATTCATTAGATTAATATCAAATCCTCTTAACTTCTAGGATATCAATTTTACCGTTGGTACTCACTTGTTCAACACTTTCACATTCTTAACTTGTTAGTCCTTTGATCCTAATCTTATCAACAAAACCTTGAGAGATAAACAATTAAGTTTCTTTCACATCCTTTAATATTTTAACACATAAGGTATTCACCCTAATCATCCATGTCATCATGTACGTATTTTGAATAACATATTTCACAAGAAAATCGCATATTCTTGCTCTTGAAATCGCATTCCTTATTGGAGTAGATTTCCTTGACTCTTAGTGGATTCTTCACTGGGGCAAATGATTTGTAATCCTCGTCATGTGCCCGTGTTTTCTTTTCATGCATAAGAGGTAGATGGAACTTCGTCCGCTTGATTAAGGATACGTTGATTTCTGCTTGAGAACCTCTTGCAAAGAACGACAATACAACGAAATGACTAGAATGATTTAAAAGTCAACAAAAATAGAGTTGAAAAGAAAGAAGAAACAAGGATTTGAATATGAATGAGACAACCACATTGGTACTTAAGATGGCCAGTCTTTCATACCGTATGGCATACAACACATGATTAGGTAGCGTCCCACCCGACTCTTCGTCATTCTGACAAAGTGTCTCACCATAACACTGTTTGTCCCAATCAGAAAGCAAAACTTGAGGGAAGAAAATAAATTTGAAAGGAATGGAATATCCTCCTTTTCGATATCATAGAAAAGAGTTCATTTGAGAAAAGAAGTTCATACATTTTTAGGAATTGAAAAGAAATGTACGCTGTAATATTGAAAACTAGAACGATACTATTGGTCATCATCCTCATTTCACTTGTATTCATCTTCCGAGCTTGCTCGATCATTTCCCAATTATATCATATAACAACTTTAGAAGTATGCTAAAATGCCTTCGCAACTAAGCATTATGGTAGATTCTTACTTGTCAAGTCTCGCGTCTGTAATATCGCACCTACACGTATAATACTTTAACAATTCGATCATAATGGTGTTCTTATCAAATAACCTTGAGTTTCCTCTTTTTAATTTGGAATAACCATAAGTCATTCAACATAACGATCATTTTATTAATAATATTCTTCCTTTAGAAAAGTCTGGAAATTTTCCCAATCTTCTTCGGTCATGCCCAGGCTTCCGTTTAATCAATGAATTCTTCGAACTTTGATAATCCCAGTAATTGGATGACTAGTTACTCCGTACGCGGGTTCTGTTGTTAATCCTATCAGACAATACTTGCACCCACTTCTTCATAATCACAGGTTACCTCGTTCTCCGAGTTAACAATACTGAGTTTGAAACAACATCCTTCTAGATAATCCGGGTCTTTTAACAAACAAGAAACTCAAATAGTAACTTGAACCAAGGTTTAAAACTTATTTTATTCAAAAAGACTTTTAAAAATTTTGTGAGGAAATTTTTTTTTTTCAAAAACTTGTTTTAAAAAGTTTGGAAAATCACAAATCTGGTTGTCCTTACTATATGAGTTGGTTGTTGTTCTTTCGACCTATAACAAGGTATCAAGTTAAAGAAACGATCACTTAAAGATCCATTTACTTCAATCTACCCTCTTTTCTTTATTGGGTCTATTTGTCTTCCTTAATCGACAAAAACTTCAGTTGTCGTTACATGTTATCCCATTCATAACTTCACATCAAGACTTTCATACTGGTAATACTCCCGTTATCAACTTTGCAATCGTTAAGTGGAACAGACTATCCAATAGTCAACAAGTCGGCTAATGTCACATCATCTTGTTAAAATATATAACACATAATCATAACATCATTATCTAGCTTCAAGAAATCTCCAGATCCATAATCTCTTCTAACTCTCTTTTCAATACTTATCTAATCCATTCCACAAGCTAGTCATGGGTGGCCCAATCACTAATGGCTTCTTTTAATCTAGTAACAGTCATCCTCTGAAATACTTAAATCTCCTCTCTAAACTTCATCTCACCTTTATTTATAACTCAAGCGCTCACCATTTATTGCAGCTCTCGAATCCATCCTCGTAGGTACAATCGCTTCATAGGACAAGTTCTAGAATGGGGATATAAAACAGGATGTAGGGTAAACTAAAGAGATACGCTCACAGCCGAATGTCCAGTGAAACAAGAATAAACAGATAGAAATTCTTGAATAGGTGATCTCATATCAAGAGGTGGAAAAGTAGCGTAAAATAGCTTGAAGAAATGCAATCGTTATAACAGAAGGTAGCACCATTAATGCTGGGGAAGGAACAAGGTACAAATCCAATCTGAAAGAAGATGACGATCCTCAAACGGAAAGCTCCAAACGATCAAATGACACCGGGAAATCAAGATCCGCCATTGCCGTTGTCTGGAAATCACGTCGCAAGCTAAGAATCTCGAATCGCAATACGAACTGTGTCTGAGACTTACTATGTAATCGCACGCATCCTCGCGACGTCTTATCTTTCTATTTCCTATTCCTAATCCTAACCTTCTACCCAATCCCGACAATCTAGGCTTGTTTCAGTGACTTATAACCTGTAGCTCTGATACCAACCTGTGGCACCCTCCAAACCCGGGTCAGAAGTTTGGGGTCCATAACACAAACACAATATATCAACCTGTATAAGAAATATTATTTATAATGACCCTGCTTCACAAAACCACGGATCGTAACAGGTTAAAGTATGAAAACAAGACACAACCTTAATTTATTACATCATACCAATCCCAACTAATTTAACTTACAATTGATAATAACATCATTCTTACAATCTAACTATCTCTTTACCGCATGAAACTTCTGCTAGCTCGATCCAGCTCAACTGGAACCTTAGCCCGCACTTTGGACTGAGGAACTTCACTATCATCCATATTCTTTTCAAATGTAAAATATATAAAAGAATCGCAAGGGTGAGCTAACTAGCTCAGCAAGTCACGATAACGATAACTGAAGTTAAACAATGATCAAATGAGAGGATTCAAAGGAATCAAGTTTCTTTTTACCTAATCATTAGAATTGGATATTCATTTTAAGTTTTAAAAATCAAGGTTAGGCTGCTGATCAGTCACGCACTAACCCCGAGCAAGCACACAACACTGCTCTAATTACTGGATCCAAGGCACATATTGGCCTAACTTGACCATTGGTATGGTCTGACCACGAATCTGGTCCACATATATAAAAACTATCCAATCCTAAAGCAGTTCAATATGATAAATGATATAATTCAATAAAACAAGTTCATACTCAACGATAGTTAAACACTTGAATAAAAGCATAAGGAGGCTTATGGATATCTCAAGGGAATTTCAGGGTATGTATAAGAAATGGTTTTCAATTTGTACCAACATCCGGTATTAGGTCAGAAATGATTTTTCAAAGTATAGTTCTTTGATGTTATAAAGAATGGTTGCAGTATAAAAGTTTCTGTGTTTTCAAACAATTTTATTTCAGTGTTTGGTGTTTGGTAGTTAAACATTCGGGAAATAGTATCATATTTGCGTGGTTTGGTGTCTGAGGATCAATAAAGGATGGTTTACAAAGAACAAGGCGTACAGCTCAAGATTAAGAAAGAATCAGGGTTCAAGGATAAATAGTTTAAAGCACATGCATTATAAAACATGAGTTATGTTTAATAATAACAACATGTTATGAAACAGTTCGAAACCATTGATACTATATCTTGAAGAAAAGTTCAGAAATACTTGTCTTATAAGGCTTTACAACTATTACTGATCAATTCTGAGCTGACTTTGCTGCTCAGGCTCTAACGTCCAACCACTAGATCCCTTTTGGATTTGACTTCGACACTCAGATCTTGCTGTTGAAACTCCACTGAGCTCGTCAACTGAATACTAGGTCATCTCTAGTCCATCGTCCACTTTCAGGTTCCTGATTACAACCTACAGGGTCGAAATACCCTACGTTAAACGTCTAGGTATGCTTGACATATCCTCGATACTAATTCTTTCCCAACAATATTTAAATCCGACTCGTAACACATACAGTATTGTAATACAGGCAACAGTTAATGTTCACGGTCTCGAAAATCGATTCGGTGTTTGTTTTAAAAAAAAGTACGTATACTTGTTATCGTATGAAATTAGGGTTATTCGTTTTAGCAAAACGTTCCATTACAATGTACAATTCAGGTTTTGTATAAAACTTACGTTTATGTATATACTATACTCGCTCGACGTCCCGATAATCCCCGGGTACATTCCCGTATTTTCGTAGTTCGATTTTCCCAAAAATCGGGCAGCGTTCCCTTTGTTTATCACACTACCCGTCGAAACATCATCGACATCAATAACAATAAATCACAACTCAGTCACCACAACCAATATTCATAAATTCCCAAGCACCAATTTAATACTATTATTAATTATCATTCACAGTTTTCATTTAATTCACATTTTATTTTCATTTACTAATTTAGGACTCAGAATATGATCATCACAGTCCACCGTTGGCTCGCCGAGGCTCATCGCCGACGGCGGCGAAAATTCGCGGGTACCCGAAATATTCGAGTGTCCGACACGAAATTCACCGATTAAATTTCCGAATAATCCAAAAATAATACTTCAAAAATCACGGAATTTCATTCGAAATGTTCACCACAATAAAGCAATTATTCGAAATGCAAAAGAAATGGAAGGATTGAATTATTCAGGAGATTCGATAACCAATAACCGAACAATCAAAAATGTATACACAAATATATACACATGCCCAATTAAGAAACTGAGAGGAACAGCCACTACACTGAAGATGTGGCCGCGATTCCCACCAGAAAACACACAACAAACACGCACACAGACTCACACACCCAAAACGCACACACACACGACTATAACACACACACACATACTCGACTGTGACCAGGAAGCGGGCCGGAAAACGGAAAAAGGCGGCCGGAAAACCGAGCAATGGCGGCGATTACTCACCAGAATCACAGGCGGCGGCCAAGAATCTAGATAACCAGGGAATTACGAGATGAGAACACAAAGGAGAGACCGAATGGATGATACGACTGAGAGAAAAGGAATTGAAAGAGAGAGGGTAGTGTAGAGAGATTGATGAAAATGGAGAATGAAAAAAAATAAAATGAGAAAGAGACTGTTAATTCGTGTGTTGTGTTTGTGTGTTTGTTTTATTATTATTTTTTTCTTCTGTAGACTCAGCAATTGACACGTATCCACAGGGTAACAGGGCACTGCCACGTGTCCTATTTTCTGACCGGAAGCTCCATTTATGTATCTTCTTTAATCTTTTAACGGAACAGCTTGCGAATGAAAATTAATCCAAATGATCCCAAAATATTTTTAAAACTTTATAAATATCCCGAATTCACTAAAATAAGGTTTTCATAATTTTTAAAACATTTTTGAAACGTAACTCGTACCCACATTTAACAATTAACGATACAAGAAACTCAGAAAATTACGAAAATAGTTTTAAAGCATCACAAATATCCCGAAGTTTACAAAAACATAAATTTCGTAATTTTAAAATAATTTTTGAAATACAGTTTATACCCGCTTTTAACAATTAAATGAATCGACACGTCGGTGAAATTAATCCCGAAAATTTCCAAAATGATTTTAAAATTCTCGAAGTATTTCAAACTTAAATAAATATGAGTTTCATAATTTTTGAAGAATTCTAGAATTTAATATGGATTTTAAAAATAAAAGCAATTAGAAAATCATTTAAAAATAAATAATTAATAAAATATTAATTTCTCAATTTTATAAAATCCTAAAAATAATTATTATAATTATAAAACCATAAAAACAATTTTAGAGACTCTTCAAATATTTATACAAATAAATTTGCATTAAATCCACTTTTAAAAGTGAAATAATTCAATACCATTCCTTAATTAATCACGCGGACAATCCGGTACACCATAAATCACACATAGATAATAATCAGACAACACATAGCGGTCAAAATCAATACACATATTTTATTTATCTAATAGTTCCATAATTACATATTTAAATAATTCAAAAATAAGCGAGTCGTTATACTTCTCAGTGTAAATGAGTCACAACTGCTATAAGAATTTATGCTATTATCAGAGTATTTCTCCAGTAATCAGAGAATGTGAAAAATCACCAAGAAAAATTTATTTGCTTTTCTAATACATATAACTTAATACCAGCAATGCACTTGGGTCTTCCCTTTCACATATTTACTCCAGATCTCAAAGGAGTACCTGACTTATGAAATGGTACCTAATGCTGATGTGCTTTGTCATTGAGTGTTGAACTGGATTACCTGTCATAGCAATAGCACTTTGATTATCACAGTAAATGGGTATTTTAGAAAATTCTAACCCATAGTCCAGTAGCTGATTTTTCATCCAAAGAATTTGTGCACAACAGCTTCCTACAACAATATATTCTGCTTCTGCAGTTGATGTGGAAATTGATTTATGTTTCTTGCTAAACCAAGAAACTAATCTGCCTCCAAGAAATTGGCAGCTTCCACTGGTGCTTTTCCTATCTATTTTGTATCCTGTAAAATCTGCATCTGAGTAACCTATTAGCTTAAATCTGATTCTCTAGGATACCACAATCCTATATCAACTGTACCCTTGAGGTACTTGAAAATTCTTTTCACAGCTATTAAATGAGGTTCTCTTGGATCAGCCTAAAATCTTTCACAAAGATAGGTAGCATACATGATATCAGGTCTACTTGCAGTTAAATGGAGTAAATAACCAATCATACCTCTGTAGTTAGTAATATCTACTGATGCTCCAGTATCTTTATCTAACTTGGTTGCAGTGGCCATGGGAGTGGATGCAGTTGAACAGTCTTGCATTCCAAATTTCTTGAGTAAATTTCTGGTGTACTTGGATTGATTTATGAAAGTACCTTCTTCATTTTTCTTGACTTGAAGTCCCAGAAAATAGCTAAGTTCTCCCATCATACTCATTTGATATCTTGACTGCATTAGCTTTGCAAACCTTTCACACAGTTTGGCATTTGTAGAACCAAAGATGATATCATCAACATATATGTGTACCAAAAGTAAGTCATTTCCATGGTTGAGGTAGAACAGTGTTTTATCAATTGTTCCACTATTAAATCCACTTTCCCGAAGGAATTGAGCTAAAGTATCATACCATGCTCTTGGAGCTTGCTTAAGTCCATAAAGTGCTTTATCAAGCCTGTAGACATGATTTGGAAATTTTGGATCTACAAAGCCTGGAGGTTGTTCAACATATACCTCTTCTTCTAATTCTCCATTGAGAAAAGCACTTTTCACATCCATTTGAAAGACTTTGAACTTTTTGTGAGCAGCATAAGCCAAAAAGATTCTTATGACTTCCATTCTAGCAACTGGAGCAAATGTTTCATCATGGTCAATAGCCTCCTGTTGAGAGTAACCTTTAGCAACCAGCCTTGCTTTGTTTCTTGTAATTATGCCATCACTGTCAGTTTTGTTTCTAAACACCCATTTTGTTCCAACAATGGATCTGTTCTTTGGTCTTGGCACTAGGGTCTAGACTTTATTTCTTTCAAATTCATTTAACTCTTCATGCATTGCTTGCACTCAATCAGCATCTTGAAGAGCTTCTTCCACTTTCTTTGGTTCAGTCTGAGATAGAAAGGAATGAAAGAAACATTCATTTGTTGTTGCTGTTCTAGTTCTGACACCTACTTCAGGATCTCCAATTATTAAGTCAGGTGTATGTGCTTTAGTCCACTTCCTTGCAGATGGAAGTTGATCTCTAGAACTGGATCCTTCCCCATGATCCATGTTGTCTCCATCAACATTTTATGATCCTCCCCCTAAAGTTATACTCTCTAAAATTTCAGAATTTGAGTTGGATCCTTAGGAATTGAAGAATCAGAGTTTCGAGAATTATCAGAATTTGGCTCATTAGAACTTAATGAATCAGAACTTGAAGAACCAGTGACAAGTTCTGATGCTTCTTGAGAGTCTTGAGTTGTGGTAGGATCATTATCTTGCTCCCCTGAACATGTGCATTTTCCCTTGGAGTAGTTACCACAGTTTCAATGACACAAGAGTTTAACCTGTCAGAACTTACAGGATCGGGATTTAGGTCATCAGAATTTACAGAATCATAATTTAAATCTTCATTTTCAAATCTCAGATCATGATCATTGAAATCTTCAAGTCCAGTAATCTTTTTATCATCAAAAGATACATTGATAGATTCCATAACAACCTTTGTTTTTAAATTATAGACTCTGAAGGCTTTTGTGGAAAGTGGATATCCAACAAAAATTCCTTCATCAGCTTTTAGATCAAATTTTGACAACTTTTCAGGATGAGTCGTAAGAACAAAATACTTACATCCAAATACATGAAAGTATTTCATATTTGGCTTCTTTTTCTTTACCATCTCATATGGTGTTTTTCCATGCTTGTTTATGAGTGTAGCATTCTGTGTAAAATAAGCAGTTTGCACAGCTTCAGCCCAAAAGTAAGTTGGTAGCTTTGCTTTATCAAGCATAGTTCGTGCAACTTTAATGAGAGTCCTATTCTTTCTTTCTACAACTCCATTTTGCTATGGAGTTCTAGGTGCAGAAAATTCTTGCTTTATTCCATGCTCTTTTCAGAACTCTTCCATGATTGAATTCTTGAACTCAGTGCCATTATCAATTCTTATTATTTTAACAGAATCTTTGACCAATTTATCCAGTTGTCTGACATGATCAGTTAGAGTAGATGCAGTTTCATTCTTCTTGTGCAAGAAATACACCCAAGTGTATCTCGTGAACTCATCCACTATAACCATAACATATTTCTTCTTTGCAATAGACATGACATTGACTGGACCAAATAGATCAACATGCAGTAAGTGATATGGCTCAAGAATTGAGGATTCAGTTTTGCTCTTGAATGAAGATTTTCTTTGTTTTGCCTTTTGCATTAATCACAAAGGCCATCAGGAGCAAATACTGATTTTGGCAGTCCTCTCACAAGATCTTTCTTTACTTGCTCATTTATGTTGTTGAAATTTAAATGAGAGAGTCTCTTGTGCCAATTCCAGCTCTCATCAATTGATGCTCTGCTTAAAAGACAGATTGCAGAACCATCAGAGTTTGTTGAAAGTCTGGTTTCATATATGTTACCATGTTTGTAACATTTCAGAACCACTTTGCCTGTAAAATTACTTACAACTTCACAGTGTTCTTCAAAGAAATCCACATGATAACCTCTGTCACATATTTGAATCACACTTAGCAGATTATTTAAAGTCCTGAGACAAGAGCTACTCTTTTAATTATGACATTCCCAAGATTGATATTGCCATATCCCATAGTCTTTCCTATGTTGCCATCTCCATAAGAAACTCCTGGGCCAGCTTTCTCCATAAAGTCTGATAGCAGGGCTTTATTTCCAGTCATATGTCTTGAACATCCACTATCCAGAACTAGGATGTTTTTCCTGTTGCCCTGCAATCACAAAGACCACTATTGGTCTTTATTGCTTGGATCCTTTGGCCTTTTTAAGTTTGCTAGCATTTGCAGTGGATTTAATATCAGATTTTATGCTAACATGCTTCTTATCAGACTTTATATCAGACTTTGCATCATAATTTACACTAGAAGGAATTACACTAACTTTCTTTAAAGAAGGTTTTATTTGATAATAATCATAGTACAAACTATGATATTCCTTACAAGTATAAATAGAATGCCATAAACTATCACAATGAAAACAAGGATTTTGTGGTTTAAAGCTAACAGACTGACTCTTAACTCCTGATCTAGGAGGTAAAGAGTTTATATCTTTATTTGTCCTGCAAAAAGAAGTAAGATGGTTAGAGTTTCCACAATTATAACATTTCTTTCTAGGAGCATTAGGAACAGGCATATAATTATTGCTTTTATTCACACCTTCCTTTCCATTTCTATTTTTCCTAGCATAATTTACCTTGTCAACATTTCTAATCTCTTTCAGCTTATGCTTAAGCTGCTTCTTTGTCATTAAACCTATATTTATTGAAGCTGGTTTGTCCTGTTTTAATTTGTCAGAAGTTGACTTTTCTTTGACTTTTGTTTTAGAATCATTCATCTTTTCAGACTTTGACATATCAGTTTTTGCTACAAATTTAACAGGATTAACTTTAGGCTTTTCAACTTTCTTGGTAAAGTTTGGTTTAGATGATACTTTTTTCTTTTCTTCCTTATCATCTAGGTAACCTAGACCTTCATTCCAATTTCCATTTTTTAAGATTTTTTGAGTTGTTCTTCCAGAGTTAGTCCAAGTTTTGATTATCTCCCTTTCCTTTTCCAGTTCAGATTTAAAAAATTTATCCAATTTTAGCACTTCATCTCTAACATACAAAGCCTCATCTCTTTCTTTCTGAGTTCGATGGAACATAACTAACTCTTTTTCTAAATAATCATTTCTGTTTCTAAGAGCAAGACTTTCAGATGTTAATCTTTAATTTGTTAAAGTCTGATCTCTAAAACTAATGAACATGGTTTTTAGATATAATCTTAGCTCAGAAATATCATCAGTATGAAAATCAAGCGTTGATTCAGGTACCTTTAATTCAGCAGCATCAGTACTGCTATCAGCATTTGCCATCAAGGCATAGTTCACCTCATCTTTAGAATCTGAAGTGTTTGCCCAGTTTTTCTTCTTTGTGATGAGTTCCTGTCCTTTATCACATTTTCCTTTCTTGTAGTCAGGAGAGATGTGGCCTTTTTCACCATAATTGTAGCATTTGACATTTGAGTTCTCTCCTCTGTCAGACTTTCCTCCTTTGCCTTTTTCAGAACTTCCACCTTTCCTGGAAAATTTCTTGCCCTTTCTGAATTTCTTATAGGCTATCTTTGTGATACCCTTCACCATAAGAGCACACAGTTGCATCATCTCTGCATCAACATCAACTTCAGATAAATTTTCAGATTCTGAATCATCATCATCGGAATTTGATGACTCTGAATCAGACTGTATGATGAGAGCCTTTCCTTTTCCCCTCTTTAAGACAACCACTTTAGGAGATTCCTCCTCAGCTTTAAGAGCAACTGTCTATAACTTTCTTCCATGCCTTTTGTTCCTTTGATCCATCTCAAGTTCATGAGTCTTGAGCATACCATAAATTTCATCAAGAGTAGTTTCAGCAAGGTCATAGTTTTCTCTTATGGTAGCAGACTTCATATCCCAATTTTCAGGAAGAGCTAAAAGGAACTTTAGGTTTGAATCTTCAAAATCATATTCCTTGTCCACCAGTGACACATCATTCAAGAGTTTGGCAAACCTGTCATATAAATCAGTTAATGACTCATCAGCTTTTGAGTCAAAGTGCTCATACTCTTCACTGAGTATAGTCTTCCTGTTCTTTTTGATTGCATCAGTTCCCTAGCATTTTTTCTCCAAAGCATCCCATATCTCCTTTGCAGTCTTGCATCCAATTACCCTGTTTGACTTGACATTGTCAATTGCACTATGAAGCAGATGCCTTACCCTTGCATCCTTGGCAATAGATGAGATGTCTTCAGTTGTGTACTCACTTTTCTCCTATGGTATCATCTTTGCTGGTTGATCACCAACTGCAACAGAAAGCTTGGTAGGCTTATATGGTCCATCATTGATTCTATCAAGGTATTCTGGATCTGTGGCTTCCAGAAACATAGTCATCTTTACCTTCCATATAGGATACTCAGATGCTCTCAGTATGGGAACCCTAATACTCTCATATCGACCGTGAGTTTGATTATTTTGAGTATCTTGAGTTTTGCTGGGCTTAGGTGGGGTTTGTGTTTCTTCAGACATGATTTTAAACTGGATCTCACTGTTTGTAAATCAACAGAGAGGTTCTGATACCACTTGTTAGGTCACACAACACTATAGAAGGGGGTTGAATATAGTGTTTATACAATCAAATCGATTTTGAACACAAGTATGTAACAGTAATCAAGTATATTCAATATAATCAACTCTGTTACAATAGAACAGTTGTTCTCTCTCAGTGATGAACAATATCACTAAGAGCTGCTAGGTTACAATGTATAATCTTCTCGTGAATGATAACACATATAGTGTAAACCCTAAGCTGTGTTTATATAGTACATAGTTACAAGATATCTTCTAATTGATATGGAATATAATTCTGCCTCCCAAAATATATCAATCAAATATTATCTTCTACAAGTCTTCTAGTCTTCTAACTCTTCATGCATATCTTCTATTGTTTTAGTCACGATCCTTTCTTGTAAATCAGCTGCTTTCCTTATTTAAAGTACCCGCACTTAAGTCCTGATATAAATCCTAACGGCCTTAAGTTCTGATATAAGTTCTGACTTCAGTAAGTTCCGATTTCCAGTAAGTCCTGATATTAAGTTCTGAAACTAAACACAACAGATTAGACATGACATCTCAAATATATCTAACAATTATTGTTAAATAAACAAGGATAAATTAATTTATTATTCAAAATAATCAATTATTCAAAATAATTGAACCTCAAATATATTTTTAAATAATTATTTAGGAAAAATCAGAATTAAAAAATGATTTTTCCATAATTTTTGGAATTAAAATGAATTTATAATGAATTGATAGGGATGAATAAATCCTGATTGCATAATTAAATATTACAGTTTGGGTTGCAAGGCCCAATAAGAAGATGTATGACATTCAGACCAGAAAGGTTAACATGTTGATCAGGCCTGATGGACCAGATCAGGCCAGATGGAACAAAGAAGGCCCAAAAACCCTGTATATTAATTAATTTCGTAATTAATTAATAAAGGAGAAATCAGCTATTGAGAAGAGTCCGGATAAGGATATAAATCCTTGCAGATTAGCCCCAAGGGGACCTAAAAATATAAGGAATCAGTTTCCTACTATCTAGGACTCCAAAGTCCATTCTAACTATGAGACTTGCTCACCAAGTCTCCTATACCAAGTCCAATTCAAGGACTCCCACATCTATAAAAGGGGTCTCACCCCACACATCAGAACTACGTTTTTTGGCTTGATTCTCTAATTCACAGAGATACGTAGGCATCTCGTAAAGGCAAAATTAAGCTACGAAACACGAGAGCAGTCATTAAAGGCCTTGAGCTCACGTTCCTTAGTACTAAATACAGCAATTATATATATTATTTTTTAATCCATAACATTTGGCGCCGTCTGTGGGAAGGCACAACAACAACCATGGCGAGAACATGGAGAACAATTAGAGCTCTGGAGGAAGGAACACCATCAGGGACAACCCAGGTGATTTCGTCAACCATGGAGATTCCTCCCCATTCAACTTATGCATCTACTCAAGGGGAAGCCCAGATAGGGGCGACTCAACCTCAGCCACAAAGGACGACTCCCCCGACTATTCAAGGTACGAATCCTCAAGTTCAACAAGTACATGTACCTGTGAATTCTCGACCCGTCGGGTATGAATATTCAACTGTTGTTACTACTAACCCCCCTTATGGGATGCCCCTTTACCCCGAGGTTGGAGGAAATGGATATGCTGGGCGGAGTGAAGCACGAGGGAAATTGCCCCCTATATACGAGGTTTGGCTCCTATCCCCGAGGATCGGGAATTTTCTGGTCCTTACACTGAGAGAGACTCTGAATCTTCGGATGATGAAGTGGCCCCAAGAAGGAGACGTTCTGGCAAAGAGCCGATGGCTGATGGAAGGCAACGCCCTCGAAGCACCCAAGGGGCGAATCCCCAGGAAGTACAGGAAAGGATCAGGGCTCATGAGGCTGAGATCCAAAGGCTGAGGCGTGACTTGGAAGCTCACCAGGCCACCAGACCCCAAATACCTCCTAGGGGGAGGAATCCTCCTCCTATCATAGACCTGGATGGTCCGGTACGAAGAAGGGCTATCGCCCCAAGAACTGATCCAAGCAATCTCCTTCCCCTTGGAGATCCTGATGATCCAACTCCACCTTTCACAGAAGAGATAATGAATGCCCATATCTCAAGGAAATTCAAGATGCCCACTATCAAAGCCTATGATGGCACGGGAGACCCCGCTAATCATGTTAGGACATTCTCTAATGCACTGCTACTACAACCCGTGAATGATGCTATAAAGTGTCGGGTCGTCCCTCAAACCCTGTCAGGTATGGCTCAAAGATGGTACAGTCGCTTGCCCCCAAACTCTATTGGATCGTTCAGATAGTTAAGTCATGATTTTATTATACAGTTCATCAGTGGAAGAGTCCATGAAAAAAGTTCAGCATCTCTTATGAGTATTGTGCAGGGAGCTAAGGAATCCTTGAGAGATTACCTGAATCGTTTCACAAAGGAGGCTTTAAAAGTACCGGACCTTGATGATAAGGTAGCCATGATAGCACTGCAACAAGGAACTAGGGATGAGTTTTTCAAGATGTCCTTGGCCAAACGTCCCCCTGAAAGCATGTTGGAGCTCCAAGAGAGGGCAGGGAAGTATATCAAGGTTGAAGAAAGTATGAGGAAGACCGTAGTAAGTAATGAGCCCACTGGAAACAAGAAGAGGAAAACTGATTTAGAATATATTGCAAAAGACAAGTATCCTAGAACCGAACAAAATTCTGATTCAACCCCCAAGAAGGGAGGACCTGGGCAAAAGTTCACTGAATATGCTAAGCTGAATGCTCCTAGAAACCAGATTTTGATGGAGATTGAGAAAGATAGAGATATTCGATGGCCTAAGCCCTTGAAGGCTGATCCCGCTAAACTAGATAAGAGCAAGTATTGCATATTTCACAAAGATGTTGGTCATGACACCGATGAGTGTAGGCAATTGAAAGATGAAATTGAGTTTTTGATTCAAAAAGCAAGATTGAACAAGTATACTGGAGAAGGAGGGGATAGGAATAATAATGGAAGGAAGAACTTTTAAGATCGTAGGAGGGACCAAGACGATCAGGGGCGGAATCCCCAACCTAGAGGGCCGGTTATAAATGCAATTTTTGGAGGGCCGCGACCTCGAGGGCCTGTGATAAACGCGATCTTTGGAGGTCCAACTGCTGCTAGATTGTCCAAAAATTCCAGAAAGGCATATACTAGAGAGGTTATGCATATTGTAGGAGAAGCCCCGAAGAGGGCCAGGACAGAAATAACATTGGCTTTTGATGATTCTGACCTAGAGGGTGTAAAGTTTCCTCATGACGACCCACTGGTCATAACACCGATAATAGGAAATAGTCCGGTTAAGAGGGTCCTTATGGATAATGGTGCTTCTGTGGATATCTTGCTCCACGACACCTTTCTAAGGATGGGGTATAATGACTCCCAGTTGACACCAACCGACATGCCGATATATGGATTTGCTGGAGTAGAATGTCCTGTAGAAGGGATAATCAAGTTGCCAACCACCATAGGTATGAAACCAAGGCAAGCAACGCAGATGTTGGATTTCGTGGTAGTAAAGGCTAGTTCAACTTATAATGCTATCATGGGAAGAACAGGGATACATGCCTTCAAGGCAGTCCCTTCTTCCTACCATTCAGTCATGAAGTTTCCCACCCGAAACGGGATTGGAGAAGAGAGAGGAGATCAAAAAATGGCTAGAAGCTGTTATGTGGCCTCGTTGAGGGCAGATGGAGTCGGGGGGCAAGTTCTTCCTATTGAAGATATGGATGTCCGAGAAAATGACGAGAAGAGAGGAAAGCCAGCAGAAGACTTGGTTTCGGTTCCTTTAGACCCTGAGAATCCCGAGAAGATGACTTTCATTGGAGCCACATTAGAGGAGCCCCTTAAAGGGAAGTTGGTGAAATTTTTGCAAGAAAATAGTGATGTGTTTGCATGGTCAGCAGCTGATATGCCAGGCATAGACCTGGAGCTGATTACTCACAAGTTAAACATGGATCCAAGCCGGAAGACAGTGAAACAAAAGAAAAGAAATTTTGCCCCGGAAAGACAAGAGGCTATAAAACAGGAAGTAGAAAAACTCTTAGAGGCTGGTTTCATTGAGGAGATTCAATTTCCGAAGTGGTTAGCAAATCCTATAATGGTGAAGAAGGCTAATGAAAAGTGGAGGATGTGTATAGACTTCACTGATCTGAATGATGCATGCCCTAAAGACTGTTTTCCGTTGCCAAGGATTGATACTTTGATTGATGCCACTGCTGGGCATGAGATGCTGAGTTTCATGGATGGATTTAGCGGATACAACCAGATCAAAATGCATAAGGATGACATTCCAAAGGTATCATTCATCACTGACATTGGTGTTTATTGTTATCTTGTTATGGCATTTGGTCTTAAGAATGCAGGAGCCACCTATCAAAGGTTGGTAAATAAATTTTTTAAGGACCTTATTGGAAAGACTATGGAAGTCTATGTAGATGACATGTTAGTCAAGAGTCTAGTAAAGACTGATCATATAACCCATTTGAGGGAAGCTTTTGAGGTCCTGAGGTACCACAAGATGATGTTGAATCCTACGAAGTGTGCTTTCAGAGTAGGATCTGGAAAATTCTTGGGATTGATGGTCTCAAAGAGAGGAATTGAGGCTAACCCCGATAAAATAGAGGCAATCCTGGACATGGAACCACCAAAAACTGTCAAGGATGTTCGGAAGCTCACAGGAAGGGTTGCTGCGCTGGGACGATTCATCTCCAAGTCAGGAGACAAGTGCCTATCATTCTTTAAGTCATTAAAAAATATTAAGGATTTTGTATGGAGCGAAGAGAATCAGAAGGCTTTCGAAGAATTGAAGCGATATATGGCGCAAGCCCCGTTATTGGCCAAGCCAGTTTTGAGTGAAGTTTTGTTCTTGTACTTGGCTGTTTTAGAGAGTGCTTTGAGCGCAGTGTTGGTTAAGGAGGAACTAAAAGTCCAGAAACCCGTATACTATGTCAGCAAAATTCTGCATGGTGCTGAATTGAATTATTCAACTATCGAGAAATTTGCTCTAGCATTGGTAATGGCTTCGAGAAAGCTGCGTCCTTACTTTCAGGCTCATCAGATTGAGGTGCTAACAAATCAGCCACTGAGAAATATCATTCACAGTCACAAGGCAAGTGGGAGATTGATTAAGTGGGCAATAGAGCTGGGAGAGTTCGATCTCAAGTATAAGCCGTGAACGGCAATAAAAGCCCAGGCGCTAGCTGACTTCGTGGTGGAATGTACCATACCCAACCAAGAAGTCGGGGGGCAGGGAGATACCACACCATGAGACAAGGGAGTCGATAATGGGGACAAAGAGAAGGAAAAAGAATATTGGGTTCTCTATTTTGATGGAGCATAAAAAACAAACTCCAGTGGAGCAGGATTGGTTTTACAAAGCCCTGATGGGTTCTTAATTGAGTATGCTATGAAGCTAGACTTCCCAACCACAAACAATGAGGCAGAATATGAAGCCCTGATAGCTGGCCTTGGCCTGGCGGGAACACTTAGAGTCAAAAACTTAAAGGTCCGTGGGGACTTGAAGCTGATCATATCCCAGGTAAAGGGAGAATTTGAGGCAAGGGATGATACGATGGCTAAGTATGTCCGCCTAGTAAGGGCTGTGATGACCCAATTTAATGAATGCCATGTTGAGCACATTCCAAGGGAAGAAAATGCTAAGGCGGATGCGTTATCAAAGTTTGCTTCATCGGAGATAGTAGAAAGTTCAGAAAGTGTGTACTTCCGTGTTTTGAAGACTAGAAGCATAGATATTAAATTTTTGTGGCTCCTATAGGCCTGGGGACATCGTGGATTGATCCTATTAAGGCTCACATTCAAACCGGTTGGTTGCCAAGCGATGCAACTGAAGCACGGAAGTTAACTGTTCGGGCACTAAGGTACTCTTTAATAGATGGGATTCTGTACAAAAGATATTTCGTGGTTTCTTATTTAAGGTGGCTCAGGCCCGATGAGGTACGCTTGGCTCTTAAAGAAGTGCATGAAGGCATTTGTGGACAACACTTGGGGGGCAGGGCTTTGGCTCATAAGATAACTCGTTTAGGCTTTTATTGGCCAGAAATGATGGCTGATGCCAAAGAATATGTGAAGAAATGTGACCGCTGTCAGAAGCATGCACCTGTTGTTAGACAACCCCCCCGAGATGCTGACCTCTATCAACTCGCCCATTCCTTTTGCTATGTGGGGAATTGATATTTTGGGGCCTTTCCCCATGGCCACGGGACAAAGGAAGTTTCTGATTGTAGCCATTGATTATTTCACTAAGTGGATTGAAGCCAAACCCTTGGCCAAGATCACAACTAAGCAGGTTGCACAATTCATGTGGGAAAACATTATGTGCCGATATGGAATTCCCCGTATCCTCGTCACTGACAATGGAACACAATTCAACAATGAGGAATTCAAGAAGTATTGTGAAGAAAATGAAATTGAGTTATGGTTCACCTATGTGGCTCACCCACAAGCCAATGGGCAAGCGGAAGTAGCAAATCGAATACTCCTGGATGGACTAAAAAAGAGGATCGAGAAGTCAAGAAATAATTGGGTGGGTGAGATACTTCCCATATTATGGGCCTATAGGACTACCTGTAGAGTCACGACAGGAGTGACGCCCTTCATGTTGGCATATGGGGCAGAAGCAGTAGTTCCTGTGGAGATATCACATTCCTCTCCAAGGATTCAGGCTTTCAATACAGAAGAAAATGAGGAAGGGCAGAGGTTAGCCCTGGATCTAATTGATGAAGTGCGAGATGAGGCACATGCAAAGATAGTGGAATACCAGAAAAAGCTTCGTTTTATTATAACCTAAGGGTTAAAGAAAGATTCTTCAAGCAAGGAGATTTGGTATTAAGGAAAGTGGAAGCTTCTGGTGTAGGACAAAAAGGAAAACTTGCCCCAAATTGGGAAGGGCCGTATAGAGTCAAGAGCGTTCAGGGTAGAGGAACCTACAAGCTGGAGACTATGGATGGTTTTGAAGTCCCGAGAACCTGGCAGGCACAAAACCTGAAGGTTTACTACGTGTAAGATAGTCGAAGTACGATTCTCACTTGTCATTGTGACAAGTAGGTTTAAAAGCACCTTGAAGCTTTGTTTGCGTAGGATTTTATATTCCAGTAGAATTTACATTGTCTAGTTATTATTGATTAGGGTCGAACCCATGCTATGTAAGGTTTTGGAAAACCAGACTTCATATTAAAGAGTTTGAAATTATTTCAATCTAAGGATGTTTAAAGTTCAAATGCATATTAAGTATTGTAAAGATAAAGTAGAAAGAGGCAAGTAAGGAAAGCAGCATATGTAATAACCCTGAAGGGTAACATGTTCTGACATAAACAAAGTTCACATATTGTCTAGAAAGAAGATATACATAAAAAAACTTAGGCCTCGGAAGGCTCGGATTCTTCGGAACAACTATCTGAAGTCTCCTCGGACGTCTCAGTCGTCCCCTCAGAAGTCCCCGTAGAGGTTCCATCAGAACCGCCTTCGGATGCTTTGGATGATGCGGGAGATACTAGATTCTGAGGCGCAGCCCTTGGAGGCTCTTCCACCCTGACCTTCTTCACAGCAGGCGCAAAATCTTCTTCGGAAGAAGTCTCCTCTTCCCTAGAGCTGGACTTGAGTTCTTTCCTCTTGTGGCCTGGGCTCCCTGAAGGGCCGTCTTTGATCAGATTATCAAACTTGTCAGTAACACCCCCAAGCTCCAGAACTCGCACAGGGCAAGGAAAGGAGGACTGCTCGAGGACTTCCGGAAATTCATCTTGGATGGCCTCCACAACAGCATCCCAGCCTTCTTTATAGCTAACTGGGTGTAGGAGGGCATCGTGCTCCACCATCAAGTCCTTGAACTCCTGGGTGTCCATCCAGCCGTCAAAGGTTTTATCCTTCTGAGCCTTCAGAATAACATTTTCAGCCCGGGCCGTTTCCAGGTCAGAAGTGGAAGAGGCCAGTTGAGCTTCAAGGGCCTCTATTCTCTGGTTGGCCTCCTCCAACTTCTTGTTAGCATCCTCCAGGCCAACCTTCCAAGCCTTAGCTTGGTGAATCGCCCCTTGGAAATGGGCGTTAGCCTGCAAGAGAAGCAGCAAAAGTATGAGAAAAGAAATGTAAAAAGGCAAGTATGAAGGGCATAGGAAAAGGACGTACCATCGCTAAAGCCTGGGCTCCGACAAGCTCATTCCCCTCTAAGTCTTATTGAAGGACAAAGTCTTGATAGTCCACCGGGGAGATGGAATGCTTAGACCATTCATTGGCCAGCGCAGTGCTGCTAATGATTGAATCCTTGCCCCGGATCCCCCAAGCAGGTTGAAAATAGGCCCCTGGCCTCTGCTTGGTACGCCAAACTTGGCTGGGGCCTTCCTCGCCTGGTTCCATTACTTGGAGGAGGAACTCAGGGAAGCGGTCACCAAGGCGTGGGTCTTGAAAGACCTTTCCAGCCCTCTTCATCCTGGTTGTCTCCAGGTCTTTAGGCTTGGTAGCCTCCTCAATCTTCTCAGCCACTACGACAAGCGAGATAAGTTGAAGAATCAGCGGAATAAAAAATGAAGGAAATAAAAAAAAGAGGTAAGGAAGGAAACTTACTTTTCTTAGGGACGGGCCAGAGGCCGCGTTCTACCAGGACGGTCTCCCGGATAAGGTCCCAAGAATGGGAAGTCCCATTATCTTGCGTAAGGAGGTTGAAAGCTCTAGCCTCCTCCTCAAATAAAGTTATATCATTTGGGCTCCCATCGACGGCAAGCCCAAAGGACGACCGAAATAGGGTGCCCCAATCTCCACCCTCCTAAACGACGAACAAAAAATCTTTCTTCCACCCCAAGTTGTTGTCAGGGATGGACTTCCCGTTCACAATGTGGGGAATAGTAGGGCGCTGGTTTAGAGAAACCCAACCCGGACTTTTATCAAAGCTGTTTTTGAACTGGAAAATTTTCCTGAAAACGGCAACGGAAGTAGGGACATTGTGCTTGGCACATTGTGACAGATAGCACAGAATAAGCCTCCAAGAATTTGGGGGAGTTGGCAAGGGCTGATGCCCACATCAGCCAGTAATAGAGGAATGAACGGATGAAAAGGGAGTCTGATACCTGCCCTTAAAGTATCCCTATAGACGCATAATGCATCCTTCTTCCACTGGCAGGCCCTATCGGCCGGACCTGCAAGAACCAGCTTAAAAGGTTCCTTGATTTTGAAGCAGCTGCTCAACTTTTCCAGCTCCTTGGGATCCCGCAAAGCACTAATATGGTCGTGCGCATCCAGATGCGCATCAGACGGGTACTCATCCCCTCGAGTGTTGATCATGTCGATTAAAGAAGTGTACCTTGATCGAATAGGGAATTCGTTGGACTTTCTAGCCACGTTCATTTTGGCCAAGCGAGTCATTTTCTTGTCAGCCATCTGAAGAGGGGGCACATAGACATGTTATCCTATAAAAAAGAAAAAGGGCACATAATGGAAAAGAAGACACAAGAAGTAAAGGGAGGGATTTTACCTCAAGAAGCGCTCCTAAAAAAGGTTTTGAGCTCCGACTTGCTGTTATTGCTTTGAGAAAGTTAGCAGGAGGAGAAAGAAGAAAAACTTAGAAATGAGAAAGTGAGCAGTAGTAGCCTCTCCTTACTCCTTTATATAAGAGGAAGAGGGAAGTTGAAGGGACGAAAGCCCATTAAGGAAAGAGGCCCAAAGAAAAAAGCCCAGAAAAAAGGAATATTCCATAATAATTCCAAGGAATTCTAGAGAATTCCAAATCAATAAAGAGACCCAGTAAGATTTAAGGCCCAATAAAGAGGCCCAGTAAGATTTAAGGCCCAATAAAGAGGCCCAGTTAATATTTAAGGCCCAATAAGAAGGCTAGGCCCAAATCCAATTAGGATTTGGAAAAAGGTAATAACCTAAATTGTAGCCCTAAAAGTTGTAAGGCCCAATGAAGTTAGCTAGTGGAAGACCAGAATTCAGGTCGAACCCCAGGTCGTGAATCCTACCTGAAATCTTTCGAGCAGGCACCCGAAAATAACGGGTAAAAAAAGACCAGGATTCAGGTCGAATTCCAGGTCGTGAATCCTGCCCGAAATTTTTCGACTAAACACACGAAAACAATGGAAATAACAGGACTGGATTGAGGTCGAAGCTTTGACCAGGAAAAAGGTCGAAATAAACCAAGTATTTTTCAAGAATGGGGTTTAAAACCTATACTAAAACACAGGTCGAAATCGACTAGGATCCTGGTCGAAAACCAGGTCGTGAATCCTAATCGAAATCCTTCGACCATGAAGCATGAGAAACAGAGAATTTTCGAACAGGATTCATGTCGAAACATCGACTAGAATCCTGGTCGAAATCCTAGTCGAAAAGTTCAAGACCAGGAATTAAAAAGAGGGCTAAGTTTTCGACCTAGATCCAGGTTGAAAGTTCGACTATGATCCTGGTCGAATTCCAGGTCGTGGATCCTAGTCGAACTCCTTCGACCAGAATTGCAAGGCTAGCCCATATTTTCGACTAGGATCCAGGTCGAAATTTCGACTAGGATCCTGGTCGAAAAAGGGCTGAAAATCTGAAAAATCCCAGAAAAATAAGGATAAATTCCAGAAATTAAAGGAAAAAATCCAGAAAATTAAAAAAAAATCCCGGAGTCAAGGGAAAAATTCCTGAAAATTAAGATAATTCCTGAATAAAGGGAATAAAAGTAAATCGTTGTAAACGTGTAGGTCGCTCCACACTTTAAGCAAAACGATACCCAGTAAGGGAATAATTGAACTTAACTTTCGCGAAATCTTATACGGTTTCTCAAAAGTTGGGGGGCAAATGATAGGGATGAATAAATCCTGATTGCATAATTAAATATTACAGTTTGGGCTGCAAGGCCCAATAAGAAGATGTATGACATTCAGACCAGAAAGGTTAACATGTTGATCAGGCCTGATGGACCAGATCAGGCCAGATGGAACAAAGAAGGCCCAAAAACACTGTATATTAATTAATTTCGTAATTAATTAATAAAGGAGAAATCAGCTATTGAGAAGAGTCCAGATAAGGATATACATCCTTGCAGATTAGCCCCAAGGGGACCTAAAAAGATAAGGAATCAGTTTCCTACTATCTAGGACTCCGAAGTCCATTCTAACTATGAGACTTGCTCACCAAGTCTCCTATACCAAGTCCAATTCAAGGACTCCCACATCTATATAAGGGGTCTCACCCCACACATCAAGACTACGTTTTTTGGCTTAATTCTCTAATTCACAAAGATACGTAGGCATCTCGTAAAGGCAAAATTAAGCTACGAAACACGAGAGCAGCCATTAAAGGCCTTGAGCTCACGTTCCTTAGTACTAAATACAGCAATTATATATATTAGTTTTTAATCCATAACATGAATTATTGAAAATAAATTGATTAATTATTAAAATAATTAATCATTTTTAAATAATTAATAAATAATAAAGAAATAATAAATAATTAACGAAATAATAAATTTTGATTTTTAGAAAATATTTCAGATTTATTTATAAAATAAATCAATTAAATAAATTAATTAATTATTTATTTTATTAAATAAATAAAACTGATTTTTAAAATTTATAAAACTAAAAATAAAATATGTTAGATATATTTGATAATGTCATGGCTAATGTGATTTATGTTTAGTTTTCAGATCTTACTTAAACAGGATAAATCAGTACTTACTGGAAGTCAAGACTTAAGGATATCAGTACTTATATTATCAGGAGATAATCATCAGAAGATGGATATCAAAACTTAAGTACTGAAGGACGTTCAGATAAGGAAGGCAGCTGGTTAAAGAAAAGAAGATCGAGACAAACATAAGAAGAGATATGCATGAAGATGGAATTCTATGAAGAATAGAATACTTGGAAGAAAAGATATCTGATTGATATATTTTAGGAAGCAGAATTATATTCTATATCAATTAGCGATTATCTTGTAACTGTGTAGTATATAAACACAGACATAGGGTTTACACTATAAGTGTTATCACAATCGAGAAGATTATTCATTGTAACCCTAGCAGCTCTCGTGATATTTATTCATCACTGAGAGAGAACAGTTCTATACTGTAACAGAGTTTATTGTTTCAATAAAGTTTGTTTTCTGTTACTTGAGTTATTAAAGTTTGATTTGATTGTGCTATACACTGTATTCACCCCCTCTACAGTATGTGTGTGACCTAAAAAGTGGTATCAGAGCCTATCTGTTAACATACAAACAGTTTAAGATCCAAACACAGTCATGTCTGAAGCAGAAACTCTAACTAAGCCCACCAAAGCTGAAGAACCGCCAAAGACACAAATTCAAAGTCGATATAAGACTATTAGAGTTCCCATATTGAGACCATCTGAATATGCCATATGGAAGGTGAGGATGACCATTTTTCTGGAAGCTACAGATCCAGAATATCTTGATAGAATCAAGGAAGGACCTCACAAACCAACCAAGCTCGTAGTTGCAGTTGCAGGTGAAGCAGCAAAGTCTGTACCAAAAGAGAAGAGTGATTACACTGCTGAAGATATCGCATCAATTGCTAAGGATGCTACGGTACGACACTTAATGCATAGTGCTATTGATAATGTAATGTCAAACAGGGTAATAAATTGGAAGACTGCAAAGGAGATATGGGATGCCTTGGAAACAAGATGTCAGGGAACAGATACGATTAAGAAGAACAAGAAGACAATACTCACTCAAGAGTATGAACACTTTGACTAAAAGGCTAATGAGTCATTGACTGATTTATATGATAGATTTGTCAAACTCTTGAATGATTTGTCACTGGTTAATAAGGAGTATGATCTTGAAGATTCAAACCTTAAATTCCTGTAAGCTCTTCCTGAATGCTGGGATTTGAAGGCAACAACAATAAGAGACAACTATAATCTTGATAAAACAACTCTTTATGAAATTTATGGAATGCTCAAGACTCATGAACTTGAGATGGAACAAAGAAGCAAGAGGAAAGGAGGAAAGTCAAGGACAGTTGCTCTTAAAGCTGAAGAAGAATCCCCCAAGACAGCTACCTCAAGGAAAGATAAGGGTAAAGCTCTCTTCACAAAGTCTGATAGTGAGTCATCAAGTTCTGAAAGTGATGATGACTCAGAATCTGAAAGCTTGCCTGAGACGGATGCTGGTGAAGAGATGATGAAGCTGTGTGCTCTTATGGTGAAAGGAATCACAAAGATTGCATACAGGAAGTTCAGGAAGGGAAAGAAGTTTTCCAGGAAAGGCACAAGTTCTAATAAGAAGAATTTCAGAAAATCTGAGGGCAGAGGAGGAAAGTCTGACAGAGGAGATTATACAAATGTCAAATGCTACAACTGTAGTGAGAAAGGCCACATATCTCCTAATTGCAAGAAAGTGAAGAGTGACCGAGGCAAGGCTCTTGTCACAAAGAAGAAAAGCTGGACAGACACCTCAGATTCTGAAAGTGAGGAGAATTATGCCTTGATGGAAAATGCTGATAAGGTAAGTGCTGAAAGCAGTTCTGAAGCTGCTGAATTTAAGGGCAACAGGAAAAACATCCTAGTTCTGGACAGTGGATGTTTATGACATATGACTGGAAATAAAGCCCTGCTATCAGACTTTATGGAGAAGGCTGGCCCAAGTGTTTCTTATGGAGATGGCAACATTGGAAAAACATTGGGATATGGCAATATCAATCTTGGGAATGTCATCATTAACGAAGTAGCTCTGGTCTCAGGACTTAAACACAATCTGCTGAGTGTCAGTCAAATCTGTGACAGAGGTTATCATGTGGATTTCTTTGAAGAACACTGTGAAGTTGTAAGTAAATCTACAGGCAAAGTTGTTCTGAAAGGATACAGGCGTGGTAACATCTATGAAGCCAAGCTTTCAACAAGTACTGATGGTTCTGCAATCTGTCTGATGAGTAGAGCATCAATTGAAGAAAGCTGGAATTGGCACAAGAAACTCTCTCATTTAAATTTCAATAATATAAATGAGTTGGTCAAGAAAAATCTTGTGAGAGGACTGCCAAAGTTAGTATTTGCTCCTGATGGCCTTTGTGATTCTTGTTAGAAGGTCAAACAAAGAAAATCTTCATTCAAGAGCAAGACTGAATCATCAATTCTTGAGCCTTATCACCTACTACATGTTGATCTATTTGGTCCAGTAAATGTCATGTCTATTGCAAAGAAGAAATATGTTATGGTCATAGTGGATGAGTTCACCAGATACACATGGGTGTATTTCTTGCACACAAAAAGTGAAACTGCATCTATCTTGATTGATCATGTCAGGCAACTGGATAAATTGGTCAAAGATTCTGTAAAAATAATAAGGAGTGATAATGGTACTGAGTTCAAGAATTTGATAATGGAAGAGTTCTGCAAAAACCATGGAATCAAGCAGGAATTCTCTGCTCGTGGAACTCCACAGCAAAATGGAGTTGTTGAAAGAAAGAATAGAACTCTTATTGAAGCTGCACATACAATGCTTGATGAAGCAAAGCTTCCAACCTATTTCTGGGCTAAAGCTGTGCAGACTGCTTGTTTTACTCAGAATGCAACACTCATTAACAAGCAAGGAAAGACACCATATGAGATGGTGAAGAAAAAGAAGCCAAATCTGAAGTATTTTCATGTATTTGGATGCATGTGTTTTATTCTTAAGACTCATCCTGAACAGCTATCCAAATTTGATGTAAAAGCTGATGAAGGAATCTTTGTTGGATATCCACTTTCCACAAAAGCCTTCAGAGTCTATAACTTGAGAACAAGAGTGGTCATGGAATCTATCAATGTCTCTTTTGATGATAAGAAGATTACTGGACTTGAAGATTTTATTGATCATGATCAGCTGAGATTTGAAAATGAAGAGTCAAATTCTGATACTGAAAATCCTGACAATCTAAATCCTGATACTACAAACTCTGATGGATTAAACTCTGATATTTTTGAAACGGTGGTGACTACGCCAAAAGAAGATGCACCTATGCAGGGGGAGCATACTCAAGATATAACCACATCTCAAGAAGCATCAGAACATACATCTGGCTCTTCAATTTATGATTCGTCAAGTTCTGATAAGCCAAGTTCTGATAGTTCTGAAAATCTAAATTCTGAAGAATCCAACTCAGAGAGCATAGTTTCAGGGGGAGCATCAGAAAATGTTAATGAAGAAAGCATGGATCATGGGGGAGCATCCAGTTCTAGAGAAAATCTTCCATCTGCAAGGAAGTGGACTAAATCACATACACCTGATTTGATAATTGGAAATCCTGATGCAGGTGTCAGAATTAGAACAACTACTTCAAGTGAATGTCTTTTCAACTCTTTTCTTTCTCAGACTGAGCCAAAGAAAGTGGAAGAAGCTCTTCAAGATGCTGATTAGGTGCAAGCAATGCAGGAAGAGTTAAATGAATTTGAAAGAAACAAAGTCTGGACCCTAGTGCCAAGACCAAAGAATAGATCTGTTGTTGGTACAAAGTGGGTATTCAGAAACAAAACTGATAGTGATGGCATAATTACAAGGAATAAGGCAAGGCTGGTTGCAAAAGGATATTCTCAACATGAGGGAATTGATTATGATGAAACATTTGCACTAGTTGCTAGATTGGAAGCCATGAGGATATTTTTGGCTTATGCTGCTCACAAAAAGTTTACTATCTTTCAAATGGATGTGAAAAGTGCTTTTCTCAATGGAGAATTGGAGGAAGAAGTATATGTTGAACAACCTCCAGGCTTTGTATATTCCAAATATCCAGATTATGTCTACAGGCTTGATAAAGCACTTTATGGACTTAAGCAAGCTCCAAGAGCATGGTATGAGACTTTAGCTCAGTTTCTTCTAGAAAGTGGATTTAACAGAGGAACTATAGACAAAATACTGTTCTACCTCAACCATGGAGAGGACTTACTTCTGGTTCAGATATATGTTGATAACATCATCTTTGATTCTACAAATGACAGACTTTGCAAGAAGTTTGCCAAACTGATGCAGTCAAGGTATCAAATGAGTATGATGAGGGAACTTAGCTATTTTCTGGGCCTTCAAGTCAAGCAGAATGAAAAAGGCACTTTTATTTGTCAAACTAAGTACACCAGAAATTTGCTAAAGAAATTTAGAATGAAAGATTGTTCAAGTGCATCCACTCCCATGGCCACTATAACAAAACTGGACAAGGATACTGGTAAATCAGTAGATATTACTGATTACAGAGGTATGATTGGCTCTCTACTCTATCTAACTGCTAGTAGACCTGATATCATGTATGCTACCTGTGTTTGTGCAAGATTTCAAGCAGATCCAAGAGAACCTCACTTAACGGCTGTGAAAAGAATTTTCAAGTATCTTAAGGGAACAGCTGATCTGGGATTGTGGTTTCCCAGAGAATCAGATTTTAAACTAATAGGTTACTCAGATGCAGATTTTGCAGGTTACAAAATTGACAGGAAAAGCACAAGTGGAAGCTGCCAATTTCTTGGAGGCAGATTAGTTTCTTGGTTTAGCAAGAAACAAAAGTTAATTTCCACATCAACTGCAGAAGCAGAGTACAATGCTGCAGGAAGCTGTTGTGCACAGATTCTTTGGATGAAGAATCAGTTACTGGATTATGGCTTAACATATTATAAAATCCATATTTACTGTGATAATCAAAGTGTTATTGCTATGACAGGTAATCCAGTTCAACACTCAATGACAAAGTACATCAACATCAGGTACCACTTTATAAGGGAACATGTGGATGATGGTACAGTGGAATTGCACTTTGTTCCAACAGATCAACAACTAGCAGATATCTTCACAAAACCACTGTGTGAAGCTACTTTTACAAGATTGGTAAATGAACTTGGAATGGTTTCAGGTTCTTTCTCTAAATCTGCTTAGTTTTGTTCTGATACATCAGACTTTATGATCGGTATTTACAGAAATTACTCTCTTTGTGTATTTTGTGCTTAATTGCTTAAGTACTGACTGTTGTCTGATGTGACTTTCTAAACTCTAATAGTGATATGTCTGTTTATGTAACTATTCTATCCTATGAGGATACATGTGCTAGATGCTGACCTAGTAGTCTTCAATATACTAGAGATCCCATTTTAGAAGTAATTATTTATGTGGAAATCCATTGACACAAGCAAATTCTGATATTGAGCTTAGTTAACTTTACTTTGTCTATCTTATTACTAAGTCAAAAACTAGAATAATGTTTCTCATCTGTTAAGTTCTGATGTTAGTAAATCTGCTGAATGTACTATATGCTGATAAACCTCACTTATCAAAAGAAAAATGGAAAAGAAAAAGAAATAAAAATCAGGTACTCCTTTGAGGTCTAGAGTTAAAATGTGGAAGGGACGACCCAAGTGCATTGCTGGTATTAAGTAATATGCATCAGAAAAATAAAATATTTTCTTGGTGACTTTTCACACTCTATGATTACTGGAGAAATACTCTGATAATAGCATAAATTCTGATAAGCAGTCGTGACTCACTTACACTGAGAAGCCACTGTAAACTGGAATTTAAAAAGATGCATAAAATCAGCACAAAACAGTTGAGGTGGACTCAAGCATGAACTCATTCAATAGTAGGCTTGAGAATAGTGACAGATTTTTAGTAAAGTTTTAGTTATGCCATATTTCTAAGATGTACTGAAGTGAATCAGACTTTACTCTTTGTATGATATTTAGCATTATGCACACACTATACACTCAATATGAATGATGAAAATTACTGTGGTGATCTATGTTATTTTAAATCAACAGTTTATGTGTCAGATTGCATAAATTCTGAGGACAAGTTCTGTTGAACGTTCTGATGATTAAGGTCTGAAGAATCTATATCAGAATTTGTGTGAAGAATTACAAAGATAGGCATTCATTTTTCGAGTTAAGAAATCATGTTCTGATGACTGTTAAGTTCTGATATAAGTCTAAGTTCTGATATTAAAATTCTGATCCTTTGCTTGACTTATTTGTGGATAAAATCTAAAAACAGTCTCATCTTAAATCAGAATATATTGGGGCGGAATATTAACAGTCAATATAATTAGGGATAGTGGTACACGTACATGCACAATAATTTTTACTTATTTCTTGTGCGCATTAAACCCTGTTTTACCTTTCCAATGACTGTTTTTCTTCTTCCAAGTCTAGGGAGACGAGGTAGAATTATTTCTACCTGTTAGCATTAAATTTCCTTGCGTCTCCTGGCATTCTCTGTTAGATATATTTGATAATATCATGGCTAATATAATTTATGTTCAGATTTCAGATCTTACTTAACAGGACAAATCAATACTTAACTGTTGATCAGTACTTATATTGGAAGTCAGGACTTAAGGATATCAGTACTTATATTATCAGGAGATAATTATCAGAAGTTAGATATCAGAACTTAAGTGCTGAAGGATGATTAGATAAGGACAGTAGCTGATTAAAGGAAAGAAGATCGAGATAAACATAAGAAGAGATATGCATGAAGAAGGAATTCCGTGAATAATGGAATACTTGGAAGAAAAGATATCTGATTGATATATTTTAGGAAGCATAATTATATTCCATATCAATTAGCGATTATCTTATAACTGTGTAGTATATAAACACAGACATAGGGTTTACACTAGAAGTGTTATCATATATTCGAGAAGTTTATTCATTGTAACCCTAACACCTTTCGTGATATTTGTTCATCACTGAGAGGTAACAGTTCCATACTGTAGAAGAGTTTATTATTTCAATAAAGTTTGTTTTCTGTTACTTGAGTTATTAAAGTTTGATTTGATTGTGCTATACACTGTATTCACCCCCTCTACAGTATGTGTGTGACCTAAAAAGTGGTATCAGAGCCTATCTGTTAACATACAAACAATTTAAGATCCAAACACAGTCATGTCTGAAGCAGAAACTCCATCTAAGCCCACCAAAGCTGAAGAACCGCCAAAGACACAAATTCAAAGTCGATATAAGACTATTAGAGTTCCCATATTGAGACCATCTAAATATGCCATATGGAAGGTGAGGATGACCATTTTTCTGGAAGCTACAGATCCAGAATATCTTGATAGAATCAAGGAAGGACCTCACAAACCAACCAAGCTCGCTGTTACAGTTGCAGGTGAAGCAGCAAAGTCTGTACCAAAAGAGAAGAGTGATTACACTGCTGAAGATATCACATCAATTGCTAAGGATGCTACGGTACGACACTTAATGCATAGTGCTATTGATAATATAATGTCAAACAGGTTAATAAACTGGAAGACTGCAAAGGAGATATGGGATGCCTCTGAATATCCCATATGGAAGGTAAGCATGACCATGTTCCTGGAAGCAACAGATCCAGAATACCTTGATAGAATCAAGGAAGGGCCTCAGAAACCAACCAAGCTCGCTGTTGCAGTTGCAGGTGAAGCAGCAAAGACCGTACCAAAGGAGAAGAGTGATTATACTGCTGAAGATATAACATCAATTGCTAAGGATGCCAAGGTACGACACTTACTGCATAGTGCCATTGATAATGTAATGTCAAACAGGGTAATCAACTGCAAGACTGCTAAGAAGATATGGGATGCTCTGGAAACAAGGTGTCAGGGAACTAACACAATTAAGAAGAACAAGAAGACAATACTCACTCAAGAGTATGAACACTTTGACTCAAAGACTAATGAGTCATTGAATGATTTATATGATAGATTTGTCAAATTTTTGAATGATTTGTCATTGGTTGATAAAGAGTATGATCTTGAAGATTCAAACCTTAAGTTCCTGTTAGCTCTTCCTGAATGCTGGGATTTGAAGGCAACGACAATAAGAGACAACTACAATCTTGATGAAACAACTCTTGACGAAATTTATGGAGTGCTCAAGACTCATGAGCTTGAGATGGAACAAAGAAGCAAGAGGAAAGGAGGAAAGTCAAGGACAGTTGCTCTTAAGGCTGAAGAAGAATTCCCCAAAGCAGCTTCCTCAAGGAAAGACAAGGGTAAAGCTCTTCTCATAAAGTCTGAAACTGAGTCATCAAGTTCTGAAAGTGATGATGACTCAGATTCTGAAAGCTTGCCTGAGACTGATGCTGATGAGGAGATGATGAAGCTGTGTGCTCTTATGGTGAAAGGAATCACAAAGATTGCATACAGGAAGTTCAGGAAGGGAAAAAAGTTTTCCAGGAAAGGCATAAGTTCTGATAAGAAGAATTTTAGAAGATCTGAAGGCAGAGGAGGAAAGTCTGACAGAGGAGATTATACCAATGTTAAATGCTATAACTGTGGTGAGAAAGGCCATATATCTCCTGATTGCAAGAAGGTAAAGGGTGACAAAGGCAAGGCTCTTCTCACAAAGCAGAAAAGCTGGACAGACACCTCAGACTCTGAAAGTGAGGAAAACTATGCATTGATGGCAAATGCTGATAAAGAAAGTGCTGAGAGCAGCTCTGAAGCTGCTGAAACAAAGGTACCTCAGACTACTTATGCTTTTCATACTGATGATATTAATGAGTTGAGAAGATATCTTAAAACCATGTTTGTTAGTTATAGAGATCAAACTTTAACATGTGAAATATTAACTTCTGAAAATCTTGCATTTAAGAAAAGAAATGATTTCTTAGAAAAAGAGTTAGTCATGTTCCATCAAACTCAGAAGGATAGAGATGATGCTTTTTATGTTAGGGATGAAGTGCTAAAAATGAATGAATCTCTAAAAACTGAGTTAGAAAAGGAAAGAGAGATTATCAGGACTTGGACTAACTCTGGCAAAACAACTCAAAATTTGCTAAGTAGTGGAAACTGGAAAGAGGGCTTAGGTTATAGAGAAGATAAGAATGATAAAGGAACTGAAGAAATTAAGCCTGTTGATAAGCAAAAGCCAAAGTTAAAACCTGTTAAGTTTGTAACTGTAAAGTCTGAAAATGAGAAATCAGAAGTTACAAAGGAATTAACTTCTGACAAACTAAAATAGGAAAAGACAGCTGAAGTGAACATAGGCTTAATGACAAAGAAGCAGCTTAAGCATAAGCTGAAAGATGTTAAGAATGCAAATAAGGTAAAATCACCTAGGAAAAATAGGAATGGAAAGGAAGGTGTGAATAAAAGCAATAATTATAAACCTGTTCCTGATGCTCCTAGGAAAACATGTCATAACTGTGGAAGTTCTAACCATCTAGCTTCTTTTTGCAGGAAGAATAAGAATATTAACTCTTTCCTTCAAAATCAGGAGTTAAGAGTCAGTCTGTTAGATACAAACCACAAAATCCTTGTTTTCATTGTGGTAGTTTATGGCATTCCATTTATACTTGTAAGGAATATCATAGTTTGTACTATGATTATTATCAAATAAAACCTTCTTTGAAGAAAGTTTCCATTGTTCCTTCTAGTGTAAATTCTGATTCAAAGTCTGATAGTGTAAGTTCTGATAAGAAAAATGTTAACATAAACTCTGATGCTAAATCCGCTGCAAATGTTAACAAACTTAATAAGGCCAAAGGATCCAAGCAAGTCTGGGTCCTTAAAACTAATAATTAGTGGTCTTTGTGATTGCAGGGCAACAGGAAAAATATTCTAGTTCTGGACAGTGGATGTTCAGGACATATGACCAGAAATAAGGCCCTGCTATCAGACTTTGTGGAGAAAGCTGGCCCAAGTGTTTCTTATGGAGATGGCAACATTGGAAAAACATTGGGATATGGCAATATCAATCTTGGAAATGTCATAATTAAAGAAGTAGCTCTGGTCTCAGGACTTAAACACAACCTACTGAGTATAAGTCAAATCTGTGACAGAGGTTATCATGTTGATTTCTTTGAAGAACACTGTGAAATTGTGAGTAAATCTAAAGGCAAAGTTGTTCTGAAAGGATACAGGCATGGTAACATTTATGAAGCTAAGCTTTCAACAAGTACTGATGGTTCTGCAATCTGTCTGATGAGTAGAGCATCAATTGAAGAAAGCTGAAATTGGCATAAGAAACTCTCTCATTTAAATTTCAACAATATAAATGAACTGGTCAAGAAAAATCTTGTGAGAGGACTGCCAAAGTCAGTATTTGCTCCTGATGGTCTTTGTGATTCTTGTCAGAAGGCCAAACAAAGAAAATCTTCATTCAAGAGCAAGACTGAATCATCAATTCTTGAGCCTTATCATCTACTACATGTTGATCTATTTGGTCCAGTAAATGTCATGTCTATTGCAAAGAAGAAGTATGCGTTGGTCATAGTGGATGAGTTCACCAGATACACATGGGTGTATTTCTTGCACACAAAAAGTGAAACTGCATCTATCTTGATTGATCATATCAAACATCTAGATAAAATGGTCAAAGATTCTGTGAAAATTTTAAGGAGTGATAATGGCACTGAGTTCAAGAATTTGATAATGGAAGAGTTCTGCAAAAACCATGGAATAAAGCAGGAATTTTCTGCTCCTGGAACTCCACAGCAAAATGGAGTTGTTCAAAGGAAGAATAGAACTCTCATTGAAGCTGCACGTACAATGCTTGAAGAAGCAAAGCTTCCAACCTATTTCTGGGCTGAAGCTGTGCAGACTGCTTGTTTTACTCAAAATGCAACACTCATTAACAAGCATGGAAAAACACCATATGAGATGGTGAAGAAAAAGAAGCCAAATCTGAAATACTTTCATGTATTTGGATGCAAGTGTTTTGTTCTCAAGACTCATCCTGAATAGCTATCAAAGTTTGATCTAAAAGCTGATGAAGGAATCTTTGTTGGATATCCACTTTCCACAAAAGCCTTCAGAGTCTATAATTTGAGGACAAAAGTGGTCATAGAATCTATCAATGTCTCTTTTGATGACAAGAAGATTACTGGTCTTGAAGATTTCATTGACCATGATCAGCTGAGATTTGAAAATGAAGACTCAAATTCTGATACTAAATATCCTGACAGTCTAAGTTCTGATACTGTGAACTCTGATGGAATAAACTCTGATGTTGTTGAAACTGTGGTGGCTACGCCAAGGGAAGATGCACCTATGCAGGGGGAGCATACTCAAGATCCTACCACAGCTCAAGAAACATCAGAACATATATCTGGATCTTCAAGTTCTGATTCGTCAAGTTCTAATAAGCCAAGTTCTGATAGTGCTGAAAATCTAAATACTGAAGACTCCAACTCAGAGAGCATAGTTTCAGGGGGAGCATCAGAAAATGAAAATGAAGATAGCATGGATCATGGGGGAGCATCCAGTTCTAGAGAAAACCTTCCATCTGCAAGGAAGTGGACAAAATCACATACACCTGATTTGATAATTGGAAATCTTGATGCAGGTGTCAGAACTAGAACAGGTACTTCAAATGAATGTCTCTACAATTCTTTTCTCTCTCAGACTGAGCCAAAGAAAGTTGAGGAATCTCTTCAAGATGCTGGTTGGATGCAAGCAATGCAGGAAGAGTTAAATGAATTTGAAAGAAACAAAGTCTGGACCCTAGTGCCAAGACCAAAGAATAGATCTGTTATTGGTACAAAGTGGGTATTCAGAAACAAAACTGACAGTGATGGCATAATTATAAGGAATAAGGCAAGGCTGGTTGCAAAAGGATATTCTCAACATGAGGGAATTGATTATGATGAAACATTTGCACCAGTTGCTAGGTTAGAAGCCATAAGGATATTTTTGGCTTATGCTGCTCACAAAAAGTTTACGGTCTTTCAAATGGATGTGAAAAGTGCTTTTCTCAATGGAGAATTGGAGGAGGAGGTATATGTTGAACAACCTCCAGGCTTTGTAGATACCAAACATCCAAATTATGTCTACAGGCTTGATAAAGCACTTTATGGACTTAAACAAGCTCCTAGAGCATGGTATGAGACTTTAGCTCAGTTTCTTCTGGAAAGTGGATTCAACAGAGGAACAATAGACAAAACACTGTTCTACCTCAACCATGGAAAGGACATACTTCTGGTCCAGATTTATGTTGATGATATCATTTTTGGGTCTACAAATGACAAACTTTGCAAGAAGTTTGCCAAACTAATGCAGTCAAGATATCAGATGAGTATGATGGGGGAACTTAGCTATTTTCTGGGCCTTCAAGTCAAGCAGAATGCAGAAGGCACTTTTATTTGTCAAACCAAGTACACCAGAAACTTGCTGAAGAAATTTGGAATGCAAGATTGTTCAAGTGCATCCACTCTCATGGCCACTGCAATAAAACTGGATAAGGATACCGGTAAATCAGTAGATATTACTGACTACAGAGGTATGATTGGCTCTCTACTCTATCTAACTGCTAGTAGACCTGATATCATTTATGCTACCTGTCTTTGTGCAAGATTTCAAGCAGATCCAAGCGAACCTTACTTAACAGCTGTGAAAAGAATCTTTAAGTATCTTAATGGAACAGCTGCTCTGGGATTATGGTATCCTAGAGAATCAGATTTTAAACTAATAGGTTACTCAGATGCAGATTTTGCAGGTTGCAAAATTGACAGGAAAAGCACAAGTGGAAGCTGCCAATTTCTTGGAGGCAGATTGGTTTCTTGGTTCAGCAAGAAACAAAAGTCAATTTCCACATCAACTGCAGAAGCAGAGTATATTGCTGCAGGAAGCTGTTGTGCACAGATTCTTTTGGATGAAGAATCAGTTACTGGATTATGGGTTAACATATTTCAAAATCCCTATTTACTGTGATAATCAAAGTGCTATTGCTATGACAGGTAATCCAGTTCAACATTCTATGACAAAGCACATCAGCATCAGGTACCACTTCATAAGGGAACATGTGGATGAAGGTACAGTGGAATTGCACTTTGTTCCAACAGATCAACAACTAGCAGATATCTTCACAAAACCACTATGTGAAGCCACTTTTACAAGATTGGTAAATGAACTTGGAATGGTTTCAGGTTCTTTTTCTAAATCTGTCTAGTTTTGTTCTGATGCATCAGACTTTATGATCAGTATTTATAGAATGTAATCTCTTTGTTTATTCTGTGATTAATTGAAATACGCGTTTAAGTACTGATTGTTGTCTGATATATGTTTCTAAACTCTGATAAGTGATATGTCTGTTCAAGTAACTATTCAATCCTATGAGGATAACTGTGCTAGATACTGACCTAGTAGTCTTCAATAAACAAATGATTTCATGTAAGAAGTAATTATTTCAGTGGAAATCTTATGACATTAGCAAATTCTGATAATTGAGCTTAGTTGAGTTTACTTTGTTTATCTTATTACTAAGTCACAAATTAGAAAAATGCTACTCATCTGTTAAGTTCTGATACTAGTAAAACTGCTGAATGTACTAAGTGCTGATAAACCTCACTTATCAAAAGAAAAAGCAAAAAGATAAAAGAATAAAATCAGGTACTCCTTTGAGATCTAGAGTAAAAATGTGGAAGGGACGACCCAAGTGCATTGCTGGTATTAAGTAAATATGCATCAGAAAAGCAAAATATTTTCTTGGTGACTTTTCACACTCTATGATTACTGGAGAAATACTCTGATAATAGCATAAATTCTGATAAGCAGTCGTGACTCACTTACACCGAGAAGCCACTGTAAAATAGAATTTCAAAAGATGCATAAATCTAGCATAAAATAGTTAAGGTGGACTCAAGCATGAACTCATTCATCAGTAGGTTTCAGGACAATGACAGCTCTTTAGCAAAATTTTAGTTATGCCTTATTTCTAAGATGTACTGAAGTGAATCAGACTTTACTCTTTGTCTGTTATTTAGCTTAATGCACACACTAATCACTCCATCTGAATGATGAAAATTTCTGTGGAGGTCTATGTTATTTTAGATAAACAGTCATTGTGTCATTTTGCACAAACTCTGAGGACAAGCTCTGGTTGCATATTCTGATGATTAAGTTCTGAAGAGTATAACTCAGAACTTGTATAAGGACTTACTAAGATAGGCATTCCTTTTTCGAGTTAAGAAATTATGTACTGATGACTGTTAAGTTCTGATATAAGTCTAAGTTCTGATATTACAGTCTAATGTTTTTCTTGACTTATCTGTGAATAAAATTTGATAACAGTCTCAGTTAATACTTGAATATGTTGAAGTGGAAGATTAATAGTCACTATGATTAGGATTAATGGTATTCGTACTTGAACAGTCCACTGTTACTTGTTTCTTGTGCGCTTTACACCATGTTTCCTCTTTCCAATGAATGTTATTCTTTTTCAAAGTCTAGGGAGATGAGGTAGAATTAATTCTACCTGTCAGCATTAAATACTTTTACATCTCCTGGCATTCTCTTGCCTATATAAGCAGCCACTTCACATCAGCCTTCCCATCAAATTCTTTCTCACACACTTAACTTCATACTTTTTCTTTCAAAAACATAATGGTCAGATTCAACATGTTTTTGAACTACCAAAACTTTAATATGGAGCTAAGCTGTGCTGACTGGCAGCAGGAATGGCATGTCACAGCCATTCCTGAGGAGATATAGGACTCTGTCCCACAGGAGGTACTGACCCACCTTCTGTTCTTCTATATGGATTACCATCGCCATCTGGAGCGATTGTAGGAGGAAAGACTGACAGCTCTCCGCCAGCAAGAGCGAATCATCAGACTCGCCATTCTGTTTGTCGAGAGTAGGAAGAAGAAGAAATGATTTAATCTTGTCTTCTTCCTGTTTTTCTTCATCATCAGCTTTGTCAGGCTTCTTAGCTAGGACTAAAGCTGTTGATGTTAGGTTTAGTAGCTTAGGGAAATCTTGTATAAGTACTGATGTAATTTCTATTTCATAAATGTATTCTCTTGATATATTAATGAAATTTGTTTTTGCTTTAAGATTTTGTCTCTAAGATATTTGGTAATGCATTGATAAATCCTGATTGATATTCTGATGACCATATAAATTCTGTTTTAATTTAAGTTCTGATTTTTTTTATCAGCACTTACTCATCTAATTTATCTTGGTCATTTTTACGTGATTTACTTTCAGAATATTAATGATGCAGTGAAAAATAATTAACTCAGTGGGAACGGTTTCAATTTTGAATTAAAACTGTTTCACCTTGATTAATGGAATATCTGGGTAAGTGGAACGGTTTTTCCTTGAAAACAGTAAGTAATGATTCCTGTTTTCTCGAGCCCAGTAACTATCCGTTATTACTGCATGTCTGATAGGTGTCCAACGGTAACATTTTTGTCCAGAGTATAAGTACAACAGAGAGAGGATTTCTTTAATCTTTTATTTTCTTCGTATTTTTTTCTTTACTTACTTTTACTCTCTTTCTTTTCACGTTGGTTTTTCATAGAGACATCTTATCAAACACCTAACAGGCACTTTTGAATCTCAATTTTTCACATGACACCTAAGGATTTAATCATTGATGGAGCTAAGTTTGTTCCAAACAACTATGCTGCAATTTTTGAACATGCTGAAGCTCCATCTGAATTGCATTTTGTGCAAGATCTTCTTGCACACAGTGAGATTGGGTATGCATTAACTCAGCCTGAAGTCTTTTCGAGTCAACAAGTTCTGACATTTTGGCGGACTGGGCACTTTGATGATGGTGGTAAACATGGCACTCCCAGTATTATTTTTGAAGTGGGTGATTCATCTTATGCAGTCACTCCTGGTACAATACGCAAAGCTCTACATCTCCCAAAAAATTGTACTTTTTTAACTCCAGAGGAATCAACACTTCAGGAGTTAATGGCTGATTTGGGATATGAAAAGAGTTTGGCAAAGCTTGGGCAGTTAAGAAGGGCTAATATCAGAAGAGAATGGAGTTTCTTCTTTGACTGCATCACCAAAGCTTTTGGGAACAAATGTTCGAATTTTGATGCTATCCCAGTCAGCACATAGGGTATGCTATTATCCATTAAGCTCATTTGGATTTTGCAACTGGAATAATTGGTTTTATTGGGGATAGGATGACAGAGGATATAAATGTTGTCTATTTTGCTAGATTCTGTCAACTTATATATACTTTTTGTACTGATGAACCTCAATTAGTCAGTTCCTCAACCCCACCTTTTAGAGTTGCAAAATGATATTTTAATGATCTGGTAAATGATGTGCTAAGAAAACAGTGGTTAGACCATTACAGATTCCTCATTTTGTAAAACAGATCCTAGTAAATGTTGATCCTGATACTTATAGATCTGTTTACTCTGATGTCCAACCAACCACAAATACCCAAAAACCATCATCCTCAGCACCTACCACTAATACTACTCAACCTACCCTCAGGACTTATCTCAAATCCTATCTCTCTACTTCACAGACTGTTCAACCCTCATCCTCCAAGCCAAAGAGGACAAAAACTATTCCTCAAACACCTCAAAAGAGGAGGAGGACTGTACTGAGAGATGAATCTGATACTGAGGAACAGGTTCCTTCTTCAGAACCTGTTGTAGGTGAAGCTGAGAAAGTGACTTCTCAGAAGGATTCTAGAATTGGGGGATCTAGGCTTCTCAAACGGCTTAGAAGAATGACAGTTCCTGAAACTCCCAAGGAATCCAAATCAACAAAGAGATACAAGAAACAGAGGGCAAAAAGGCCAGTTTCAGATGATGAAGAGGAAACAGCTAAGGAAGGGGATCAGGAATCTCTGATCTCACAAGACAAGGAATTTGCTCCAGTCACTTCTTCTCCATCAACTCCATCTCAGGAAGCTGTTTCTGAAAAGGCTAACACACCTTCTGTGTCTTCTGTTGATCCAGGCACAAGTGCTGATATTGATGTTCAAAACTTGGTTGTGCCTGCAGTACTTCTCTTAGAAGCTCCAATAGCAAATAATCCTTCCACAACACCTGTTACTGATGTTGTTCAAACTCCAGAGTTATCAACAACACCTTCTCTGCATCAAGATGCTGATGATCAGAATTTAGATGAGCATCAGGATATGGCTGTTGATCAGAACTTAGAACAAGATCAGCAATTAGAGGATGCTGAAGCCTCCATTGCTACTCACACTGTTGTCTTATCAGAAGATACTGATTCTTTAAGTTCTGATGCTGCAAATGCTGGAGATACTGGTGATGCTGCTCCAACTATAGATGCTGATGAAGCAGGTCCTTCAGGACATACTCCTCAACAGACTCTTCCTAAGTCTGAACTGGTTAAGAAGTTTGTTACCGGGGAAGCACCAGTACCTTGGAGTGAAACTCCTGCAGGTCAGGAGTGGACTAAGGAATGGAACTCAGTTTCATATATTCCAACTGAAAAGCATCTTGCTGAGCACTTGACTAAAGCTGATGAAATGTTAAATTCTGATGATTTTAAAACCCAGCTTAGAGTCACTGCATTGAGTACTAAACATCTACAAGCTCTTCATTCAACTACTCATGCAGAGTTACACAAGATTCAGGAGAACTTTATCAAACAGGAACAAGTTTGGAAAATTGATAAGAAAAAGTTCTTCCAACATACCATTGACAGGATTGCTTATATTGAGAAGACTCAAGATCATCAACAAGCTCAGATTGATGAAATTCTGAAAAATCAAGCTTCTCAGCAATCACAACTAACTGAAATCCAATCCTCAGTGGAATTGCTTATCTCTCTTCTACTACCTGCTGATGCCAAAAAGGGGGAGAAAGTGATTAAGTCCAAATGCAAGACTGACAAGACACTGACAGGAAAGGATAATGAAAAAGATGATCAAGGAAGCTTTGGAATGGGTAGAGGTCATAGTCAAGGTAGAGGATTCACATCAAGACAAGCTAGTCACAGGACAAGTTCTGATACTGGGAAGAGAATAAGTTCTGCTACTGGTAAAAGACTAAGTTCTGATGAACTTTTAGATCTTGATGAGGAAATGTCAAGACAGTTATTTCTTCAGGAAAATCCAGGAATGGACTTGGAAATTTTAAAGGAAGAAGAAGCCAGACTTAAATCAGAGAAAGTCACATCTAAATCTGAAGCTTCTGGTAAAAAGTCACTTCCAAAACTCAAAGGCATTGTGATCAAAGAAAGGACACATACTGAAGCAACATTGGCTAGATCACAACCACAGATAGATCTAAGATCCAAGGGTAAAGAAAAGGTTGGTGAACCTATCAAGGTTTATGTACCTCCTGAGGATGAAGAAATTACTGATGAAAAGGATGATCTTGCTCTGACTTCAAGAAAAGTTCTTAAAACAACCTCTGACATGGCTCAAGTTGTTCAGAGTCAAGAAATTGTAAGTTCTGATATTCAAAAGAAGCAAGTAACCTCTGACATAGCTCAAGTTAACTTGATATCAGAAGATAGATCAAAGACACTCCTACCAGGATTCACTAAAGCAAAATAGACTCAACCTTTGAAGACTACTGCAAGTGGTTTTGAAGCAAGAGTAGTTACTGGAAAGGAAGCAAGAGATAAAACTGGATTGGGAAGTGCTGATGAAAGAAGACTACACAACACTACCAATGATCCAACTTCCTTGAGTGAACCAGGTATTGGAGCAACTCCTGAGAGATTGAATCAACTGGAATCTGTACAGATGGTTTACCATACCTACTTGAAAGAATACATCATGTTGTATTTCATGACAGATGGTAGGGTTTATCATATAAGACAAAATGCCATTCCATTGAAGTATTTTGAAGAATTGGAGCATGTACTTTTCTTACTTCAAGTGAATGACAGAATAACAGAAACTGCTATTTAATGGAGAAAGGAGTTTCTAATTTAGATAGGCTTGACAGAAACTGGAATGTGAGTGAATGGAGAAAGGAGTTTCTAATTTAGATAGGCTTGACACAAGATCCATGCCTTGTATTTAATCAGGACATTGGAGGGTTGAAGGAATTGATTGTACGGTAACTATTCACTGACAGGTTCGCGATATGTTGAGAAGCATCACTCACGATGTAGAATAAATATAATTAATCAGTTAATTATATTTAGTGAATTTTAGTATTCATGTAAATAATTAATAAAAGTTTATTATTAATTATTTCAACTACTGGCATAATATTGAACCTACAGGGTCACACCATAAAAGAATATTTTCTTTGATGAAATAATGAGAGAGAGAATTATTTTCTAAATAGTTAAGAAAAAGAAATAATGATTAAAATAGTTTTAATTATTATTAAAGCATTTTATGAAGATAAAATGTGGGGGTTAATATATATATAAAGATATATTATAAAACCCTAGGAGAGCCCTATAAATAGAATGAGATGGATGGCTCTTTTTGATAGAACACACAATTTTGGTTTTGTGAAAACCCTAGCCTCCATCTTCTTCTTCTCTCTCTCTCTCCCAAAAACTCCATTTTTATAAAAGCTCAGTTTTATAAAAAGGTTCATCGAAGAGGATCGTTCTTGATGGATACCGGTAGAGTGCTTCACACACTGAGGAGCAACTACTAGCACTCCATTTTTATAAATCTTCGATTCATAAGGTATGGTTACGATTCCTCAGTTTTTCCCTTTTATACGTTTTTCTATATGTGCGGTATATGGTTTTTACGGAATAAATGTTATTTCACGCTTCCGCTCATCCGTAAATTCCTTCATTGGCATCAGAGCTAGGTTCTGCATATAGAGATTCATATAAAAAATTTCAGATTTTTTAATGCATGTATGGATTTGTTATGATTTTTGCAAGTTTATTTGGATTTATTTATGAATTAATTTGAAATAATTTTTGCATGAGATTTTGACTACTGATCTGGGTTCTACAAGTGTTGTAGATCATCTAGGTATTTTTTTCATAATTTTGTGATGTGTAGATTATTTGTTATGAATTTTTTAAAAATTGTTTTAATTAAAATTCATGAAATAATTATGCATGTGAATAATTATGATTAAAATTTGCACAAGGACCCATGGCTGATCTGGTATTTTTCTGCTACTCCCTGATTTGAGAAATCATATTATTTTGATTTTTATTAATTTATTAATTAAATGTTAATTAATTTATTAATAATAAAATTAAAATAATAAATTAATAAAGAGTTATTAATAAGGGAGTAAAGGGAAAGGGGGGTTACATCTCCTAATTGTAACAGCAGAAAAGAAAACGGCAGAAGCTGACAGAACAGAAAAAAAATAAAAAATTATGCAGAGTCGGCTATGCCAGGCGCGTGGAGCGCACGCGCGGGGAAAAGGGGGTCACGCATTTACGGGATGCGTTACACACTTAAAGGCTCAAAAGTGTTGTAACGCATTATCGGAATGCGTTATAGCCCTTGTAACGCGTTCCTGTAATGCGTTACAGCCCATCTGTCTTTTTAAAATTTGATTTTTGGGAGTTTCGTAACTCCCTTTTGGGCGTGCAATATATCGTTGGATTCGTTTTTCCGAGACGGATCTAATGGAGTGGTCAAATATTTTATATAAAAGTTTTGAACTGTTTATATTTACCAAAGTGTTTTGAAGCATGTTTTAATTATTTTAATTGCTTTTAAATGCTATAATAAATCCATACATCATTATATCAATGTGTGACATGATATTACTTGCATGCTTACTTGTTTATTTATTTTTATATATGAGATATATGCCTGTGTTTACCATGCGATGATAGATTTAGGTGAACTTAAATCAATATAAGGCGTGCTCTAGAAAATCTAGAATAGGAATCGTTTCTTGCCTTGACAATAATATTATGAATACAATCATGAGATTCTTGTGTTTATGAAACACATAATTAAATATGAATTTTCAATTTTGAGAGAAAGGATGATTCTGTCAACAACATATTTCTATCTGTAAGAAAGGGTTATTAAGTGACGCCTCTTGACAATGCTCCACCCGATCTGGGAATCATCTGATTATCGATTATTGATTTGAAATATTTAATTTAAAAGGAAGAATCTCTTTATAATATGATTATAATTATAACGTAATATAATCCCTCTAAAATTAAATAATATCAAGTAGTAATTGGCCAATAACACAACGGGCTTGTGTCGGTCATAGCCTTCCAACATGATAGAAAGTAGTTCTTATTTTTAAATCATTGTCGTTTCGTGCTACAGCCGAGGGCTTTGATTTCGAAATAAGAAATACTTGTCTATTACATAGAGATGTGTACATTGAATTAGAATCTAAAGGTCGGTACGTGCCACAGCCGTGGGCCGTTGGAGACTGATTCAATTATACGGAATGTTGGGTTAGACTTGACTTAGAATATTGAGTTTATCGTGCCACAACCGTGACTCAAGTATTCAAGAGGCTAAAGTTTGATTAGGGAATAACATAAGATGTAATTGACAAGAGTTGTCTGCCAATTGAACATTACATGGCAGTTCGTGCCACAGCCGAGGTTCTGTGATGGAATGTAGGATCCCTATTCCCACTAGCATTATGAATGCTTATTTTTCACGTAGGGGGTTGAATAAATTAGATAAACTAGTGGGAGCCACTTATGAATAAAGACCCTATTCATATAGTGTTTTGAAATGAAATTGAATATTTGCTAAGTGTTGTTATGTGTTTATCATTTACAGATTTACTATATTCATTATGTCTTCTGCACTATCACTCCGGAGTATACTAGATGCTCACAAGTTGACTGGTCCTAATTTTGCTGACTGGCTTCGAAACTTGAGAATTGTTCTCAGGGTGGGGAAGCTGGAATATGTGCTTGACTCACCTAAGCCTACTAAACCTGCTAACGATGCACAAATGATGAACATGTTATGTATCGTAAGTGGATAGATGATGCAAATGTTGCTCAATGCATCATGCTAGCTTCCATGAACATTGAGCTACTGAAGCAGCATGAGCATATGGATGCTCACACTATCCTTATGCATCTACAAGAGTTGTATGATGTGGCAGGGAGGACAGCTCGATATGAGATATCGAAGGAGCTGTTCGGTTGTAGGATGTCTGAGGGATCATCCTTGAATGACCATGTACTTAAGATGATCAATTTGATTGAACGTCTTTGACAACTTGGTTTTGCCATGGATGGGGAGCTGAGCCAAGACTTGGTCTTGCAATCACTTCCGGGTTCGTTTTCACAGTTTGTTGTGAACTTTCACATGAATAAATTGGATGTCAGCCTGGCTGAACTCCACAACATGTTGAAGACTGCAGAATCGAATTTCCCCCCTAAGAAGGGCTCTATTCTTCAAATTGGTGAAGGTTCCAATCCTAAGAAAAGGAAGAGGAACCCTTCCAAAAAGAAGAAAGTAGGTGAAGAAAAGTCGGTTCCACCAAAAGCTGAAGACCCCAAGAGCAAAGTTGTTTGCTTTCACTGTAAAAAGGTGGGGCACTGGAAGAGGAACTGCAAGGTTTACCTTGCAGAGTTGAAGAAGAAGAAGGGGAGTGAGACTACCGCTTCTGATTCAGGTATGTTCATGATAGAAATGAATATGTCATTAAGTCAAATTTCTACTTGGGTCTGGAAGAGGAACTGCAAGGTTTACCTTGCAGAGTTGAAGAAGAAGAAGGGGAGTGAGACTACCGCTTCTGATTCAGGAATGTTCATGATAGAAATGAATATGTCATTAAGTCAAATTTCTACTTGGGTATTAGATACCGCCTGTGGTTCTTACATCTGCAATTCGTTCCAGGGACTAAGGAGAAGTAGGACTCTTGAGGAAGAGGAGGTGATTCTACTGATGGGAAATGGAGCAAGAGTTGCTGCTGAAGATGTAGGATCATTTCATTTACATATGCCTACGGGCAAGACTATTGTTTGAAATAATTGTTATTTTGTTTCCTCGATTGTAAGGAATATTATTTCTATTCCTATGTTGGATTTTGATGGTTTTTTGTTTTATTATTAAGAATAATGGATGTTCTATCCTTAGAGATAATATTCTTTATTGACGTGGTATTTTAAATAATGGTCTGTATGTATGTAACATAATTTACTTCAGATTGAACAAACTAATAAAAGAAAAGGGATGATGAAAATCTCACTTTCTTTTGGCACTGCAGACTTGGTCATATTAGTGAAAATAGACTGCGGACATTGCATAAGGAAGGGTTACTTGACCCCTTTTGATTTTGAATCATATCCTACATGCGAGTCTTGTCTATTGGGTAAAATGACCAATTCTCAATTTAGTGGACATGGAGAGAGGGCTGCAGATTTGCTAGGATTGGTACACGCAGATGTATGTGGACCAATGTTCTACGCAAGCCATGGGTGGATTTTCATACTTCATTACTTTCATAGATGATAGATCTAGATTCGGATATGTGTTTCATGAAACACAAGTCTGATGCCTTTGAAAAGTTCAAAGAGTATAAGTATGAAGTGGAGAAACAAACCAAAAATGGTATTATAACTCTTCGATCGGATTGAGGTGGTGAATACTTGAATGGAGAGTTTCTGGATTATTCCAAAGAAAAGGGTGTAGTCTCCCAATGGAATCTGACCAGATTGGTATCTGAAAGGAGAAATCGAATTTTGTTAGACATGGTTCGGTCCATGATGAGCTATGCGAATCTTACAGTATTCCTACGGGGTTACGCATTGGAAACCTCAGCATATTTACTGAATAAGGTGCCTTCCAAATTTGTTCCTCAAACTCTATATGAGATTTGGAAAGATAGGAAACCGAGTCTTAAACACGTTAAGATTTGGGGATGTCCAGCTTATGTCAAGAAAGTTGACCCAGATAAGCTGGAATCTTGATCCGTAAAATGTAATTTTGTGGGATATCCTAAAGAGATTTTGGGGTATTACTTTTACACCGATCATCGGGTGTTTGTCTTCAGACATGCTACCTTCTTGGAAAGGGAGTTTATCCTTGAAGGAAACAGTGGAAGCAAAATTGAACTTGATGAAGTTCAAGAAGCACAAACTACTACGAATCAAGTGGAAACACCTGTTCAGACTGAACAACCTTCTGTGGAACAGCCCGTTTGTAGGTCAGAGAGAGTGTCTCGCCAACCTGAGAGGTATTATGGCCTTGTCATTGAGAATGACAATGAGTTGTCAATCATTCATGATGACAACCCTGTGACCTAAATGAGGCTATGAGTAGTGTTGACTCAGAGAAATGGCAAAGTGCCATGAAATCCGAAATGGAATCTATGTATACGGTATACAAAAGAAAGATTAGAGCAGATGGCCAGGTGGAGACCTTTAAAGCCAGGCCTGTGGCAAAAGGATTCAAACAAAGGCAATGGATTGACTTTGATGAAACCTTTTACCTGTAGCCCTGTTAAAATCAGTTTGGATTTTGCTTGCGATTGCTGCTTACTACGACTATGAGATCTCGCAAATGGCCAGATGGTTTTCTTTCCAAGGAAAATGAAAACCTAGTGTGTAAGCTGCTGCAAACCATATGTGGTTTAAAGCAAGCTTCTCATACATGGAACATCCATTTTGATGAGATAATTAAAGAGTTTGGTTTTATCAAAAACGTAGATGAACCATGTGTCTACAAAAGGGTTAGTGGGAGCGCGGTAACATTTCTTGTATTGTATTGAAAGAGAGTTGACACACATAACAACATAGCAGACCCACTCACAAAGCCACTTTCTGAAAGTCACTTTGATCGTCATAAAGACAAGATGGGTATTAGATACCAGAGTGATTGGCTTTAGTACAAGTGGGAGATTGAAAGAGATATGTCCTAAGTCAAATCACGTATGAGGATTTAGGAATAACTTTTATGTAATCTGTTTTGATTTCATTGATAATTAATAAAAGACTTGTTTTATTTTTATTACAGGCTCTATCTATTTAAATGTTTAAATAAGATATACCATAGTTTAGAGTAAAGCTTTTTATGGATTATGATGAGATCATAATAGTGAGACCTAAAAGATGATAACTCTAAACTTAAATAGTTCCCGGTCATAGGATTACTAACTGGTAATTAATAATCCGCAAAGATTGGTACATACTATGCTTGCTCCCTTCAGGAGGATGTCTGTTCTCATAGGCATTTATGTGGTGACACTATAGCTAGTATGTAGGTGCTTCTTATAGAATAAGTTCACTGAACATGACTCGCACAGCTGAACAACTGATGGAGTTCACTCACGTGTCAGCAGTTGTTCACATAGTGATAGTTGTACAAGTATCCTTAGACTTGAGGCCATCATAGTCATCTTGTGTACATTGAACTCTGCTTTGGTTTAGTTCTTAGTCTCCAGGGACAATTATTAGGGCTCTACTGGGTATAGGAATTTGTAACGAAGATAGTGTATGATCAATAAAGGATCTACCCCTTCCAGTGAAGGAAGAGAATGTTCAAAGCTGATCCACTTATGCTAGTTCAGGAATCTCTGGCCAGAGTGAATGAAATTAGAAAGGAGTTTCTAATTTACATAGAACTGAGCATAGTGAATGGGAAAACAAATGATTAAATTAGATAGGCTTGACACAAGATCCATGCCTTGTATTTAATCAGGACATTGGAGGGTTGAAGGAATTGATTGTACGGTAACTATTCACTGACAGGTTCTTGGTATTCTAAGCAGTGAATTCATATTATCCGGATAGTCGCGATACGTTGAGAAGCATCACTCACGATGTAGAATAAATATAATTAATCAGTTAATTATATTTAGTGAATTTTAGTATTCATGTAAATAATTAATAAAAGTTTATTATTATTTATTTCTACTATTGGCATAATATTGAACCTACAGGGTCACACCATAAAAGAATATTTTCTTTTATGAAATAATGAGAGAGAGAATTATTTTCTAAATAGTTAAGAAAAAGAAATAATGATTAAAATAGTTTTAATTATTATTAAAGCATTTTATGAAGATAAAATGTGGGGGTTAATATATATATAAAGATATATTATAAGACCCTAGGAGAGCCCTATAAATAGAATGAGATGGATGGCTCTTTTTGATAGAACACACAATTTTGGTTTTGTGAAAACCCTAGCCTCCATCTTCTTCTTCTCTCTCTCTCTCCCAAAAACTCCATTTTTATAAAAGCTCAATTTTATAAAAAGGTTCATCGAAGAGGATCATTCTTGGTGGATACCGGTAGATGGCTTCACACACTGAGGAGCAACTGCTAGCACTCCATTTTTATAAAGCTTCGATTCACAAGGTATGGTTACGATTCCTCAGTTTTTCCCTTTTATACATTTTTCTATATGTGCGGTATATGGTTTTTACGGAATAAATGTTATTTCACGCTTCCGCTCATCCGTAAATTCCTTCACCAACTTCCTTACGTGAACCAGGTATTGGAGCAACTCCTGAGAGATTGAATCAACTAGAATCTGTAGAAATGGTTTACCATACCAACTTGAAAGAACACATCTTGTTGTACTTCATGACAGATGGTAGGGTTTATCATATAAGGGAAAATGCCATTCCACTGAAGTATTTTAAAGAGCTGGAACATGTATTATTCTTACTTCAAGTGAATGATAAAATAACAGAAAGTGCTGCAAACTTTTTGAAGAGTCATATTCAGAAACAGAAAAAGCTTTATTATGTTAAGACTGACAGCTCATATCTTCCAAAGTACAGAGATCACAAGGGTGATATTGTTGAGATGAAGCCCAATTCTGCTAAGATTATAACTACCTTTCTGGGTTACAGGGCTGTGGAATTCAATCTTGAGTCTGACAAGGCATATTTGATCAGACTGGATCAGGACATAAGGCAAGCTAGAATTAATGATCTCAGGGCTGCAATCTTTCAAACTGGTGAAGATTCTGCAGAACTTAAAGATGCTAAGAGGAGGATGATTGATGAACTCAGATATGCTCAGAGATGTTTGTTGAAGAACTATCTCAGAACAACTCCTGACATCAGAGAGATCAGAAGATGAAGCCAAGTCAAGATCTACAACTACTTAAATTCTGATATGGATACAGACTGAAGTTGTTATCAGAAGTTAAAGATTGGTAAAGCTTTAAGGACTGTAAGTTGTAGTTATCTTGTCAAATTCTCATGCATTTGTACTTAATGTTTTTGACATCATCAAATATCTGTTAAACTTGTATATTATGCTAATTTACAAGTTCGGGGAGATTGTTAGATATATTTGATAATGTCATGGCTAATGTGATTTATGTTTAGTTTTTAGATCTTACTTAAACAGGATAAATCAGTATTTACTGGAAGTCAGGACTTAAGGATATCAGTACTTATATTATCAGGAGATAATCATCAGAAGATGGATATCAGAACTTAAGTACTTAAGGACGTTCAGATAAGGAAGGCAGCTGGTCAAAGGAAAGAAGATCGAGAGAAACATAAGAAGAGATATGCATGAAGATGGAATTCTACGAAGAATAGAATACTTGGAAGAAAAGATATCTGATTGATATATTTTAGGAAGCAGAATTATATTCCATATCAATTAGCGATTATCTTGTAACTGTGTAGTATATAAACACAGACATAGGGTTTACACTATAAGTGTTATCACAATTGAGAAGATTATTCATTGTAACCCTAGCAGCTCTCGTGATATGTAATAACCCCAAAAATTTTGAACTTTTAGTAACCCTTATGAATAGTGTTTTACTGATTATGCTGAATAAGAAAACTTTCCATGCCACACCATGTAGGGTTCTTCTATTGTTATTCTGAGATCTTATTAGTACTTTATATGAGATATAAGTGTATGTAAAGATCGTCAGAATCCAAATTCGAACACTTTGATTTTTCTCAAAAATCCACCAGATACCGAAACAATTGAGTATAAGGGAACATGATAAAAAGGATTTAAATTCAAGGATTGTAAGAAAGGATCATAAAAGGAATATAATGTATTGAGAAAGGTTAAGGGAACCCAAGTAATAAGATCCCGGGTATGATCCCTCAAACGATAAACGATAAATGAAAACGAAAGTTAAGCGAACTGTATAACAGATCAGCGGTCATTAGCCAAGTAATTAGGAGCTAATCAAAGAGGTTAGTGAGGATTATGTCATCAAACCAATAAGAAGAGGAAAAGCATGGGAAGATGACATAAGAATGATGACCTAAGCATGACCAAAAAGGAAGGAAGGTTGGTTGATTATAAACCACACAAAATTCACCATGGTTAAAAGGTAATAAATCAAAACAAAAGTGGATCAACCAAGCCAAATAAATCAAAAAACACAAAAACAAAGTTGACTCTCATTATTCAAGAGAAGCTCTTGGCTTTCCTTCTTTTTCAAAGAGGAAAATTTCAAAATCCAAGATCCAACCATTGTTAAATTGCAAGGTAATTATCCAAGGTTCCTTATGATTAGTTATGGCTATCCTAGCAGTTTAAGCTCCAAATTCCTTCACAATATCTTTCAATAAATCATTTAAGAATAGAGTGAATAGTGTTTTCAAGAAATTTAAATTGTTTGATCTTGTGTTTTTGGTTAGATTAAGCTTTGGTAAGGACTTTCAAGGGTGATTCCAAGCTCCTTAGTTACTCTTACTCACCAAGGAAGGTATAATCTCTTAACCTAGCATTCTTATTGAATATTAAGAGCTTATTATGAGTAGGATAGTTCATGAGAAGCATGGTGATTGAATATGTAGAGATTAGTTGGTTTTGTGATGTTTTTGGAGTTGTAAATCTTGGTTATTAGTTAATGAACTTAAGAATAGTTTTAGGTCATGTTTGAGAATAATATAAATTGGAAAACTTGAGGTGTTGGGTCTGTTTTAGTTATGTATGGATGGAGTTTGGTTGTATGGTTGAATTGTGATTGATTTGTGGTTGATTTGGAGTAGGATAAAATTTGGTAATCGCGTAAACATAGTTGTCGTAATGCCCGATTTACTTTAGACTGTTTTTGTTCTTCACATCAGGACCCATGAACTCACTGTTAGGGTTTGACCATTGCCATTATTAGATAGTTCATGTTACGAGCTTCGTTTTGATATGTGGTTCGCTTGAATCCGATGTACGGTTTAGGAGAAACGACCGTTTTAAGTAACGACGTTTCGCGACTGAACCCTTACCCCTCGCCTTACTTTGAAACCTTGGTTAAGGACTTTAAATGACTAATTGGGGTATGAAACAAATATGTTAAGTGGATTAGGCAGTTGGTAGGGTACTCGCAAAAGAATCACCTTAAAACCCTTAATGGTTAATTTATTAAAAATGGTGGAGCCGAGGGTACTCGAGCGACTTATGTGAATCGTTAAGCACAAAAGCGAACGTTAGGGTCTAATTGGTTAAATTATAGATTCATAAGCGACTTTGATTTAATTCCAACTTATATGTTGTTTATAGGTTACCAGACTCGTCCCATGCCATTTATCACCCCCAGTCACTCAGGCAAGTTTTCTACCCGTTATATTGTTGTTGTGATGTATACATATGTATATGCATTATCCTGTGATAGATGCATGATGGTTAATTAGCAAATCTTGTGATATATTGGAGCATGTGATATGGTATATATGCATGTCTGTTTCGTAATCTTGATATATATCTGTTGATTCAAATGCTTATTAGTTGCATAATACCTATGCTAGAGATAAGCAGTAATTGCGTATACCATTAGTATAGGGGACCCAAAGGTGAACATTTTCTAAAACCGGGAGTCGATGTTCCCGAGTATAATATATATATATATATATAGTTTTCAGAACTATGAATCGAATAAGGTTTATTCGATAACTTTATTTTTATTAATGAATATTATTTTTAATATTCATTCAAGGGCTTATGACCCCGTTTATTCATATTAATGAATATTATTTTGAATATTCATTCGAGGACACTTGACTCCGTTTATTTTATTTAATGAATATTATTTTTGAATATTCATTCGAGGACTTATGACTCCGCTTATTTACTAAATAATATTCTTTATTTTATTAAAGAATAATGTTTCGATAATCAAACTTATTTTCGATTATTCAAATAAAGATCATACTTTCGTATAAGTATATCTTTGGTTATTGTATTCATTTCAAGTATGAGTTTTAAAACTCCTACCTCGATTATTTTTATAAGGATCATCCCTATGGGAATATTATTTAAATAATAATATTCAGATACTTTCTAACATATCGGGACTGATTTATTTTATTAAATCAGCGTTACTCTAAACATTCTTTAAAATGTTTTCGAGTCTTCAAAATGATTTTAAAAGTTAGGGCGGATCCCAAAACTCATTTTTATATTTGAGATCCTCCTTTCGAAGGGGATTTAAATACTCGCTCAAAACCTGAGGGATCCGGCTCTGTGGTGTGTTTTATATTCGCAACAAGGTTGCTATTTTGATAAAAGAGTTTTTGATTACTTACCCAACACTCGGGAAGTAAAATTCTTGGAACAAGTTAATCCATTAACAGGCATCGCCTGGGAAATATCGATGAGTTTTCCTTTCCAACTAGATATGACTTCTTGGTGGAGCCGTATCAACAAGTTTCTACTTGGGGAAAGGGGGGACTAGCTTTACGTTTCAGAGTCATGAATTTCATCTGAACTAGGAGTGGCGTAAGTGGTCGAGTGGCGCCGGCCCAGCCTAATTATATTGGCCCAAATGGCCTGGAAGTTCCGCTAAGACGGTCCATTCCTTAGGAGTCCAGTGTTCGGTTGACAAGTAAATCTGACAGGTTCTCATCTACATGTAGAAAATGGTGGGGTTGCACTACTACGACTGATCATCGTAAGTGGTCTTCCTGGCGTGGTAAACTCCCGTAATGAGTTCATCATCCAGTTAGATTTTTCTGCAACACTACCCAGAGCACTTCGATAGAAAGGCTACGGCTGGGCGATTGTTGAGTGTTGGCAGGGTCGAGTTTTCAAAATGATGTTTCCATCAAATGAAGTATCTCGTAACTTCATTTCTTTTGAATGATATTTCAAAGATTTGATTCTATACAAGTTATGCCTTGTAGCTCCATATATGTGATGAACTATTTATATCTTGAACGGTGGTAGTTCAAGTAGTATTCGGAAAGGATATAAGTATATTGGAGTATCTTGTAACTTCATCCTTTCAACTTATATCTAGTAAATGATTATCTTATGCATGACAAAGATTTTCAGAAAAACGTTGAGACAAGGTTAGATATATGAGATCACCTTGCAACGATATTTTTATACAGTTATAAACTGGAACTCTGTGTATATTATACATGGCAGAGGATCTCAAAGATTTTGAAAAGTATATAAGTATATATACTGAATATTTTGCGACTTCGTCGCATTAAGAGGTCAAACTTGGTTCATTTCTTCTTGACCAAGACTTTCATGAGTACTATAAGAATCCTCATATATTGTTAATTATTATGCATATTATTTCGGTGGGCTTGTTGCTCACCCTTGCTTTCTTCTCTCATCACACAACATCAGATAGAAAAGATGAACAGGACCAAGCTTCCAATTCGCAAGCGGTTAGGAAACGTTCCGCAGTTTTCTGGAAGCATTGATGCCGCCGTAGCTGAGGTAGGAACTACCAATACGCTAGGCTTCAACTATTGATGAACCAGACTTATCTATATTATGAATTGTAATAATGTCAAAGAATATGTAAATTATTCAGAAACCCTTTTGAGGTGAAATGGTTTATAATTGTGGAATAAATGACTTATGTTAATTTTGGTTTTCATCTCTGAGACTATAAATTGTGGTGTGTGTGTGTATATTGTGGGGTCACAATACGCAGTAGTTGGTTGATTGTTAAGGTTAAGTATTATTAAGGGAAATGGAACTCGTGACAACCCGGATCCCTGACCCCGGATCTGGGGGTGTTACAGAAATGGTATCAGAGCTAAGCGTTATAAACCTCAGAGATGATGTGACGCTAAGATAATAAGTTCACTAATATAATTAGAACTCTTGCCAAGTTCATAGTCGGGCTACCTAACGTAGTACTGACAGTTAAAACCCTTATGAGAACCCTTATAAATATCGTGATAGAAGCGTAGTTCGTTATCGTATATGGCAGCGGGACTCCGAACCTTGAGGTTAAGGAGCAAAAGCGCGATGATGTTTTATTACTAATTGGAGATCGGATTGTGGATCCGATAGAGCGTCCTAACGCAGGACGGATGATGTTCATATTGAGGACGTAGCGGTTGAGGACGTTGTCCTAGAAGGGATTTTTGCTGAGGAGGATCCCGTGGAGGATCCTAACTAGAATAAATAAAGGACCACTGAGGAATTGATGAACATGGTTAGGGCGACTACCAGAGGTAGGATTGGCCGATCATTACCGGAGGTTCGTTCAAGTTTATAAAGATAGTAGCCCCATTAACGCGGCTTACTCGTAAGACTGAGAAGTTTGAATGGACAGATAAATGCGAGAACAGCTTTTAAGAACTAAAGAAAAGGCTGGTGACGACCCCTATGTTGGCGTTGCCGGATGGAAAAAGGAGATTTTGTGATGTGTAGTGACGCTTCGCATAAGGAATTAGGGTGCTTTTATACAGCACAACAAGGTAATCGCGTATGCATCAAGACAATTAAGGGAATATAAAATTCGATATCCCCACCCATGAGCTTGGGCTCGTGGCAATAGTTTTTCCATAAAGATTGGAGGCACTACTTGTATGGAGAGAAGTGCGAGATTTACACAAGCCATAAGTGCTCTAGTGCATTTTCACGCAGAAAGAGCTCAACATGCGCCAGAGGAGGTGGTTAGAGCTAATCAAGGATTACGATTAAGAGATTCTTTATCATTCAGGGAAAGCTAAAATGGTGGCTAATGCCCTTAGTATAAAGGAGAGACTCAAGATGAAAATGTCTTTGGGAGAGTTGATAAGAGATTTTGAGAAAATGGAAATAGAAGTGAAGGTAACCGGAGCCGGTACCGAAAAGCTGTTTGAGATTGCAATACAGCCCGAATTATTGGAAAGATCATATTGTGCCAAGAAAAAGTGATGAATGAAGGCAGAGAGCCAACAAATAGAGAAGAGATTAATACAGAGAAAGAGGATAAGGGAATAATGAGGTATTCCTAAGAATTTGGGTTCCAAACGTTCAAGAGCTTAAGGACGAGATATTAGGTGAAAGCCATAGTTCGAGGAATAAGATTTAGGGCAAACCCTGAATGTGATAGTCAGGGAGGACGCCATCAAGATAGAAGGAACCCATAACTTAATGAAGTGGAAAATGAGGATTTAAAACATTTAGGATGACCCCGATTATGGGGAGGATGAGAAAACATTTCATACTGAGAAAATCGAAGTCAAGCAAGATAGGGAGAACCAGGACGGTACTCCTATGGGTCAATTCATGGACCACCCTAAGGAATCAATGCGGTGGGAAATTCTTTCATGACCTTTAAGTCGCTAAGCTTTCAGAGTTCCAAGGAACAAGGTGACCCAGTCGAGGCAAGAGCCTGGAAAAAGGAAATATAGGAACCATTTGAGATTCTAAATAATTGACGAAGTGAAAAAGATTGTTTTTGTCGCTTACCTTTCCAAAAGAGAGGCCACCCGCTGGTGAAAGACCAAGAAAGGCACGGAGCCAGAGGTTATAATAAACTGATTAAAGTTCAGTCAATTGTTTTCGGGAAAGTAATTCCCAAGGTTATAGAGATAGTGTAAAAGCTTTAGAGCCAGAACAAAGGCGGACGAGTATGATGAGTTATGAATCTAAGTTGTAAAAGTTATCAAGATTCGTCTGGAGGACAAGAATTCTAGAACGACGTGATGTTTGAAATCAATGCTTATGTTGTGTTGGTTCATGAAATGGTTGTAATAGAAATGAAAATAAAAGAAACTGAAGTGAAAAGGAATATAAAGGCAATAAAGTTTGAGGAATGATAAGGGAGTTGGCTATGAGGAAACTCTAAAGACTCATAGAAATAGAAAAGTATGTAATCGTCGGGATGAGGGTGATTCACCATGAGTTAAAGTTGATGGTTTAAGGCATAAGTGATATGTATATTGTATCCCCTTTAAGTTGGGAGTATTGGAAGACACTTCGAGATAGATCGATGGGCTAATAAGAAAACACGGATGGACTGAGGAGACAGGATAACAAGATATTAGGAAAATGGGATGAAGGAAGTGACCTTCAAGAATGTGAAGTATATGTAAGACCGGTGGCATGATACCCAGAAAGGGAGACGCCAGGTATGAAAGATATCCCAACATTGAGATGAATGTTGAGATAAACAACAAAAGTAAATGAGGAGTTATTAAGAAGAAGTTCAAGTTGAACACGACCAATATCTTCCAGAACATCCCTGTTGTCATTACCAAATTAGGAAAGAAAAGCGGGTAACCATTGTTATCTTTTGAAGGCCATATGGGTTGACCTCAGTTTGAATAAAGATGCTATTATGAAATTGGTATAGACTATCTGGTTGGGAATGATTGAATAAGATAATCTATCAAGGACATATGACTTGATTTATCCATGGAAGGATGCATGTACCTTTTTAAAGGTGGAATTAAGGATAGAACATCTGTAACTTAGAATGAATCCTAGGGGAATGCATAAAGGTTGGCATTTCACCCTTAATAGGGATAGTATGAGTTTTGACAGTATAAATTGGAAAGGATTAAGGTAACAACAACCTTTAAGGATTAGTGGAGAAATTTTTCAGAACTATATAGACAATAATTCTGGTATTAGTAAATGGTATCTTGATATGCCCTGTGCCTAGGGTGTACCTGATGAAGGATTTAAGGATAGCCTTAGAGGTTTTACAAGGAGAAAGGTAGTATTCAAAGTTCTCAAGAATAGAAATTTTGATGAAAGAAATATGGCGTAATTATAATAATGCCAGGTGGGCATGGGTTAAACCATAAGAAGTATAGATTGAACCAATGAAGGTCAGAATTATTAAAGCAAGAAGGGCCCAAGATAAAAGGCGTCCTAAGTATGATCGAGAGTCAGCCATGATAATGTTTACATTTAAAGACTAAGGCAGCGACTTATGGAAAAAAAATAATGGTAATTTTTTTTTTACTTATTTTATCACAAAGACTTAAGAAAAGCATTTTCCCATAAGCAGTGATTTGAAATGAGGTAGAAAATTTAGTTGGAGATCGTTCAAAAGATATTGATTATAAGGAACAATTACTATCAGGAAAGGCCAATGAGGTGGCCAACACTTTAAGTGTAAGAGGACAATTATCGGTGCTTGTGCCAGAGGAATACAGTGATAATGGTTAATTCCGTGAAGGTTGTATTATGGTGTGAAAGATTGACATTCCTTCTGATGACTGTGCGGTACTCAACCGTAATAGTAGTTTGGTAAAGATTTAATTCATCTAATCGCCGTGAGCGGGCTTTCTATCTTAGAAGGTCCTATCTTGAGAATAATCCAGGACCATGTTTCAAAAAGGACTAAACGAACCTTTGAGTTAAGTCTTCTATTGAAGGCATGTGATTAAGAATGGTATTAACCTGCTATCGTTGCTTTGATTGAAACTCTTCTGCAATTTTATCTACTTCATGTCATGAAAGTACGTCAGGATCTAGAGTGTTCTTCATGAATTATGAATGGTGATTATGTTAATTCCTTAGAAGAATTTGATACGACAGGTATGGACTCCGTAGGGTTAGCTATTAAGATTCCAAGGAAAATGAATGACGACAGTAGGTCAGTGGTGGACCATAGTAATGTAACAACAATTCTTTGAATAATGAGCCGATTACAACCGTGAGAGTTGTAGTGTAATGGATGTTGATATTAGGTACCCCTAATCGAGTTGTGGTGATGTATAAGTTATCCTTGAATAGACTAATTAAGAAGATTATCTACGTATTGAATACTTATTCCTTCTTATCAATAGAGAGTCGTATTACTATATGAGGAAGGTTGCGGTGCAAGCATAGGATTCTAGTAACGATGATGTCTAGAATGAGACCCCTGATTCGATTTTCGATGATGAGGGAGTTTTAAAGGTGATTGAGTATAAGCTCGAGGAAGAACATGGGTCCATAGAATGATGGACAGAATAGCAAAAAAAAAATATATATATTTAAGCATGTGAAATGCGATGCGATAATACTTGATGTTGATATATATACACATATGTTTTGTTCTCCTATGACAAACCTCTATAGTTCAGAGGTAGATTCCAAGCCAGATATTTGTGGCAGTATATTTTTTTCTCTTCATATACAATTCTCTTCAATTTGTTCTTTTCTCTCCTTTTTATTTTGTATAAGCTGAGAAGAACAACCCTTCCAGAAGGGGAGGTATTGCCGAATGACTATCTATCTGTGTGATAGAAGCCTCGTAGGATACCACATGTTGTTTAATTGCTTGTCAAGTACTAAAGGCCGACCACCTTCTATACTAACTATGTGATATAACAAGTGTTCATGATCATAGTGATCTCTCAATAAATTCTTTTACTTCTATACGATGGATCAAGCTTTCAAAGATAGAAGCAGCTAGAAAGGAGTAGTATCAGTGCGGTGGTATTCCGAATCTAATGCGTTCGTGATACTAAGGTTGACGCAATTATTAAAAGGTTATAGAATGCTAACGAGCAAAAGTGTAACCGGTATAGTATTATGTACGGAAGATAGTAATGACTACGAACTGGAAAGAATGGGTATTGAGAAGCAAAAGCTATAATGCTAGAAGCTATGATGAGAGTTTGTACAATAGACTTGAAAGAATTTGAAATGGTCACTTAACACGGATTGAGTTTTCTTACAACAATAGATCATATGTCAGTATTGAGATATCGCCTTATAAGATCCTTGAGGGAAGACAATGTCGATCTCCCTTATGATAGGATGATGTTACAGAGAGCAAGATGCTCAGACCAGTAGTGGTCCAAAGGACCAAGGATATAATAGATCTAATCAGAGGACGGCTGGTAGTAGCCCAAGGTGGACATAAAAAGTATGTTGATTTGACATGAAAGGACAAGGAATAGGAAATAGGGGACCTAGTAATGTTAAAGGTATCCCTTAGGAATGATGGATGAGGTTCGGAAAGAAAGGAAAGCTAAGCCCACGAATTGTTGGACCCTTTGAGGTATTAAGACGTATTGGGAAGTTAACATATGAGCTAGCCCTACCCCCGAACATGTAGCAAGTTCATAACGTGTTCCACGTATCAATATTAAGGAAGTATAATTCGGATGCCAGACAAATAGGGGCATATGAGCGTATAGACATGCAACCCGACGTAACCTATATGGAGCAACCAAGAAGGGTTATAGATTGAAAAGGAACAAGTGCTTAGGAGAAGGGCTATCAAACTAGTCAGAGTTTGATGGTAGAACCACAATGTGGGAAGATTGACTTGAGAGTTAGAAAGTGCAATGCTAAGAAAGTATCCCTATTCATTATTTCCTGATTCCGGGACGGAATCCTTTTAAGGAGGGGAGACTGTAATAACCCCAAAATTTTTAAACTTTTAGTAACCCTTATGAATAGTGTTTTGCTGATTATGCTGAATAAGAAAACTTTCCATGCCACACTATGTAGGGGTTCTTCTATTGTTATTCTGAGATCTTATTAGTACTTTATATGGGATATAAGTGTATGTAAAGATCGTCAGAATCCAAATTTGAACACTTTCATTTTTCCCGAAAATCCACCAGATACCGAAAGAATTGAGTATAAGGGAACATGATAAAAAGGATTTAAATTCAAGGATTATAAGAAAGGATCATAAAAGGAATATAATTTATTGAGAAAGGTTAAGGGAACCCAAGTGATAAGATCCCGAGTATGATCCCTCAAACGATAAACGAAAACGAAAGTTAAGCGAACCGTATAACAGATCATCAGTCATTAGCCAAGTAATTAGGAGCTAATCAAAGAGGTTAGTGAGGATGATGTCATCAAACCAATAAGAAGAGGACAAGCATGGGAAGATGACATAAGAATGATGACCTAAGCATGACCAAAAAGGAAGGAAGGTTGGTTGATTATAAACCACACAAAATTCACCATGGTTAAAAGGTAATAAATCAAAACAAAAGTGGATCAACCAAGCCAAATAAATCAAAAAACACAAAAACAAAGTTGACTCTCATTATTCAAGAGAAGCTCTCGGCTTTTCTTCATTTTCAAAGAGGAAAATTTTAAAATCCAAGATCCAATCATTGTTAAATTGCAAGGTAATTATCCAAGGTTCCTTATGATTAGTTATGGCTATCCTAGGAGTTTAAGCTCCAAATTCCTTCACAATATCTTTCAATAAATCATTTAAGAATAGAGTGAATAGTGTTTTCAAGAAATTTAAATTGTTTGATCTTGTGTTTTTGGTTAGATTAAGCTTTGGTAAGGACTTTCAAGGGTGATTCCAAGCTCCTTAGTTACTCTTACTCACCAAGGAAGGTATAATCTCTTAACCTAGCATTGTTATTGAATATTAAGAGCTTATTATGAGTAGGATAGTTCATGAGAAGCATGGTGATTGAATATGTAGAGATTAGTTGGTTTTGTGATGTTTTTGGATTTGTAAATCTTGGTTATTAGTTAATGAACTTAAGAATAGTTTTAGTTCATGTTTGAGAATAATATAAATTGGAAAACTTGAGGTGTTGGGGCTGTTGTAGTGATTTATGAATGGAGTTTGGTTGTATGGTTGAATTGTGATTGATTTGTGGTTGATTTGGAGTAGGATAAAATTTGGTAATCGCGTAAACATAGCCGTCGTAATGCCCGATTTACTTTATACTGTTTTTGTTCTTAACATCAGGACCCATGAACTCACTGTTAGGTTTTGACCATTGCCATGATTAGATAGTTCATGTTACGAGCTTCGTTTTGATATGTGGTTCGCTTGAATCCGATGTACGGTTTAGGAGAAATGACCATTTTAAGTAATGGCGTTTCGCGACCAAACCCTTACCCCTCTCCTAACTTTGAAACCTTGGTTAAGGACTTAAAATGACTGATTGGGGTATGAAACAATTATGTTAAGTGGATTAGGCAGTTGTTAGGGTACTCGCAAAAGAATCGCCTTAAAACCCTTAATGGTTAATTTATTAAAAATGGTGGAGCGGAGGGTACTCGAGGAACTTAAGTGAATCGTTAAGCACAAAAGTGAACATTAGGGTCTAATTGGTTAAAGTATAGATTCATAAGCGACTTTGGTTTAATTCCAACTTATATGTTGTTTATAGGTTACCACACTCTTCCCAAGCCATTTATCACCCCCAGTCGCTCAAGAAAGTTTTGTACCCGTTATACTGTTGTTGTGATGTATACATATGTATATGCATTATCTTGTGATAGATGCATGATGGTTAATTAGCAAATCTTGCGATATATTGGAGCATGTGATATGGTATATATGCATGTCTGTTTCGTAATCTTGATATATATATCTGTTGATTGAAATGCTTATTAGTTACATAATACCTATGCTAGAGATAAGCAGTAATTGTGTATACCCTTAGTATAGGGGACCCAAAGGTGAACATTTTCTAAAACCGGGAGTCGATGTTCCCGAGTATAATATATATATATATATATATAGTTTTCAAAACTATGAATCGAATAAGGTTTATTCGATAACTTTATTTTTTTAATGAATATTATTTTGAATATTCATTCAAGGGCTTATGACTCCGTTTATTCATATTAATGAATATTATTTTAAATATTCATTCGAGGACATATGACTCCGTTTATTTTATTTAATGAATATTATTTTTGAATATTCATTCGAGTACTTATGACTCCGCTTATTTACTAAAAAATATTCTTTATTTTATTAAAGAATAATATTTCGATAATCAAACTTATTTTCGATTATTCAAATAAAGATCATACTTTCGTATAAGTATATCTTTGGTTATTGTATTCATTTCAAGTATGAGTTTTAAAACTCCTACCTCGATTATTTTTATAAGGATCATCCTTATGGGAATATTATTTAAATAATAATATTCAAATACTTTCTAACATATCGGGACTGATTTATTTTATTAAATCAGCGTTACTCTAAACATTCTTTAAAATGTTTTCAAGTCTTCAAAATGATTTTAAAAGTTAGGGCGGGTCCCAAAACTCATTTTTATATTTAAGATCCTCCTTTTGAAGGGGATTTAAATACTCGCTCAAAACCTGAGGGATCCGACTCTGTGGTATGTTTTATATTCGCAACAAGGTTGCTATTTTGATAAAAGAGTTTTTGATTACTTACCCAACACTCGGGAAGTAAAATTCTTGGTACAAGTTAATCCATTAACAGGCATCGCCTGGAAAATATCAGTGAGTTTTCCTTTCCAACTAGATACGACTTCTTGGTGGAGCCGTATCAACAAGTTTCTACTTGGGGAAAGGGGGGACGAGCTTTACGTTTCAGAGTCATGGATTTCATGTGAACTAGGAGTGGCGTAAGTGGTCGAGTGGCGCCGGCCCAACCTAATTATATTGGCCCAAATGGCCTGGAAGTTCCGCTAAGACGGTCCATTCCTTAGGATTCCAGTGTTCGGTTGACAAGTAAATCCGACAGGTTCTCCTCTACATGTAGAAAATGGTGGGGTTGCACTACTACGACTGATCATCGTAAGTGGTCTTCCTGGCGCGGTAAACTCCCGTAATGAGTTTATCATCCAGTTGGATATTTCTGCAACACTACCCAGAGCACTTCGATAGAAAGGCTACGGCTGGGAGATTGTTGAGTGTTGGCAGGGTCGAGTTTTCAAAATGATGTTTCCATCAAATGAAGTATCTCGTAACTTCATTTCTTTTGAATGATATTTCAAAGATTGATTCTATACAAGTTATGCCTTGTAGCTCCATATATGTGATGAACTATTTATACCTTGAACGGTGGTAGTTGAAGTAGTATTCGGAAAGGATATAAGTATATTGGAGTATCTTGTAACTTCATCCTTTCAACTTATATCTAGTAAATGATTATCTTATGCATGACAAAGATTTTCAGAAAAATGTTGAGACAAGGTTAGATATATGAGATCACCTTGCAACGATATTTTTATACAGTTATAAACTGGAACTCTGTGTATATTATACATGGCAGAGGATTTCAAAAATTTTGAAAAGTATATAAGTATATATACTGAATATTTTGCGAATGCTCATATCGTTAATTTCTTCTTGGTTCATTTCTTCTTGACAAAGACTTTCATGAGTACTGTGAGAATGCTCATATATTGTTAATTATTATGCATATTATTTCGGTGGGCTTGTTGCTCACCCTTGCTTTCTTCTCTCATCACACAATATCAGATAGAAAAGATGAACAGGACCAAGCTTCTAATTCGCAAGCGGTTAGGAAACGTTCCGCAGTTTTCTGGAAGCATTGATGCCTCCGTAGCTGAGGTAGGAACTACCAATAGTCTAGGCTTCAACTATTGATGAACCAGACTTATGTATATTATGAATTGTAATAATGACAAAGAATATGTAAATTATTCAGAAACCCTTTTGAGGTGAAATGGTTTATAATTGTGGAATAAATGACTTGCGTTATTTTTGGTTTTCATCTCTAAGACTATAACTTGTGGTGTGTGTGTGTATATTGTGGGGTCATAGTACGCAGTAGTTGGTTGATTGTTAAGGTTAAGTATTATTAAGGGAAATGGAACTCGTGACAACCCAGATCCCTGACCCCGGATCTGGGGGTGTTACATGATATTTGTTCATCACTGAGAGAGAACAGTTCTATACTGTAACAGAGTTTATTATTTCAATAAAGTTTGTTTTCTATTACTTGAGTTATTAAAGTTCGATTTGATTGTGCTATACACTGTATTCACCCCCCTCTACAGTGTGTGTGTGACCTAACAAAATAAAAACACCGAAACAAGTTTCAAATATTGAATTTGGGTTTTCTGGATCAAAACCGTATTTTATTCTGGATTTTGATTTGGGTTTTCTGGTTAGAACAAGGGTCGTATAACTTTTGATACGAAAACTTTTAACACAAAATAAAATATCCATACCCTGACGTTACAGAACACACATAGCACATAACAGCTAGGGTTTTTATGACTAGATACACTTAATGACATAATAAAACACATAATTTCACCTTTATTAAATACAATCGTAATTTTTCAATCGTTGCATCGGTTATACACCGACTATATTATATAAGTCTTATGCGATCATTACCTATTAAACTCTCCAATTTTCTTAACATTTAATTTATTATCGGATGCATTTTTTTCCCAAGTATTATGTTTAAACATAAAATATTTGTTTGGATTTAAAGTAGTAAACTGCATTTAATTGAATTAAGATTTAGTTTCCGATCATAATCATATTTCTTATTATTATCCCATAACCAATTTAAGCGATCCAAAATTTAGGGGAACCAAAAAAAATTTAAAATTTAGGAAAAATACCACATATTCCGAAATTATTTTTTTAAGATTTTTATCACAAACAACGAACATTAATATTTATGGACCTCTTGTTTATGGTACGATTTTTTGACTGAAAGTTAGCCTACTACATGCCTCTATTATATGGGCATGATACAACCTACATAGATCTAAACATTTGTAAATACATTTATAAGAATAAAAAGAACCCATTGGGTATCACCATGTAATCTTGGTTATTGCTCTCTAATATTAGAACAATATTTTATTATTTGTACAGAAGCTACGTATTTTGTTTTCATATTGCGCTATTTCCAATGTTTAGAAATACGAAAATTTGAATTGATTTCTGATTATAGATCAAATGATATAATTGTTTAATCTTCATGTGTGATTAACATGATGAAAAAGGGGATGCATTTCCACTTTTCAATTTGTTTTATTTTTAATAATCTTATTTTTTTATGATTTTGTAGCTTAACATTCAATTCAATATAAATTATTCAAAAAAACTTGAATTCATGTTTCATTGAAAAACATAAAGAGTTATTATTATTCTCAGATATTTTTACCAGGTATTTGTTTAAAATATTATTTCATTAAGAAGATAATTTATTTAATATAAAACGGAGGCTACGAAAGGATCTTTCCAGAGTTTAACCGATCATAAGCAGAACCGATAAATAAATGATCCTGTGATTCCCTTTCACAAGTTTACTTTGAAAAGATTTTTTTCAATCGCCGACTACATTATAAAAAATTTATTCAAAAAGTACTTTTGAAAATCTCTAATTTGATTAGAATACAATGTTTCTATAATAATATTTTAAATTATTCAAACTACCAAGTTCAATAATATTAAAGTAGATAAGGAATTTAAGAACTAAACTGAAATTCAGTTAACTAATATATGCTTAGAGATCCAAAAAATATAATAATATTATTATCTGACCACTAAATTGAAACCATCTGGAATGTAGGACAAGGAAAAATCCTTCCGAAAATAATGCAAAATAATACCTCTTATCAGGGGTGTTAATGGGTTGGGTTTACGGGGTTGTAGGTGTTTTTACGGCCCAACCCAATTAAATTGATTTGAAATTTTTCGACCCAACCTGGAAAATATAAAATCGTAACTCAACCCAACCCGTCGTACATCGAATTGGGTTGGGTTGAACGGATTGAATGATTATATAAAAAGAAGTTCTAATACTATATATAATTGCTAATTTCGAATAGTAGAACTTACGATTATAGTACTATTCTTTAAATCTGGTTAAATTGAAATTTTAGTAATGTATATCATGTCGTAAATCATATACACATACACGAAATTTAACTATAAATGAAAATATTATATTGTATAATGTACAATTTCATATAATATATAGATTATATTTAAATTATTGAGTGAGGCTTAAGTTAATTCGGGTTGGGTTTGGTTGGGCGAAAAAATCTTGTTACATATTGAATTCTCAATGATCAGAAGAAGATCAGGATCTGGCTGTTCGGATGTCATCAGGATCTGATGTACCGTCAAAATTTGGTATGTCATCAGCATTTGTACGACATCAGTATTTGAAGACAGTCAGCATTAAAGGATTTATTATGTTCCTTATAATGTGGAGCACATATCTGTTACGTTTGAGTTATAGGACTTTATCTGTTTAGTTTAAGATATGTATCAGTTTCGGTTAGTTTTTTGATAATTCATATCTTAGATTAATCTGTTGTAGCTGTGTAGTATATAAACACAGTTTAGGTCATCTCTTAGGAAAAACACACTCGAGGATCATTTGACCTAGCAGCTCTCAAGAACATCAGTATTTCTTGAGAGGATTTTGTAACAGTTTTTATCAGATATATAAAAGGCTGTTATATTTTATTACTTGTTCGAAATATTTATACAATTGTATCCAACCCCCTTAAATAATTGTATCTTACTGGGCAACAATTGGTATCAGAGCTCACTGATAAATTTACAATCAGAAATGATCTAAACATGTCTCTGAACAAGTATGAAAGCATTAAAATTCTCATTCTGAAAAAGACTGAATATCCAACATGGAAGGTGAAGATGCTCATGTACCTGGAAGCTACAGATCAAGATTATCTAGACGTAATCAATAATGGACCCTTCATGCCAACAAAACTGGTGCCTGCAACTCCTATCGTTGCTGAACATTATCAACTTAAGGAGAATATAGAATGGACACCAGAGGAGAAAGTAGATGTGCTGAAAGATGCAAAGGTGAGAAATATTTTGCATAACAGTCTTGATTTTGTGATGTCAAACAGGGTCATAGCCTACAAGACTGCCAAAGAAATCTGGGATGCTCTTGAAACTCAATGTCAAGGAACCATGGCCATCAATAAGAACAGAAGGGCTGTTCTGATTCAAGAATATGAACACTTTGAGGCCAAGCCTGATGAAAGTCTCACTGACATCTATGACAGATTTCTAACTCTGCTTAACAATCTTTCTTTGGTGGGAAAGGTGTATGATCGAGAGGATTCAAACACCAAGTTTTTGAGAGCTTTGAGCGAAGAATGAGAGACTAAGATTTCAATCATACGACATCAGTATGATCTGGACGTAATTACTATGGATGAAGTCTATGGCATGCTGAGAACTCATGATTTGGAGGTTCAGCAAAGGAGTGAGAGGAAAAGCAACAAAAGGAAATCTGTTTCTTTGAAAGTTAATGATAAAGCTTCAAAATAAAAGTCTGCTGGAGCTGTACGAAAGAAGAACAATTTCCTAGAATCAGCAGCTGATGATTCATCATCAAATCCTGATGATGATACTGATTCTGAAACTGATGAGAACATGACAGATTCTGATGTCATGCAAATGGCCGAATTGCTGGTTAAGGGCTTCAGGAGAATACAATTCAGGAAGTCTAGGAACAACAGAAGCTTCAGGAAGAAGTTCACTGGAGGTGAAAAGAAGTCAACTGGGAGAAAAGATGGAAAGGACTCTAAAGCTGTGAAGGTAGATAGGACAAAGATCAAGTGCTACAACTGTGATGAACCTGGTCACTTTGCCTCAGAGTGCAAGAAAATAAAGCATGATAAAGGGAAGAGCAAAGCCCTGATCACTTCAAGCAAGAATTGGATGGACTCCTCTGACTCTGAAGATGAAAACACATGCTATGCATTGATGGCCAGTCTTGATGATCCTGCTACTTCTGAGCCTAAGGTACAAACTCATTTCTTCTCTTTTGATACTAAAAATATATCTGAATTAAAATCTATTCTTAAATCTTTGCATGGTAGTTTTAAGATTAAGACTTTAGAAAATGATAGACTTATAACTGAAATTAAGACCTTGAAATCTAGGAATGATCAGTTAGATCTGACTTAATACATCAGATAGATTTAAAGAAAGAATGTGAAAGAGCTAAACATACAGTTAAGATTCTTGAGGCTAGATACAGTATGTTAGAAAATGATCTAGAAAATGAGAGAAAAACCCTTAAAGCCTAGACTGATTCAGGCAAAAAGGTTCATGAGATGATCTCAAAGAAACACTGGAAAGAATGCCTAGGCTATAAAGATGGAATTAAGGATGTTGACACTGAAAATAAAATTTCCCTTAAAACTCCTGTTAAGTTTATTTCATCAGAACCTGATAAACCCAAATCCACTTTTGAAAACGGTTCAACATCAGTATCACAAGAAAAACTGGTAAGTGATAAAACTCAAAGAAAGAAAAGCAAGGAAACCATTAAGTCTGTTAAGAAAGAAAAGAATATAGGACTTTTGTCAGCAAGACAATTGAAAAAGAAAATATCTGAGGCTACTGACAAACCTCAAGTAAAGAGTCCTAGAAGAAACATGAATGGTAAGCAAGGTATTTCTAAGGATTCAAATTACAAGGTTGTTCCCAATGCTCCTAGGAAAACTTGGTTTAACTGTGGAAATACTAATCATCTTGCTATTGATTGCACGAGGAATAAGAAAAGGAAAAATGCTATTCCTGAGTCTGATGTTAGGGGTAGATCAGTATTTTATAAACCATAAAATCCTTGTTTTCATTGTGGTAGTAGTTGGCATTCGATTTATATGTTAGGTCACACAACACTGTAGAAGGGGATTGAATACAGTGATTATACAATCAAATCAATTTAACTTAAGTATGTAACAAAGATCAAGTATATTCAATAAACTCTGTTACAATATGAACTGTTGTTCTCTCTCAGTGATGAACAAATATCACTAAGAGCTGCTAGGTAACAATGTATAATCTTCTCGATAATGATAACACATCTAGTGTAAACCCTAAGCTGTGTTTATATAGTACACAGTTATAAGATATATTCTTAATTGATATGGAATATAATTCTGTCTCCTAAAATACATCAATCAGATATCTTCTACAAATCTTCTAATCCTCTAACTTTTTCCATGCATATCTTCTATTATTTTAGTCTCGATCTTCTCCTATAAATCAGCTTCATTGCTTAACTGAAAGTCTTCACGCACTTAAATATTGATATGTATCTTAAGTTCTGATATTAAGCTTTGACTTCAATAAGTCCTGATTTCAGTAAGTCCTGATATGTCATGTGGTTAAGTTCTGAAAACTAAACACAAATCATATTAGACATGACATCTCAAATATATCTAACAATCTCCCCCAACTTGTAAATTATGCAAAATATACAAGTTAATAGATTTGATGATGTCAAAAACAATAAGTACAAATGCAATTAGAGTTTACCTAGATAACTAACTACAACATACAGTCCTTGTAGCTTTTACCAATCTCACTAAGTCAATCTGAATCCAAAGTGATTCTTGACAAAGTTTGATATCAGCTTTTCTTCTTTATTCCTCGGGACTTGAGATAGTGTAGCTTTGACTTGCTTCATTTCTTCATTCTGACTTCCAATCTGGTAGATTGCAGTCCTTAGTGCAGAGATATGGTTTCTTTCTAAACCATCAACAAGTCTAATTACCCTTGGACGAGAAGAGTCTTCATTATAGCATAGACATTTCTCTTTCAAATTGACTTCAAGCTTAGCAGAATCCTTCTTCATTGGAATTTCACTTCCATCATCTTCAACTATGTTAGGAATGAATTCTGTAACCCTTGAACCAGAAATTCTTGCTTTATCTCTTATGCTCTTCAATATGAAATTTGACCATCTCCTGGTAATATCAGACTTTATCTCTAAAAGATAATGAAAGAATTAAAGTTCTTTTAAATATTTGTTCAGCACATCTGATTCTGACATCTGATATGTCCTTCCATCTTCAAGAAATAGAATCAGATTCTCTTTGACATTGTGCTTGTCATGAGCATCCAGTACCACTTGAACAGAGATAACCTTATCAAGGTGTTTCTGTGTAACATCTTCAAGAGGTTTTTCAGTCAACAGAAATGGATCTCTAGTAGCAACTTCAACTCCTATCTTGATCTTAGCTTCATCAGAACCTAGTCCAGCCCTGTCTCTTGGTTCTCTAGCATTTAACCCAATAGTCTTAAAATCAGACAACAATTAGCTTTTCTTTGGATCTGATGGTTTGACATTTTTCCATAGAAGTTTCTTTTTGTCAGCTACTTTCATCTTGTCTAAATCAACTTGAGCTATGTCAGAGGTTGATGTCTTGATGACTTTATCAGAACTTGCTGTTTCTTCTGTAGCTTGTTGTTCTTCACTCTGAACAACTTGAGCCTTGTCAGAGGTTTTCTTGGATTCTTCAGTTATCTTCCTTCTTTTCATAGTTTGAACATCTTCATCTTCATCACAAAGACCACTATTAGTTGGGTTTAAGGACCCAGACTTGCTTGGATCCTTTGGCCTTTTTAAGTTTGTTAGCATTTGCAGCGGATTTAATTTCAGAGTTTATGCTAACATGCTGTTTATCAGAATTTATATCAGACTTTGCATCAGACTTTACACTAGAAGGAATAATACTAACTTTCTTCAAAGAAGGTTTTATTTGATAATAATCATAGTACAAACTATGATATTCCTTACAAGTATAAATGGAATGCCATAATCTACCGCAATGAAAACAAGGATTTTGTGGTTTAAACCTAACAGACTGACTCTTAACTCCTGATCTAGGAGGTAAGGAATTTATATCTTTATTTTTCCTGCAAAAAGAAGCAAGATGGTTAGAGTTTCCACAGTTATAACATTTCTTTCTAGGAGCATTAGGAACATGCATATAATTATTGCTTTTATTCACACCTTCCTTTCCATTCCTATTTTTCCTAGCTTCTTTTACCTTGTTCACATTTTTTATCTCTTTCAGCTTATGCTTAATCTGCTTCTTTGTCATTAAGCCTATTTTAATTTTAGCTGGTTTATCCTGTTTTAATTTGTCAGAAGTTGACTTTTCTTTGACTTCTGTCCTTGACTCTTTCATCTTTTCAGAATCAGACTTTACAGTTTTTGCTACAAACTTAACAGGATTAACTCTTGGCTTAGCAGTCTGTTTAACAACAATTGGCTCAATTTTCATAGTTCCTTTCTCACTTTTATCATCTCCATAACCTAAGCCCTCTTTCCAGTTTCCACTACTTAGTATATCATGAGTTGTTCTGCCAGAGTTAGTCCAAGTTCTGATGATCTCTCTTTCCTTTTCTAAATCAGTTTTTAGAGATTCATTCAATTTTAATATTTCATCTCTAACATACAAAGCATCATTTCTTTATTTCTTAGTTTGATGAAAAAAAACTAACTCCTTTTCTAAATAGTCATTTCTGTTTTTTAAAAGCAAGATTTTCAGATGTTAATCTCTCACATGTTAAAGTTTGATCTCTATAACTAATGAACATGGTTTTAAGATATAATCTCAACTCAGTAATATCATCAGTATGAAAAGCATAAGTTGTTTGAGGTTCCTTCAATTCAGCAGTTTCAGTACTGCTATCAGCATTTGCCATCAAGGCATAGTTCACCTCATTTTCAAAATCTGAAGTGTCTGTCCAGCTTTTCTTCTTTGTGACAAGTGCCTTGCCTTTGTCACTTTTTCCTTTTTTGCAGTCAGGAGATATGTGGCCTCTTTTACCATAATTGTAACATTTGATATTTGAGTTGTCTCCTCTGTCAGACTTTCCTCCTTTGCCTTCAGACTTTCTGAACCCTTTCTTATCAGAACTTCCACCTTTCCTGGAAAATTTCTTGCCCTTTCTGAATTTCCTGTAGGCTATTTTTGTGATACCCTTCACCATAAGAGCACACAGTTTCATCATCTCTGCATCAGCATCCATTTCAGGTAAACTTTCAGTTTCTGAATCATCATCATCAGAATATGATGACTCTGAATCAGACTTTATGATGAGAGCCTTTCCTTTGCCCCTTTTTTGAGGCAACCACTTTAGGAGATTCCTCCTCAGCTTTAAGAGCAACTTTCCTTGACTTTCTTCTATGCCCCTTGCTCCTTTGATCCATCTCAAGTTCATAAGTCTTGAGCATACCATAAATTTCATCAAGAGTAGTTTCACTAAGGTCATAGTTGTCTCTTATGGTAGTAGACTTCAAATCCAAATTTTCAGGAAGAGCTAAAAGCAATTTTAGATTTGAATCTTCAAGATCATATTCCTTGTCCACCAGTGACAGATCATTCAAAAGTTTACAAACCTGTCATATAAGTCAGTTAATGACTCATCAGCTTTTGAGTCAAAGTGCTCATACTCTTGAGTGAGTATAATCCTCCTGTTCATTTTGATTGCATCAGTTCCCTAACATCTTGTCTACAAAGCATCCCATATCTCCTTTGCAGTCTTGAAATTAATTACCCTGTTTGACATAACATTATCAATGGCACTATGCAGCAAATGCCTTACCCTTACATCCTTGGCAATAGATGAGATATCTTCAGCTGTATAATCACTTTTCTCCTTTGGTATGGACTTTGTTGGTTGATCAGCAACTGCAACAGAGATCTTGGTAGGCTTATATGGTCCTTCATTAATCCTATCAAGGTATTCTGGATCTGTAGCTTCCAGAAACATAGCCATCTTCACTTTTCATATGGGATACTCAGAAGGTCTCGGTATGGGAACCCTAATAGTCTCATATCGACTGTGGGTTTGAATGTTTGGAGTTTCTTGAGTTCTGGTGGGCTTAGTGGGGTTTGTGTTTCTTCAAATATGATTGTTTGGATCTTTACTGTATGTGTGTTAACAGAAAAGCTCGGATACCACTTGTTAGGTCACACAACACTGTAGAAGAGGGTTGAATACAGTGTTTATTCAATCAAATCGATTTAACACAAGTATGTAACAAAGATCAAGTATATTCAATAAACTTTGTTACAATATGAACTGTTGTTCTCTCTCAGTGATGAACAAATATCACTAAGAGCTGCTAGCTTACAATGTATAATCTTCTCGATAATGATAACACATCTAGCGTAAACCCTAAGCTGTGTTTATATAGTACACAGTTACAAGATATATTCTTACTTGATATGGAATATAATTATGTCTACTAAAATATATTAATCAGATATCTTCTACAAGTCTTCTAGTCCTTTAACTCTTTCCATGCATATCTTCTATTATTTTAGTCTTGATCTTCTCCTGTAAATCAGCTTCATTTCTTAACTCAAGGTCTTCACGCACTTAAGTACTGACATGTATCTTAAGTTCTGATATTAAGCTCTAACTTCAGTATGTCCTGATTTCAGTAAGTCCTGATATGTCTTGTTGTTAATTCTGAAAACTAAACACAAATCATATTAGACATGACATCTCAAATATATCTAACAGTATACTTGTAGTTCTTATCACAAGTTGTATCACAATTACTCTGAACCTTTGCCTAAGTTTAATAAAGTTGCTTGTGTGATTAATTCTTTTGGTTTTACTAAACTTGCTTCTGACAAGACAAATCCTGACAAAGGAAAGACTGAAAAAAGTACTCCTGAGACACAAAGGCTTAAGTTGTCCAAAAAGAGGGCCCAACAAGTGTGGGTCCTTAAAAATCCCTCTAATTAATTATTCTTCTGATTGCAGGGTAACAAGAAAAATACACTTGTCTTGGATAGTGGGTGTTCAGGACACATGACTGGAAATAAATCCCTGCTTTTAGAATTGAGAAGAAGGCTAGCCAGATGTATCTTATGGAGATGGAAATATAGGACATACTCTGGGATATGGCAACTTGATAATTGGAAAGGTAGCAATAGAGAATGTAGCTCTGGTGGAAGGACTGAAGCATAATCTTCTGAGCATCAGTCAAATCACTGACAGAGGTTATCATGTTGTATTCTATGACTCACACTGCGAAGTTGTTCATAACAAGTCAAAGAAAATTGTCTTGATAGGATACGGACATTGTAACATTTATGAAGCAAGGCTACATGAAAGTATTGAAAAGGAAGCTACTTGCCTTATCTCTAAGGCATCAGTAGATGAGAGATGATACTGGCATAAGAAGCTCTCACATCTCAACTTCAACTCAATCAATGAACTTCCCAAGAAGGAGCTTGTAAGAGGATTTCCAAACATGCTATACTTCAGTGATGGTCTTTGTGATGCTTGCCAAAAGTCTAAACAAAGAATAGTATCTTTCAAAAGCAAAACAAAATTCTCTATCTCTGAGCCATATCACATGCTACACCTAGACCTTTTTGGACCAGTAAACATAATGTCCATCAACAAAAAAAGGTACACACTTGTAATTGTTGATGATTTCACTAGATATACATGGGTCTATTTTCTACACAGGAAAGATGAAGCTCCAAAAATTCTTCTGGACCATATAAGGCAAATTGAAAATGGATCTACTCACAAAGTGAAAATCCTGAGAAGTGATAATGGCACTGAATTCAAGAACTCAGAGATGGAGGAATTTTGCAAGTACAAAGGCATAGAGCAACAATTCTCAGCTCCTGGTACACCTCGGCAAAATGGTGTTGTTGAGAGGAAAAACATAACCTTAATTGAAGCTGACAGAACTCTGCTAGAAGAAGCAAAACTACCCACTTACTTCTGGGTTGAAGCAGTAAACACAGCATGTTATACTCAGAATGTCACTCTAATAAATAGACATGGTGTTATTCCTTATCAAGTGCTAAAAGAAAAGAAGCTCTGTCTTAAACATCTTCATGTATTTGGATGTAAGTGCTTTGTTTTGATAACTCATACTGATCAGCTTGGAAAGCTTGAATCAAAGGCTGATAAAGGAATCTTTATTGGATATTTACCATAAAAAGCTTACAGAGTGTTCAATCTAAGAACACACACTGTAGTAGTCTCCATCAATGTATCTTTTGATGATAAGAAGATTCCTGGTTTTGAAGAAGACACTCATGAAAGTTTAATCTTTGCAAATGAAAAGGCATTACTGGAATCTGGATCAAACTCTAATGAACTGTAAAATCCTGATGATCCAAATCATGACACTCCTTTAGATTCTGAAGATAATCATTGTGCTAATGAGCCTGCACAAGTTGAGGGGGAGCAACAGAAAAGGTCAGCTGATGATGCTAACACTGAAGAATCATCTCAAAGTTATTCTCAATCCAATGATGATTCAACATCAGAAGAACATGAGTCAAGTCCCAATATTTCATCAGGAAATAACCCAACGGATTCAGGGGGAGCCTCAAATGCATTTGATGAGGCATACAATTCAGGGGGAGCATCTAGTTCCAGAAGGACACTTCCCAGTGCCAGAAAATGGACTAAGGATTATACTCCTGATCAGATCATTGGAAATCCTGATGATGGTGTAAAGACAAGAAGGGCAACTCAGAATGAATGTTTATATCATAATCTACTTTCAAAAGAAGAGCCAAAGAAAGTAGAAGATGCACTCAAGGATGCAGATTGGGTTATGGCTATGCAAGAAGAATTAAATGAGTTCGAAAGAAATGAAGTGTGGAAGCTGGTGCCTAGACCTAAGAACAGGTCAATTGTGGGCACAAAGTGGCTCTTTAGAAATAAGAATGATTCTGATGGAACAATCATCAGAAACAAGGGAAGATTGGTGGAAAAAGGATATTCCCAACATGAAGGAATTGACTATGATGAGACATTTGCTCTTGTTGCTAGTTTGGAAGCAATCAGAATCTTCTTGGCATATGATGTTCACAAGAAGTTCAAAGTCTTCCAGATGGATGTCAAGAGTGCATTTCTCAATAGAGAACTTGAAGAAAAAATCTATGTTGAACAACCACCAGGATTTGTGGATCCTAAACATCTTGATTATGTTTAAAGACTTCATAAAGCACTCTATGGACTGAAGAAAGCACCTAGAGCATGGTATGAAACCCATGCTCAGTTTTTCCTTGAAAGTGGATTCAAAATAGGTACAATAGATAAAACCTTGTTTTATCTGAATAAAGGTGAAGATTTGCTTTTAGTTCAAATTTATGTTGATGATATCATTTTTGGATTAACTAATCAAAGTGTGGTAAGTTTTCAAAGTTGATGCAATCAAGATATCAAATGAGTATGATGGGAGAGATGAGTTACTTCCTAGGCTTGCAGATTAAACAGGATGATAATGGCATCTATATCAATCAGTCCAAGTACACAAGAAATATACTGAAGAGGTTTAATATGCCAGAAAGTGCAACTACAAGTACTCCTATGGCAACTGCTACAAAACTTGATCCAAATGAAGGTACATCAGTTGATGTGACAACATACAGAGGTATGATTGGATCTCTGTTATACCTAACTGCTAGCAGGACGGACATTATGTTTTCTACTTGTTTGTGTGCAAGATTTCAGGCAAATCCAAGGGAGCCACATCTTATTGTAGTAAAGAGAATTTTCAGATACCTCAAGGGTACTGTTTCTCTTGGACTTTGGTATGCAAGAGAAGATGATTTTGCATTATGGGGTTATTCAGATGCTGATTTTGCTGGATGCAAAATAGACAGGAAAAGTACATCAGGAAGCTGTCAGTTCTGGGGAGGCAAATTAGTCTCATGGTTCAGCAAAAAGCAAAAATTTATTTCTACTTTAACTGCTGAGGCTGAATATATTGCAGCTGGGAGTTGCTGTGCTCAGTTGTTATGGATGAGAAATCAGCTCATGGGCTATGGATTATCATTCTCAAAAATTCCTATTTATTGTGATAATCAAAGTTCTATTGCTATGACAGGAAATCCGGTGCAACACTCTCTTACAAAGCACATCAGTATCAGATATCACTTCATAAGAGAGCATGTAATGGAAGGAACCATAGAGCTTCATTTTGTTCTACTGATCAGCAGCTGGCTGATATCTTCACAAAGCCATTACCTGAAGCAACATTTACAAAGCTTGTGAATGAACTTGGTATGATTAATTGAGACAAGTAAATTTTTATTTTATCTATTTGATCAAATCCTGATGTATATTGATCAAATCCTGATATGTCTTAAATGTTGTGTTCTTAGATATTAAGCCAAAAATATATGATGTATTATTTATGTGCATGTGAAATAAATTTTTTATTTGCTAAGTGTGGATGTATAATGTCATGATTATAATCAGTCTAGGGAACCGCATCTTTTCAAGATATTCTTTGGTTAAAGTCTTAAGTTAACTCTAGAGTTAATTTTTTTTACCAAACCCTAGAGTCCTTTTCTATTACCAACTCTTTACTTATTTAAACCACTCATCAGAATTCTCATTATTCTGAAACACAAACTCTCTAAATCTCTATCCCTTATCATATTTTTCTATCAAAAACATGAGCTTCTTCAACATGTTCTTTGATTATCCGACATTTACATTCGAGTTTTTTTGCGATGAGTGGGAACAGGAGTGGCACATCTCTGCCATTCCTGATGAGATTTGGAGCTGGGTTCCACAAGATATCTATACTGATCTCTTGATTTTCCGGAGGGACTACTATCGCCATCTGGTTCATATGGAAGAAGATCGTTTGGAAGCCATCCGTCAGCAAGAACAAATTATTCATTTTGATGTGCTTTTCGTGGAAGACAGGAAGAAAAGGCTCTGAACATCCATCCCTCCTTTGGTCTTCCTGACTTATCTCCATTTCCCCTCATCTCATTATCATCAACTTTGTCAGTTTTTTTAGCCCAAGGGGATGATGAGTCAGATTAGGATTAGTACTTAGAAGTTAGGAAAACTTTTGTAATCGAAGCATGCATTGTAATCGAAATTTCATGATGTAAATCTTTATCTATTAATGAAATTTTTCGTTTACAACTTCTTGATATTTTTCTACATGAAAGTATATGCATATGAATGTTTTCATTGAAGCCTGTTAATCTTTACTTCATCTACTTGAATTGTATTTCTTGATGAATGTTTTGATTAAAATTGTGGTTGCTAATAATTTGTGATGCTTTGACAAACAAATGCTGAATTTGAATCGACATATCTTGAGTTAGTCAAATCCTGACAGAAGAAATGTCTCAAATCCTGAGGATAGGTCAGCACATTCTAATTCAGATTATTAGTAGTAATAAATCTCTGAGTAAGCTTTATTGTTGCAATTAAGTGTCTCACTTAATTAGTGATTAATGGTGGATTATCAGATGAACAAATTTCTATGGTTGTGTCTTGATATGACTGTATGTATTTTGTATTCACTTCCACAATTTCCTCCACCGTCAAACTCAATTACTCAGTATTTGTTTCCTGTTCGAAGTCCAATTCGCTAGTTTACCTTCTTCTACGAGTGTGTAATACAAATTTCTGAATAATGAAGCTATAAAACCAGGAGAAATTTTGTGACACAATTTGATAGGGAATAAAATAAGGCCTGAGTATGTAATTAATATGGCATTAATTATATCAGAATTAGGCCAACAACCAGGTCCATTTGAGAGGGCCCAAAACCCTAAATATTAATTAATTTCATAATTAATTAATAAGGGATAAGTCAGATGATAAGATGAGTCCTAGAGGGGAAATAAATCCTTGTAGATTGGCCTCCAAGGAACCTCTTGGGATAAGGAATCAGCTTCCTACCTCTTAGGACTTTAAAGTCCATTCTAATTCTGAGACTTGCCCACCAAGTCTCCAAACCCAAGTCCAATTCAAGGACTCCCAATATCTATATAAGGGGCCTCACCCCATAGATCAGAACTACATTTTTTGACTTGATCATTGGCATATAGCAAGGTACGTAGACATCTTGTTAAGGCAGATCGAGTCACGAAACACAAGAGCAGTCAAATCAAGCCTTGAAGCTCACGTTCCCTAGTAATAAATATAGCAGTTATTATACCTTAGTTTTTGATCCATAACATTTGCCGTCGTCTGTGGGAAAGCACAACAACAACCATGGCGAGAACACGGAGAGGAAGCAGCGTCCTAGAAGGAGACAACCCAAACGATTTCATCAATCGTGGAGGTACCTCCGCATTTAACCTATGTCGCCACCCAAGGAGGAGCCCAGGTAGAGGCAACTGAACCTCAACCCCAAGGGACGATTCCCCTGGCCCCTCAAGGTACGAATCCCCAACTTCAACAACTACATATACCTATAAATTTTTTGACCCGTTGGGTATGAGTATTCAACTGTTGTGACCACTAACCCCCTTATGGGATGCCCCTTTACCCCAAGGTTGGAGGAAGTGGACATGCTAGACGGAGTGAAGGACGAGGGCGAACACCCCCTACATACAAGGTTTGGCTCCTATCCCAGAAGATTAGGAATTTTATGGTCCTTACATTGAGAGAGACACCGAATCATCAGATGATGAAGTAGCCCCGAGAAGGAGACGTGTTGGCAAAGAGCCGATGGCTGATGGTAACCAACGTCCTAGGAGCACCCGAGGGGTGAATCCCCATGAAGCGCAGGAGAGAATTAAGGCCCACGAGGCTGAGATTCAAAGGTTGAAGTGCGACTTGGAGGCGCACCAGGCTCCCAGACTCCCATTACCACCTAGGGGGAGAAATCCTCCTCCAATCATAGACCTGGATGGTTCATCACAAAGAAGGGCTGTAGTCCCAAGAGCTGATCCAAACAATTTTCTTCCCCTTGGAGATCCTGATGATCCTACTCCACCATTCACTGAAGAGATAATGAATGCACATATCTCGAGGAAGTTCAAGATGCCCACTATCAAATCTTATGATGGCACAAGAGATCCCGCTAATCATGTCAGGACATTTTCTATTACACTATTGTTACAACCTATGAATGACGCTATTAAGTGTCGGGCCTTTCCTCAAACCCTGTTGGGGATGGCTCAAAGATGGTATAGTCGTTTTCCCCTGAACTCTATTGGGTCCTTCATAGAATTAAGTCTGGCTTTTATTAAGCAATTCAACAGTGGGAGAGTGCATGAAAAAAGTTCAGCATCCCTCATGAGCATTGTGTAGGGAGCGAAGGAATCCTTGAGAAACTACCTGAATCATTTCACAAAGGAAGCTTTAAAAGCCCCGGACCTTGATGAGAAGGTAGCCATGATAGCACTGCAGTAGGGAACTATGGATAAGTTCTTCAAGATGTCCTTGGCCAAGCGCCCCCTGAAAGCATGTTGCAGCTCCAAGATAGGGTCGGGAAGTACATCAAAGTGGAGGAGAGCATGATGAAGATAGTAGTAAGTAACGAGCCCACTGGAGGCAAGAAGCGAAAAACTGATTTGGAATATATTTCTAAGGACAAGTATTCCAGAATTGAGAAAAACCCTTATTCAACCCCAAAGAAGGGAGGACCTAGGTAAAAGTGCACCGAATACGCTAAGTTGAATGCTCCTAAAAGCCAGATCTTGATGGAAATCGGGAAAGATCAAGATATTCGTTGGCCTAAATCCTTGAAGGCTGACCCGACCAAGCTAGATAAGAGAAAATATTGTAGATTTCACAAAGATATTGGTCATGACACCAATGAGTGTAGGCAACTGAAAGATGAAATAGAATTCCTCATTCGGAAAGGAAGATTGAACAAGTACACTGGGGAAGGAAGAGATAGGAATAATAATGGGATAAAGAACTTTGAAGATCGTAGGAGGGACCAAGACGATCAGGGGCGGAATCCCCAGCCTAGGGGACCGGTAATAAATTCAATTTTTGGAGGACCGTAACCCTAGGGCCTGTGATAAACACAATTTTTGGAGGACCAACTAATGTCGGGTTATCCAGGAACTCCAGGAAAGCGTATACCAGAGAAGTTATGCATATTGTTGGGGAAGCCCCGAAGAGGGCCATGATAGGAGTAGCAATGTCATTTGATGATTCTGACCTAGAGGGTGTGAAATTTTCTCATGACGACCCGTTGGTCATCACACCAATAATAGGGCATAGCCCGGTGAAGAGGGTCCTTGTAGATAATAGTTCTTCCGTGGATATCTTGCTCCATGACTCCTTTTTAAGGATGGGTTATAATGATTCCCAATTAACCCCAACCGACATGCCGATATATGAATTTGCGGGAGTAGAGTGCCCCGTGGAAGGGATAATCAAGCTGCCAACAACCATAGATCAGGAACCAAGGCAAGCAACACAAATGTTGGACTTTATGGTGGTGAACGCTAGTTCAACTTACAAGGCTATTATGGGAAGAACAGGGATACATGCCTTCAAGGCAGTCCCTTCTTCCTACCATTCAGTTATGAAGTTCCCCACCCGGAATGGGATTGAAGAAGAAATAGGAGATCAAAAAATGGCTAGAAGTTGTTATATGGCCTCACTGAGGGCAGATGGATTTGGGGGGCAGGTTCTGCCTAATGAAGATTTGGATATCCGAGAGAATGATGTGAAAAGAGGGAAGCCAGCAGAAGACTTGGTTTCGGTTCCTTTAGCCCCCGAGGATCCTGAGAAGGTGACTTTCATTGGAGCCACAGTAGAGGAGCCCCTTAGAGGGAAGTTGGTGAAATTTTTGCAAGAAAATAGTGATGTGTTTGCATGGTCAGCAGCTGATATGCTAGGGATAGAACCAGAACTGATTACTCACAAGCTGAATGTGGATCCGAATCGGAAGACAGTGAAGCAAAAGAAAAGAAGTTTTGCTCCATAGAGGTAAGAAGCTATACAAAAGGATGTAGAGAAGCTCTTAGAGGCTGGTTTCATCGAGGAGATACAATTTCCAGAATGGTTATCAAACCCTGTGATGGTAAAAAAACGCCAATAGAAAATGGAGGATGTGTGTGGACTTCACTGACCTAAATGATGCATGCCCAAAGGATTGTTTCCTGTTGCCAAGGATATATACTTTAATAGATGCCACTGCTGGACATGAGATACTGAGCTTCATGGATGGTTTTATTGGATACAATCAAATCAAGATGTACAAGGACGACATCCTAAAGGTATCATTCATCACTGACTTTGGTGTTTATTGTTATCTTGGTATGACACTCGGTCTCAAGAATACAGGAGCCACCTATCAAAGCTTGGTAAATAAAATTTTTAAGGATCTTATTGGCAAGACCATGGAAGTTTATGTTGATGACAAGTTAGTCAAGAATCTAGTAAAGACTTACCATATAACCCATTTAAGGGAAGCTTTCGAGGTCCTAAGATATCACAAGATGATGTTAAATCCTGCAAAGTGTGCTTTCCGTGTGGGATCTGGGAAGTTCTTTGGATTGATGGTCTCCAAGAGAGGAATCGATGCCAATCCCGATAAATAAAGGAAATCCTGGACATGGAGCCACCAAAGACTATCAAAGGTGTTCAAAAGCTCATTGGAAGGGTTGCTGCATTGTGGCAATTCATCTCCAAGTCTGGGGACAAGTGCTTGTCGTTCTTCAAGTCCTTGAAGAAGGTTAAGGATTTTGTATGGAGTGAGGAAAGCAAGAAGGCATTCGAAGAATTAAAGAAATATATGGCCCAGTCCCCGTTATTCGCCAAGCCAGCTCTGAATGAAGTTTTATACTTGTACCTGGACATTTCAGAAAATGCCTTGAGCGCTGTATTGGTTAAGGAGGAACTGAAAATCCAGATACATGTATACTATGTCAGCAAAATTCTGCATGGAGCTGAGTAGAATTATTCAACTATTGAGAAGTTTGCTTTAGCCTTGGTAATGGCTTCAGAGAAGTTGTGTCCTTACTTTCAGGCTCATCAAATTGAGGTGCTAACAAATCAGCCCCTGAGAAATATTATTCATAGTCCCAAGGCTAGTGGGAGGCTGATCAAGTGGGCAATAGAGCTGGGAGAATTCGATATCAAATATAAGCCACGAACGGCAATAAAAGCCCAGGAATTGGCTGACTTCGTGGTAGAATGTACCATACCCAACCAAGAAGTCGGGCGGCGGGAAGATACTATACCTCCAAACACAGAAGGTGATAAAGGGGACAAAGAGAAGGAAGTTAAGGAAAAGGAATATTGGGTCCTCTATTTTGATGGAGCATCAAAAACAAACTCAAGTGGAGCAGGTTTGGTTTTACAAAGCCCCGATGGGTTCTTAATTGAATATGCTATGAAGTTAGACTTTCCAACCACAAACAATAAGGCAGAATATGAAGCTCTGATAGCTGGCCTCGGCCTAGCAGGGATACTGAGAGTCAAGAACTTGAAGGTCTATAAAGACTCGAAGTTGGTCATATCCAAGGTGAAGGGAGAGTTTGAGGCAAGGGATGATACGATGGCTAAGTACATCCACCTAATAAGAGCTGTGATGACCCAATTCAATGAATGCCATGTTGAGCACATTCCAAAGGAGGAAAATGTCAAGGAAGATGCATTATCAAAGTTTGCTTCATCTGAGATAGAAGAAAGTTCAGGAAGTGTATACTTCCGCGTTCTGAAGACACGGAGCATTGATGTTAAGCTTGTAGGTCCTATAGGTCTGGGGACGTCATGGATAGACCCCATTAAGGCCCATATTCAAATCGGTTGGTTTCCAAATGATGCTATTGAAGCCCGAAGATTGGTTGTTCGAGCACTGAGATACTCCTTGATATATGGAATTTTATATAAAAGATCTTATGTGGTTCCTTACTTAAGATGTCTCAGACCTGATGAGGCACGCTTGGCTCTTGAGGAAGTACATGAAGGTATCTATGGGCAAAACTTGGGGGGCAGAGCACTAGCTCATAAGATAACCCATTTAGGCTTCTATTGGCCCGAGATGATGGCTGATGCCAAAGAATATGTGAAGAAATATGATCATTGTCAGAAACATGCACCTGTTGTTCGACAACCCCCCGAGATGTTGACTTCTATCAACTCTCCCATCCCCTTTTCCATGTGGGGAATAGATACACTTGGACCTTTCCCTATGGTCACGACACAAAGAAAGTTCCTGATTGTAGCAATTGATTATTTTACTAAGTGGATTGAAGCCAAGCCTTTGGCCAAAATCAAAACTAAGAAGGTTGCACAATTCCTGTGGGAAAATATCATGTGCCGGTATGGAATTCCCCGTATCCTAGTCACTTACAATGGAACACAGTTCAATAATGAGGAATTCAAGAAGTATTGTGAGGAGAATGAAATTGAATTACGATTCACCTCTGTGGCTCACCCGCAAGCCAATGGGCAAGCGGAAGTGGCGAATCGAATAATCCTGGATGGACTAAAGAAGAGGATCGAGAAGTCGAGGAATAACTGGGTGGATGAAATACTCCCAATACTATGGGCTTATAGGACTACCTGTAAAGTCACGACTGGAGCAACTCCCTTTATGTTAGCATATAGGGCAGAAGCGGTTGTTCCTGTAGAGATATCATATTCGTCTCCCAGAATTCAAGCTTTTAATGCTGAGGAAAATGAAGAAGGGCAAAGGTTAGCCCTGGATCTAATTGATGAAGTACAAGATGAAGCACATGTGAAGATAGTGGAATATCAGAAGAAGGCTTCGTTCTACTACAACCTAAGGGTTAAGGGAAGGTTCTTCAAGCAAGGTGACTTAGTCCTGAGGAACCACACAAGGTCAAAAGTGTTCAAGGTAGAGGAACCTACAAGCTGGAGACTATGGATGGTTTTGAAGTCCTGAGGACTTGGCATGCACAAAACCTGAAGATTTACTATGTGTGAAGTAATTGAGCACGATTCTCACTTGTCAAGGTGACAAGTAGGTTGAAAAGCAGCTTAAAGCTTTGCTTGCTTAGCATTACATGTTTTAGTTTTATTTTGAGGTTTATTAAGACTTATGTAAGGGATGAATCCCAACAGTTTAAGAGATTTAGAAAGTTCTCGAAATATGTTTAAATCCATGTGGCAAGGCAAGTAAACTAAGTGCACAAGATGAAAGCATAAAGTTCGATAAATAAAAATGGTTCAAATAAATAGTACAAAGTCTGATAAATTAAGTCTTAAAGACAAAGTAAAATAAATAAGCCACGCAGGGCTAGAAAAGCTCTAAGGAGCAGAGGTGCCCTCAACATCCATATCATCATCTTCGCCGCTCTCGCTGGAAGTCTCAGTAGTCCCGGAGGAGGAAGAGTTATCATCTGCAGAAGGCCTAGAAGATGACTCGGGAGGAGGAAGAAGCGGGTCCTGAGGGATACGATCCGAGATAACCACTCAGGTGCAGAACCTCTGTAGTAAAGCCTAGTCGTCAGGGCATATATAGTCCGCTGGGTTAATATCAGGGCAAGCCTCATTCACGGTCCCAAGGGCCGTGTCCCAGCCAGTCCTAAAAAATCCAGGGAACACCGAGTCGTCCCTCACCCTCATAGACTGGTTAAACTCCTCCGAGTCCAAGTAGTTGTCAATCGCCTTGTCCTTCTCAGCCCTTAGCACAACCAGCTCAGTGTTGGACTCTCCGAGCTCCTCCTCTTTACGTATCAACTTTCTCTCCAAAGCAGCGTACTTCCTCTACTGCTTCCTGAGAGCATTATCAGCTTTGTCTGAAGCCCTCTTCCAAGATTCAGCTTGCCTTATAGTGCCTTAGAAGTAGGCGTTAGACTGAAACAAAATGATAAACAAAGATATAAGGAAAGTGAATGCTACAAGTAAAAAGATAGTAAAATTATAAGAAAGAGTCATACCGAGGCCAAGGACTGAGCTCCCATGAGCTTTAACCTCTCCAGGTCGGGAGTAGCTACCACATTGGTGAAGTCCTTGGGGGTTACGCCGTGGTAAGACCAATCCCAAGCGTGCTTTGTGGATCCAACCACGGTATCCCCTCGGTGGAATCCCCAAAGAGGCTGGAAAGCTCCAATAGCAGCAGAGACAGGAGCAGTAGCAGAAATAGGAGCACTGTGGGCTTCAGCTCCCTCAACAGGAACCTCCACCATGGGCTCCTTATGCTTCCTTAAGAAGCTAAGCTCTGTAGCCTTCCCCCGAGTATCCAGTCCCGCAAGGCGAGCCTTCTTCATCCTTCTGGTCTCCTCAACAACAGGCACATTATCCTCATTAATTTCCTTAGCAGCTTCAAAAACAAGAGAAAAACAAAAATAAGTGGTGTCAATAATGCATGGAAGAAAATAAAAATGAGAAGGGGAGAAAAATACCCTGTTGAGATTCTGAGGATAGCCTCACATGAATAAGGGAAAACTCCTCTAAAAGAGTCCAGCTGATAGTGGTACCATCAACCTGAGTGAGCTCATCATAAATGATAGTTTCCTCGGGGGTTAGGTGAATGGATTTGAGGCTACCATCGCTAACCTTCGCGAAGGAAGATCTAAAGAGGGTTCCCAGTCCCCATTCTCCCACCTTAACCCGACAAAACTACTCCTCCAATGTTGGTTATTGTCGGGAATGGAGGCACTATTAAAAATATGCTTACACTTGGGTCTTTGTTTAATGTAGACCCAACCATAGATACTCGAAGAACTGTTATAACACTGGAAGATTTTCCTAAAAATTGCTACTGATAAAGGAAAACCTCCCCTAAGAAAACAAACCATGAAACATAAAATGTTCCTCCAGGCATTTGGAGGAAGCTGACAGGGGTTAATCTGCAATTCTGCTAAAAGGTGGGGGATAAAACGATGAAAAGGAAACCTAAGCCCAACATTAAGGGCATCTGTATAAACAAAAAGAGTGTTGGGTTTCCAGTGGCAAGTGCGATCGCCACCGTCAACTGGAACTAGTCTAAGGGGGGATGAACATTATAACATACGTTTAACTTATCATAATCTATATTATGCCAAGTGTTGTAGTAATCAAAAGAGTCAAGATGTGCATTAGAGGGGTATTCATCCCCTCTAGTGTTAATCATATCAAGTAAAGACATGTAAAAAGAGCGGATCTCAATATCGGTACCTCGTTTCGAAGCTGAGGTAATCGTGGCGCTCTCTCAGCACCCTTGTCTGCCATTAATGGAGGAAGGAAGCTTTGAAACTTGAAGAAGGTCGGAAAAGGCTAGGGAGTTGGCCGGAAAACTCTAAGGAGAAGAGTATTGAGAGTGCGGAGGATAGAAGAGATTGGAGTTGAGTGGAAAATAAAATGAGAAGTGTGAGGAAATCACACTCTCAACTCACCCTTATATATCCAAAAGGAAGGCAAGTTGGGCCTTAAAAAGCACATTTGGGCCCAAAAACAAGAAGATTCTGAAATGTTCTAGGGAATTCTTGGAAAATTTTAAGTAAAAAACTTAAGTTAATACAATATTTTTGGAAATTCTGGAAGAATCCAGAAAAAACTCAAAAATTCTAGAAAATTCTGGAATGTGGGCTTAAGAATGAAGGTCCAGCATAAATTTTGCCAGGTCTAGGATTATGAAAGCCCAATAAAAAGGCCCAATTCAGGAGAAATAATAAAATTAAGTCTTGTTGGGCCTGGAAATAAATCAAGCCCAGATAAGGGCCCAAATATTCAAATCAAAGCCCTGCACATATATGAATATTATCTTCAAATACCAGGAAAAATAAGGGGCCCAATTGAAAAGCCTGGAAAAAAATGGGCCCAAGGATGCCCAAATGTTTAAAAGGCCCAGCAAAAAGGCCCAAGTTAGAAAATATAAAACCAGATCTTATTGGGCCTTGGAATATAAAAATCCTAGCATGGTCCAAATTAGAAGAAGGCCCATTAAAAGAAGCCCAGTAAGGGGTTGGCCCAAAAGAAAAGCCCGGAGAAAAAATGGGCCAAAAAACATATAAAAATCCTGATTCTATTCGATTAGAATTCTTATTGAATTTCTGGTCGAATGGATGAGGTCAAAAATGCCTTCGACCAGCGCTAAAAAAGGGGGATAAATTGACCAGAATCTGACCCAATTTGACCAGAATTTCTATTTAATTTCTGGTCAAAATGTTTGAGGTCGAAAGAGCTTTGACTAGGGCTAAAAAGAGGGTTTAATTCGGTCAAAAAAATGGATCCTGACCGAAAGGGTTAAAATCCTGGTCAAAAAGTGGAGGATTTAAAAAAAACAAAAAAAAAACAAAAAAATGGATATAAATCCTGGCCGAAATTCGACCAGGATTCCTGCTCGAATGCCTCCTGCTCGAAAGAGCTTCGACCTGGGCAATATGAGGGATAATTTGACCAGGATCCTGATCGAACAGGATTTCTGGTCGAACCAGTTATTAAAAAAAGAAAAAGAAAAAAAAGGAAGAGAAAAAGAATAAGAAAAGAAAAAAAAGGAGAAAAATCCTAAAAAATTGTAGAAATTAAGGAAATTCCTTAAGAAATTTTCTGAAAAATATGAATATTTTTGGAAAATTAGGGAAAATCCCAGAATTAAGGGAAAATTCCAAAAAAATAGGAAAAAATTTCCAGAATTAAGGGAAAATTCCTGGAAATTAAGGAAATATCCCAGAATTAAGGAAAAATTCCTGGAAATTAAAGTAACTCCTAAAATAATGGGAATAAAGGCAAATTGTTGTAAACGTGTAGGTCGCTCTATATTTTACGATACCCTGTAAGGGAACGAATGAACTTAATTCTGCGAAACCTCTTCACAGTTTCCCAGAAGTTGGGGGGTAAATGATAGGGAATAAAATAAGGCCTGAGTATGTAATTAATATGACATTAATTATATCAGAATTAGGCCAACAACTAGGCCCATTTGAGAGGGCCTAAAACCCGAAATATTAATTAATTTCATAATTAATTAATAAGGGATAAGTCAGCAGATAAGATGAGTCCTAAAGAGGAAATAAATGCTTGTAGATTGGCCTCCAAGGAACTTCGTGGGATAAGGAATCAGCTTCCTACCTCTTAGGACTCCAAAGTCCATTCTAATTCTGAGACTTGCCCACCAAGTCTCCTAACCCAAGTCCAATTCAAGGACTCCCAACATCTATATAAGGGGCTTCACCCCACAGATCAAAACTATGTTTTTTAACTTGATCCTTGGCATACAGCAAGGTACGTAGGCATCTTGTTGAGGCCGATCGAGTCACAAAACACAAGAGCAGTCAAATCGAGCCTTGAAGCTCACGTTCCCTAGTTATAAATACAGCAGTTATTATACCTTAGTTTTTGACCCATAACATAATTCATCAAACACATAGTTTCACTGCGCACATCTCACACTTACTCTCTCTCATAAGTTATTCACATCATGACAACTTCTGAAGTTTCACCACTCTTCAGTCAAACCACGATCATTCATGGAAACACATTTGGTACTAATAATTACTTAGCTCTGCTTATACATCAGCAGCTACCATCATCTTTTCATGATATTCAGGATTTTCTCCTTCTATGTCCAATTAGGTATGCTCTCACAAATCCTGTTAAAGTGTCATACAGGGCTGTCATGCAGGTCTGGAACACAACAGTGGTAAATTCAACATATACTGGCTTTTTCTTTTGAGTATAAGTACCAAAGATATGAAGTTGATGCTGATATTCTGCTTCAAGCCTTGAGATTGCCTGCTCTTGATGGTGCTCCTGATACTCATACCAATGAGCAGTTGTTTGATATGCTAAGGACTTTAGGCTATCAAAGAGAAATCACAACCATTGGAAAACTGGCCAGGACCAAACTGAAAAGAGAGTGGAACTTTTTCTTTGACTACATCAGTAGATGTTTCTTGAATAAGACAATAAACTTTGATGCTCTTCCATCCACTTCCCTGAGAATTGGGTACTCTCTTCTTAACTCTGGTAATTTTGATTATGGTAACTTTTATATTAAAGTTCATAATTGCTAGGAGAGCAGATGCTTCAAGAATAATCGGGTATACTAGGTTTTTGCATCTAATTTTCAATTTTCTATGCCCTAATGATATTTTTGATGATGATGAATTACTCCCTATTTTTTAAATTTCTGAGAAAGCAATCACTGATCATATCAAAAGGGATGAAAAGAATAAATTTTTAGGACCGCCCTTTCTTCCTAGAGAGGTCAGGCAATTTCTGTTAAGAAATAGACCTACTCCTACACAAGTGCCTGCAAATCCTGATAATGGCACCTCTGTCACAGTTCATAATGCTACGACTCAAGAAATCACCCATCTTGTTTCTAACCTAAGCATTTCTTCTTCCAAATAGCAAACACAACAAGCCTCTAAATTAGCCTCCTCTGCTGTCTCTCACAAGACATCAGTTGTAACAAAGAAAAGGTTGTTTAAGAAATCTGTCACATCTGGACAGAAAGCTAAACAAGTCTCACTGAGTGAGAGTGAGAAGAAAGAAGACTGCTTTCCAATTAGGAAAAGAAGACTGATCATTCAAGAAGATCCTGAATCAGATGATCAAATGCCAATAGGGTCCTTGTCAAAAATCAAGAAGTCCATTGATGAAAATCCTGATGACTTGATTGACACTACTGGAATCAAGGAGCAAACTACTGATGCCAGTGCTCTGCTTGACAAGCTTTCAGTAATTGAAGTAACTGCTGAAAACAAGAAAACTGCAAAGAGCCAGTTGAAAAGAAGAAGTGAAGAAGTAGTTGGATATATCAGAAAGAAGAAGAAGACTCGGCCTCTTGACAAGGATGTTAGTACACAAGAACCTAGGTCTCAAAGGGATTTAGCAACTGAACACATCCAGTCACACAAGAACCATCTTGTCAAAGGGAAGATGCAGACATTGAGGCTGCACAAATCATTGTTAATATTGCTCAGAGTGATCTTCTTGCAGAATCTGTTCAACTACTCCAGGAAAAGAAAACTCATCAGGACATACTGTCACGAGTGGATACAATCATTGATGATCCTATTTTTGAGAAGAGCACATAAGAACCTTCACCAAGTATTCCTGAAGCAACTCACATGTCTCAGACTCCACAAGAACCATCAGTTCAAAGTACTGATGCTAGTCTTTCAACTTCTCCTGACAGATCAAATCCTGATGATACATTAGCTCCTACTGAGAATCATCCTTCAACTGCACTAGCTACAATTGATGATCTATTAGTAGTTGCTAGTTTGAAAAAACATCCTGATATGCTGTTTGTTTCTCCACTTTCATCACTTTCACTTGAGAAATCACCTTCAGGTATTGCTAACTTCTCATATATTCTCATGTTTGTATGATTATAAATAGTCTCTTATTTGAGGTTACCTCTATTTATATGACAAACATACAGCTCTTCTCAGCCATCTCTTATTTTTTTTCTAAATGTGTTATTGAGCCTTTCATGAGATTGTATGAAAATATCTGATATAAAAAAAAGAGCGAAAAATATTTTGAGTGGCAGTCTCCTGTACTAGCAAAAGGAGAGGTAGTTTTGAGACAAGAATCTTATAAGTTTTTCTTTACTTATAAAGTTTCTTCTGTGAGAATAATATTACTCTTAAAAGTAATAAATTATGTGAGAAGTGATGAGATCACCTGAAAAGAACAGAGAGATTTAGGTATTACTATGTTTCTATTTCAGGATCACATCAGCCACAGGCATCTCTTGCAAAGAATCTGGCTAAAGGTAAGGCAATTCTGCCTGATTCTGCACATTCTTCTGATGGCTTGTCTAACTCTGACAATGATAGTGATGATGATGATCCTGATATTGCTCAGCTTAAGTCTGCAATTGATGCATCTAAGAAGTCCAATGTTGGTTCTTCTTCGCACTTCACTGAACATCCTTCTTATTACAATCATGATGCTGAGTATTTCAGACAGACAGAATATGATTATAAATAGAGACTTGCAAATACTTCTATCTCATCTGCTATTGGCCTGCAACACATTTATAGAGCCTATGATAAAATTCAAACTCCTGATCTGAAGTTGCATCTTAAGGCCTCAACCATTCTTGTTAAAGGAATTCACTCTGAACTTGATGAAATGAAGAAGTCTCATGTTGGTGTCAAAGACATAATTGATGGATTTTTGCTTCACACACCTAACTCAGCTGAAATCAAAAGTGTGAAAAATACCATCAAAGATGTTGTTAAATCTCAAAATAATATGGCCTCTAGACTTTCCTCCTTGAAAGACAAGGTTTCTTCTATAGGAGACAAACTGGATGTTCTGTTTTCTCTTCTTTAAAATACTGATGCCAAAAAGGGGGAGAAGATAGTTGCTACAAAATGTACACCAGATTCTATTCAGACAAAGGATAAAGATATTGATGATGATGGTGATAAGAACAATCCAGTTACAGATGTTCAAATTGCTTCTACTGCTCAACAACTTCAACATTCCAAGAAGAATGATCCTTCGGGATAAAGGAAGTCTACTGGTGCTTATAAAGCCAAGCACAAGACTATTGTTGGTGCTCCTGAGGATGATGATAATACAATCTCAAATTTAGCATAAGCTAAAGGGATGTTCTTTCTTTACAGACATAAAGAAACAGGTGAAGAGATTATCTTGTACTGCAAAGACAAGAAGTTTGAGCAAAAGAATGCTAGGAGTGCTCTTGGGTATATAACTGAAGATTTTCCTGATCTAACACCTGAAGAAGCAGTTATGCAACAAAAGGAGCTTTTGTCTCAAATTGAAGATGAAGCTAACACTTCTAAAGGAAGAGGAAAAAGAGGTGGTAGATCTGCAAGAGCAAGAGGAAGAGGTAGAGGAAGAGGTGGAAGAACTTCTGAATCAAGGCAAGTGACACCATTTAACTCTTTTGAATTTTCTATCCAGAGAAGGTTATGTTCCTGTACAAGGAAATGAAGAAGATAAAGCAGTTCAGAAGCCAGAAGAGTTGATTATACCAAGGAAGAAAAGATCAGCCACTTACATTGATCAAGCTGATACAGCAAATCAGAATATAACTCCTGATGCAGACACAAATCCTGAGGTAAAAGCAGATCCTGATGCTGTGAACCTGATCACTGATTTTAACTCTGATGAAAAGGTGATCAAAGCATTAAATGAGTCAGCTCCTTCTCTAGTAATTACTCCTCATATTTCAGAGGCTGATGAAAAGGAAAAGATTAATAGAAGGGAAGGTGATCAAGCATGCAAATAATATTTTCAGAGAGTTTTAAAATTAAAGAGGGAGCTATGGCATAAACCAGAAGGGAAGACTGATGATTTGTCTTCAAACTATGTTCCTCTCGACAAGAAGAATAGAAGATGGAAAGACATCCATGTATTCAATTATTCTAAAGGGTTCAATCATGTTGAATTTGTGTCAGTTGGGTTAAGAGATTATATCTCAAAATAGGAAGAGGTTGATAAGTCGATCAAGAAGCCTTCTTGGGTGGTATACAATGAAAAACTGAAACTTATCAAATCTCGAACCAGAGGCATTGGTCATTCCAGTATAGAGATCTTGGAATCTGATCTATTGGATACAGATACTCTGACAGAAAATCTTGGTGAAAGAATTTCTCCTTCACATCTTGAGAAAGTTGAAGCTGTGAAGATTGTTCATAGAAAGATAAATGATGATGATGTCAGTGAAGAGATTCTGTACTTTTTCAGAGATGGTAAAGTAAAAAGCTTTACATTACAACAACTCTTAATGAAGACTGTGACTGAATTGAAATACATTCACTATCTTCTTAGAGTTGAGAATAAAGTCACCGAAAACTGGTCTTCTATGATACTTGAAATGATCAGAAGAAGAGTCATTACAAAAGATGATAAATACAATGGTGATTATGTTCCTGAGTACAGAACTTATACTGGTCGAGAAATGCAGATGAAAAAGGGAGTTGTTGTGTTACAAGTTTTTCTCAACAGTCCTCAGTTATCCTTCAGTCCTGATCATAATGATGTCAGTTTAAGCTTCATGTTGATTGGTGATTTTGAGATAAGCAAAAGCTCAATTTCTAAGTTAAGATCAGCTATCTATCAGCTTGGAGAAGACACTGAAGAGAAGAGAGGTTTGAAGAAAAAGCTTGTTAAAGTCCTACGAGACAAGGAGGAAGAAAGATTGAAGAACTTTCTTGGAACAACTGTCAGTTATCTGAAGATACTGAAGTAAGCTTTACTCCTTGTACATTTTGTAGATTGGTTTTGGCATCATTGAGAATGGAATTTATGCTTCATTGCATTAAGCATAAATTGGGGGAGATTGTTACGTATTGAATTCTCAATAATCAGAAGAAGCTCAGGATTTGGTTCTTCGAATGTCATCAGGATCTGATGTACCGTCAGGATTTGGTATATCATCCGCATTTGTATGACATCAGTATTTAAAGACAGTCAGCATTAAAGGATTTATTCTGTTCGTCATAATGTGGAGCCTATATCTGTTAAATCTGAGTTATAGGACTTTATCTATTTAGTTTAAGATATGTATCAGTTTCAGTTAGTTTTTTGATAATGCATATCTTAGATTAATTTGTTGTAGCTGTGTAGTAGATAAACACAGTTTAGGTCATCTCTTAGGAAAAACACACTTGAGGATCATTCGACCCAGCAGCTCTCAAGAATATCAGTATTTCTTGAGAGGATTTTGTAACAGTTTTTATCAGATATATAAAAAGCTGTTATATTTTATTACTTGTTCGAAACATTTATGTAATTGTATCCAACCCCCACTACACCATAAATGGCCTATCGCAATGATTTAATCATGCGTGTTATAAAATTATGTTACCTTAGGTATGCTCATCTTAGCCTAAGGTAACGTAGTATTTTGGATGTTACCATAGCCTTTGTAATATGTTACTATAGCTTCAAAGTGTTGCATATGGTAACATGTGGAAACTTATGTTACAATAGGGTGTTAATGGATAAAAAAGTAACATTTTATAAATAATTAAATATGCATAATTATTGACTTGAAAAATAATCAATTTTCATAATATAATTAAGCAATAATATTAGCTAAGATTGATAAAATAATTTTTTTATGCTAATCTTGTAAACTGTACTAATTAGTAACTGATATTTTTTTATTAATAAAAAATTGAGTATTATTTAAACTTAAAAGTTTATTAAAAAAAAAGTGAAATTAGCAGCAATTTTTTTGACTCTTGTTGGGCTCTCCATCAGGCGGGCTTTCAAATTTTTTGGAGAGGTGGCATTATTTTCGACCAACCCGGGTTAAATTTCACACAGTCAAAACTTCAATTGTAAGACATCTCTCTCTCATGCTCTCTCACACTCTAAACATCTCTCTCAGGCGCTCTCTTGGCTTAATTGGAGCTAGGGTTTTTAATTGGAATTGAGGCCAAATCAGTTTGCAGTTCATTCTAAGGTAGTACCTCTCTCTCTAATTTTGTGTGTATATGTATATACTACCTCCCTCCCCCTCTCTCTCTATTTTCTTCGCTCCTAGTTTATCTCATCTATGTACCATCCTTATAATCAGTATGTTGTTCATCTTGATGCCGAATCCTCCCCTGAAGAGCGCTTGGATTTGTTCAATTTTGTGAAAAATTGCTCCACTTTTTATTCAATTTTGTGTTGTTGAAAGATGCCGGAGAGTGGGATTGGTTTATTAATCTCAGTGCTTATTACTCAAGATGGTCTGTTTAATGTACTATTCCTTATATTTGTGATTGTTTATATAGTTGTTGTAACTCTAGTACTAATTTTTGTGATGAATGTGCCGATCTTCTTGATGCGTTTTCAGATTTACCGCGAGACTTAAATTTCATTGAGCATACTAGTAAACTTTGGGTGGAAAAGGTAAATGGTTCTTTTAACATTTTTGTTTATATTACTTTGATTTTTTTTGGAATTTGTGTTACTGTTGCGAAAACTGTAATGATTTATGAAGGAAACACTGAGCTAAGCCGATGATGGTTGATCCAGGGTTGTATATGACGGAATTTGGAGGATGAAACGATGTCATTTGAACTGAAAAAGATATTAGATTTAGGAGTTTGGCTTGTAGAACACTGTAATATCAAATTTATCATGGAAATGAACAATACAAAGTTTATTCATGATGCAATTCGACAAAATTTGGCTTGTTTCCAATATCCTTGCTGATATATTCAGTTATTTCAGAAGCAGTATACATTTAGGTTTTGTAACGCTTTATCCAATTCTAGTCTCGTACTAGTAGTTTATCAGCTTTGTTAGTAATTAATTTTATTTTCTAGTCTCTAATTATTGTCATACCCTATTATAGTTGGAACTGTAGTGACGCTTGTTGGGATGGCTGCTTACCGTGTATATGCTGTAGCAAAGAAAAATTCCCCAGGTTGAAGAACTCAATTGTTTTGTGACTAAGCCATTTAGTAAAATGATTAGATCCCGAGGAGTCATTTCTGAGATATTATATATATCTTACCTTTACCCGTGTCCTAGTGGAACAAAGTCTTATCTGTGAGATATTATATGGGTACACTACACTGTATAAAGATTCTCAAAATATTAATGCTTTTTCCTGTTTTATTTGTGTGGAGTCCTTGTATCTTAAATGTTAGATTTGTGCTGCTTTTATTTTTACACCCCTTTTTCTTGATTTTCTTGATATTTGTTTAGTGCTCATTTGTTTTTGTTTTTACTTATTATTGAAATTTGTTTGTGATATTGATGAGTTTGTGTAGGTCTCCAGATGGGTCTGGCTTTTTTACCTCTACTGATGATAATACTTTTCATGGCTTCACCCTGTAAGTACACTTGTAGCCTCTTTCATATGAACTGACACGCACACACAATTGAGTATCAACACGAATGATCTTGTCAATTTTCAGGGTCCAAAGTTATTTTACATTTTTGTTACGTAACATCTTTCATTTAAATAAATTTTCTATGCATAGCAGACCGGGAAATAATTTTCAAGGTCACCAGAGTTTCAGATCTAATTAAATGATCTCTCCCGGGAAATATTTTAACGCCCTTTTCGGGGCCTTGCCACAGTTCATAATAATATAAGAATACATATATTGTGTGTCTTGATTATTTGTATATGTTCATATATATTTAGATTTGCTGGATAGATGTAAACTGAACTTTACATCATTGACTCACAGGAAGGCAGAAGTAATTTGGAGTCAAAATTAGAGAAGCAGATGAGACGTAACATGATGTTAGCGTTTCAAAGCCAGTTATCGAGATTTTGATGATTAGTTAAAAGTCAGTGCTTTTAATTGTAGTGATAAGGATGCATTTGTATTAGCCAATTAGCTTGTCTTGTTATTTATACCTAGATATAGGTACAAGGTTGTATTATTTTTGGTTATTTTGTTGACTTGTATAAAAAAGAGGTTTGTGGCATGTTCAATTTACAAACAAATTTTGTCAAATTTTTTTTAGAAATTTGTTATATTAGGTACTTCAATGTTACAAACAAATTGGTATAATATAATACCAATCATTATAAAACTGTTATAGTAGGAAAAAAATATTACAATGATTTTGTGGCCCACGGGTGGGGCCCACATGTAGGGTCCATTTTTTTTTTACAAATTCTAAGTACAAAGGTAACATACATAGTATGATACTATAGACATATTTTGATGTTACCTTTGAAGCCTATTGTAACATAAAATTCAATGTTGCAGCAGGGCAAAAGGGATGTTACCTTATGGGCCAAAGGTAACTCGAAAAAAAGCAACTTAATTTTTATGTTACCTTAGGGCTTTTTCTGGCTATGGTAACACTTTTTTGGGTCTGTTGTAACATTTTCTTGGTGTTGCTGTAGGCCATTTATGGTGTAGTACCCCTTAAACAATTGTATCTTTACTGGGCAACAAATATTGAACCTGTACTCAACCCATTTAATACGGTTTGAAATTTTTTTAACCCAACCATGGATTGGGTTTTTTTATAACGGTTTGATCGGCCTAAAAGAGGTTCGGGTTGGATCGGTTTGATCTGGCTGACGAACTCATGAATACCCCTATCTCTTATTATAATTTGAAATCGAACAACAATGTGCATATAATATACAAACGTAATTTTATCACTAATATAAAATTTCAAAAATAAATTAGTTTACGTTTATGATCATCATTTTATTTTGTCTTAATATTTTTTAAAAATATAGTATATTATATTAAATGTAGTATTTATAATAAAATTAATTTTTTTAGAAGTCTCGTGGATTGGATAAATTGATAAAGAAATGATTTGAATTTTTGTGAAACGAATTTAATCCGAAATTGAATTGCATCCGTTCCAATGCAATAACTATCCAATTAGATATTAATTGGATCGTTAACTGATCATAAATAAAAATAATACCTAATTATACATATCCCAGGTTTACTTCAAGAAGATTTTCGTTAAACCCCGACTACATTATACATTTTTGATTCGATAATTACTTATTAAATTCTACAAGTTCAGTAACATATAATATTTATAAAATGAAATATAACTACATATAACTACATTATAATATGAAGTGTCGTTAAAAATGAAAAATTTTAGCGAAAAGATGCGAAATACTACAACTTATTTTAAATTTGAAACGAACAAAATGGAGTTATATATTTTCATCAATAAATATTATCTGAAATAACCCAAATTAATATTGAAAAGAATATTTTGACCATCCCGATGTTTGTACGCTTTAGAGTTAAAGACAGAAACGTAAGCTTGATACTTGAAATGTTGGATTAAATAAATTGAACATTTACCGGATCCCTTTTAAAGGTTCTTTCATTATTAATAAATTTTGAAATATAAAGCGGTGAAATAACTATTAGTAACATTGCATGCAACTAAAACTTGGATGCTGAAATGTGTCTAGATCTGAATAACCTATTATGAAATCAATGAATTGAGATCCAATTATACATTTTTGATTCGATAATTACTTATTAAACTCTATAAATTCAGTAATATATAATATTTATAAAACACATCTGATAATAAACTGTAACCGAGCAAAACCAATGCCTATATTATACGAACCAAATATAATTTTTAATACGAAAAATTCAAATATAAATGTATTTAATGTTTATAGTCCCTAAATTATGTTTTATTTAATTTTTCTAGAATTACATTATATTATATTGAAATTAGTATGTAATAATAGTATATTATTTTAAAGTCTCATAGATTGGAAAAACGATGACTTTATGATACGAATTTGTGGGAAACGTAATTAATCTGAAATTGAATCTCATTCGTGCCTAAGCAGTAGTTCTCCAATTATATCCTAATCCGATAGTGTAACCGATCATAAACATAACCGATACATAATTGATTTGGTGAATCAATTTCCCATGTTGATAATCATATTAATATTTATTAATAATGTTTAAAAATAGTATATTATATTCTATTAAAGGTAGTATATATAACAAAAGTTTAATTTTAAAGTGTTAGTGTTTGGAAAAATTTTGAAGTAATTATTCAATTTTTTGTTACTCGAATAATAATCGTAATTAATCTCATCCGATCTTAGTAGATAGGTCTCCAATAACTTCTTAATCCGATAGTGTAACATGTCTGAAAAAGATTCGATCATAAACTGATATGGTGATTAAATTTCCCAGGTTTACTTCAAAATGTTGCTGGTTATACGCCAACTATATTAATAAATGTTATTCGATCATTACTTTAAACTCTTCAAAATGATTATCATTGAATATTTTAAAAATACATTCTTATTTATTAAAAGTGCTAGGTTTAGCAAAAAAAAATTAATAATAATACCTAAACTAGATTTCATTGAACTTAAATACAATACGAGATCCAAATCCTTTAATCCCGTTATTATTATCTAAATATTATGCAAAATATGTCATATATTTATGAATTGAAATTTTTGAAAAAAACAATTAATATATTATCCCAACCAAATATAATCATTAATATAAAATTATATTTGTCGATCAATTACTTTTTTTATCAACATCAAAGTAAACGAGTATGATTAGCCGTTATGCATTTAATTGGAAAATGCATATAATTTGTCTACTATATTAGTAAAGTTATATATGTTAATCCTTTTGATTTGGAAATAATTTGATGTTTTTATCTTGAACCAAACTTGCTTAATGTGCAATTATTTGTTACTTGATACCATTTCATATTATTGCAGAGTAATTTGTTGTTCTATTACTTATTGTGATTACAACAAAAATTATGAATATAAATATATGGTAAGTATTTAATTGTGAGTCCAATACCATTCACTTCTTCATCTTTTTCATTTTATTTTTTTGGAAATGACTATTATGATGCTAATTAACTATTTATCGTCGAACAATTTATACGTGATTCATTTATTTTGAGATAATAGCTACATTTAAAGCATATATATATTAAAAAACAAATGTTAGAAATTTTAAAATACTACATGTTTTTCATAATCTTTAGAAATTTTTAATATCTTCATAACTTATTGAAGTATTAATTTATCGATTAATACATTTTCTTCGTGTACCCACCGTAAAAATGTATATCGGTTTACATTTATAACCCCTTTGGTGTCCATTTAATGAGTGCCAAGCTCCATATTGACGAAGCCACGTTAATGATAAAAACAAAAATATTTTGAAGCCAGTGAACTGTATACCCTATACACTCTTGCAATAAGAATCGAACAACATTTTTTTTGTAACATATACCAAAAAGAGTAGCATAACTACCAAAGTACAATCTCATCTAGATAATTAACACTGTTGCTCAATCTTTCCACCGAGAAAATTGTTTTCTCAGTAGTTGTTAGGGCTCAAGTTGTATGGAAGGGGATAAACAGGAAAATCAATGAATAAGTAATTTGTTGTTCTATTATTTGTTACTTGATAAACAGGAAAATTACTTATTGATGAGCAGGTGATGTAGTTTTCAACATTACTATGAATTTAATTGTCTTCCAGCAATATTTGATTGACATACAGATATTATATGCAGAGTTGTCGGATACATGCATTTATGAGTGAGAAGCTATGTGAGGCTTTTGCAGAGGAATTGAAAGAAGGTCAGATCTACAATCTCAGTAATTTCAAGGTACACAATTATAAAGGCGATGAAATAAATCTCTGTTTGAGGAACCAGAAGCATATTTACTTTGACAAGTAAACAAAGTTCGAAATTGTTAAAGAAGATATCTCACTCATGCCAAAATATGCCTTTGATCTCTTTTCTCTGGAAGAAGTTCCCAAGTTTGTGGCTTCTAACCGCTTCTTAATTGGTAAACCTCAATGGAATTCATATAGATTACCTTTACTTTATAAATTAACGAAGAATATAGTAATGTATTCTAAATTAAACTACATTTTCCTTTCTTTAGATGTTATTGGTATTTTAGACACATCCACTGCGAGATGTATAACCGGAAACGATGACCCAACTAAGTCTCATATGAAATTTAGGTTAATAGATGGGAGGTACATAATGTGAATTATATATTTATATTTAATATTATTTTCTTCTCACTTTATGATATTACATGAACATAATACTCACTCACTAATATAATGTCAATTCAAGTAATGAAGTCAATGTTATGTTCTTTAACGAGTTTGGACAAAGTTTTGAGGGAGATGTTCAGAAATTAGAAGAGAAGAAAGTGGTTATCATTATTAGCAGTGTAAAGGTTAACAAGTTCGAAGGTAAATAACTAAATCCTATTATCAATTGTTGAATGTTGTTTGTCCAAAGTTTTGATAATATGCTCCTCAAACGGCTAAAATTTAATGCTTATTTCCTAGCTACTCAAGAGATTTACCTCATGAATTATCCGGCTACAAGATATTACATTAATCCAGAGCATTATGTTGTCAGAATCCTTCACAACAGGTTAAACATTAAGACATACTTCAAGTTGCTACACTACTTTAGCATATTAGACCTAAATGACGTTAAATCATTATATTTTTATATAGTATTCAATTAGGAGACATGGTTCATGAAGAAGATGATACAATTTACACAGTCAAACAGATAAAGCAGTTCACTATTGAGTACCAAGAGTTATTAATTTTTTTTACCTTGGATTTTACATTACGTTACATGCGTGCTCTTATATAAACCACAATTGCAGAAAAGAATTTGATGTAATTTTGCGGTTAAAAAAATGGAGACAGAATGCAACTGGTTTGAGAACTTTCATATAAGATGTGACCAAGAGGTTAACACTATTGATGGTAGATATTTATGCGGTGAGTGTATGCGGAACCTGCCCTATCCCAATAAAATATATTATACAGAATATATCTGTAAAAAGACTTTCTTTTAATAGGAGAAAAGTACTTCACTATCTAAAAGCAAATGCATGTATATTTGTTATATTCCGCTTGTTCACAGTTTGCGCTTATGTCACTGGTTATGCTTGTCATACTTCCTGACGATGAAATTCAACGGATTATTAGGAAAGATGTATATGAGCTTGAGAATGAAAACCGTTTGGTATGTTAATTTATTCGCTTATTATTACCTTATAACAATTTGTATTTTTTTTCTTTGTAAATGTTAGATTGTATTGTAATTTATATCATTGTTTCAATATATAATAGGGTGGTGACGAGAAAAGATTTCCTCCAATACTCATTGAATTTTCCAACAAGTAGTACATTCTCACATTATGCCCAACAGAGGATAATATTTCAAAGGAACCAAAGTTTATGAAGCATTAAAATTGGATAATCCTCCAGAAATTTGAGACTCTCATAATCCGTTGGATGAAAATAGTCTCAGTAAGGAAGATGTTACAATTATCTCAGTAAGTTAACCAATAAAAGTTAATTTATGATTGTCATATTAATTTCTATAGATTTTTTAATTTTGAATAAAATCTATAATTTCCAATTGCATTCCAGGTGTCTGATCCAAGTAAAGTTATTCCCTGATTTGCAAGTCCACCTACTGGGAAATCAATATATAGGGTCCGAGGACGAAAATTGAAAGTTGGTGTTAAATTCGAGATTGAAGTGGTTGAGCGTATCTCTAAGGTCAAAAAGTCTTGAAACCATAGTAAAACATAATTTTGGTGTAAATTATTTGATGGAGACAGAACCAACACTTTAATTGATGCAATATGTCTATAACTATTGCTTAGAGGCCGCAATAGTTTATGTAATATTTTGTAGTATGATTATTTCATCATGTTTGTACAAGTCATTTGAAATTACCATTTACCAAGTAATATTTAGTCCATTTTACAAGTATTAATACATGTTTTATAGTCATCATACTAAAAAAATCCGTACAGAAGCCGAGCTGCATATTTGTATTATGGTACACCAACCGAGTTAGTTGAATTAAATGAAGAATATATTTCACAATTAAGAATACAACCCAACCTTTTTAATTGTAAAACACATGTCTTAAACATATATATAATAACATACATTCATTTCAAATAGCAGAGAAGAACAAACAAATATACATGGCAACTCAGAAGTATGACTCTTTTAAAGAACTAAGGAAGGGAAAGTATGACTGGAAGGTACAGGCTAGAGTTCTCAACATATATATTAGCGAGATTACACGAAGCAGTGTGAGTCGTTTAAACCTTTCAATGTATTACTGGTGGATAACAAGGTAAAAACTTTACTCAAGGAATTATTTGTATTCTCCAAATTTATATTGCTTCACATTTTATTGTTTACAATGTCGACAGCGATGTAGAATCCATGCATAAGTATCGGCTAACGTCACAGACCTATATGAACCGACCTTAGAAACTGGAAAATTTTACCTCTTTCAAAACTTCACTGTCAAAGATTATAAAGAAGATGAGAAATTTAGGTGCAACCTAAAAGATATTCATCATTCTTACAAATGATAGCAAAATATTACCCTTGGAGGAGTCAGATGTATACATTGATAAAATAGTCATTGATTTTTTATGAGTTGGATGACCTAAAACAGCTTTTTAAGCAAACTACATATCTTGCAGGTAATGGTAATATGTTTCTTTGCCTTTAATTCCAAATGTTTCCCCAAAAGAAATTACTCTGCTAACAACGTTATTATCATGCAGATATCATTGGTGTTATCCAATACCAGGAGCTTACAATGGCACGATTTAAAAATAAATTAGGGGATGCTCAAACCCAAATGAAATTAAATATATCTGATGGGAAAACTACTATTAAATTTACCGTTTGGAATACCTTTGTTGAAATGTTTCATGAAGCTATTAAGGAAGAGTTCGAGTTTCCTCTTATTATCATTATTGGTTGTGGTAGAGTTACCGAGGGGCAAGGTGATTCTCAATTATTAATTTATATGCAACTAGCTTATAATTCTAAAAAGTAACAGACGTTATAATGCAGGTCAAGTTGATATTTCAAATATTGGTGCAACAACATTTCACCTAAACATTAACCACCACAACGTGAACCATATGCAAAGCATGTAGGCAAAACTGATAATGATTTGTAGAGAACTACTATTATTATATATATTTACATACTTTTACAAAAATATTTATATTAGTAAAGTTAAACTTTAAATTTTCATATCAAGTAGGTTGAAAGATCCTGAATTACAATTTCTTGGAAAGAAGCATCCACCAAAACTCCTAAAAATAGGGGATATTATGAATCTAAGTCCTGTTTCAAATGAGGTAAGCAGTAAAGACAATTTGTAACTCTTGGTGGTATCTAATCTTAAAATAATATGTATCTTGAAAATGCAGAAAGAAGTTTTATGTGATCTTAAAGTAACCAGGGTGGACAATACCAGTCAGTGATTAAAAAATATATGCACATCATGCTACCAAGAGACCTTATACCTCGGGATCACTAACAGATGCAACTGTAGTGATTGGGAGGTGCCATACCCCCTGAAATGGTACATATATACTATACTTCATCATAAATAATATGATCCCAAATTTTAATATTTATAAAGCATATATTTATTATCACTGCGGGTATCATATTCCAGTTTTAGTTAGTGATGAATCTAGGGAACTTCCTATTCATCTTGGCAGTGTTGCTGCTCTCAACTGTTTTCAAATTCATGCAAATGATTTGCTTGACAAGGTAAAATTCTGAATGTATACTGAAAAGGTGAACAAATGGAAATATTCATAAAAGAAATATTTTTTTGCAGCACGGTGAACAAGAAATTGAAAAAATCCTCCACATAATAGAGGAAAAGACATATCGAATGCAGATTTCTATTAATGAAGCGGAGAAGATACAAATCACATGTTTATATTATGTTGAAGATATCATCCTAATGGCCGAACTTCAACATATTAATATTGAAGAGCAGCCTAAACCTATAGAAGATTCATATGTTGAGGTAAATATTTGTACGATTCTCTTCTCAATTTATTTTATTTAGGTAATAATTAATAAGTTAAGCTCTCTTATTATTTTTACATATAAACAAAATAGGCATCAACGTCAGCCTACCACCTAGAAGGCATGTCGCAGGACAACTAAGGAAGTTATTTCGTCAAGAAATCTACTTTTCATGGCTTATCATTAATTGATTAACACTGTAAGATGTTAAACTACTTGAATTACAAATTTTCCACCAACAATTCCTGACTAATATTATCTTTGAGTAGTTATGATTTACGTATATTTGCATGTAATGTATCTTCACTGGAAAAAAATAGTATGACAGTTTTAAGTAATCCATCAAACAATTAGTTTTAGCCCAAAATTAAACTTGCTAACTTTGGCACATAGTGTATAATTACAGTCTATGTGTCTTAGCAACCAAATATAGAAATACATAATCAAAAGTTAAATCCATGATATAGTTGTACATCATAAGGATGGATGCTGATTTTACAGAACAACCAAAAACAATGTAAAGTCTCATGCACATTGAGAAGTTACAATGAAAATGAAGTCACCTACAAATTGGAAGAGCAGACGCTGATTTATTTCCAAATTGTTCTTAAGGATGAATTCATCCCACCCAATTCCAAATCTGCATTTCTTTTGGCGTTTTAGGATTTCCACCGACCAAAGTCTCCCTCGAAAATACAATGTTGACTTCACCCTCTTTCTCCAGGTCCTCAACACCCTCCATAAATTGGCTCCTAAGTACTGATAAAAATATAATCCAATTACATTAAAAAAAAATGGCCAAAGTCATTTCAGACAACACATTAATGTGCATAGGTGTTATTTTAGTAATATGGCATTACCGCCCCATGGCAATTCTGATCAAGATAAGATTTTTTTAAAATTACGTTAAACTCCGGTATTTCTTCGCCAGAAATAGTTTCATCCTCTGCAAAGAGAATAAGAGTTTCACTTTAACAACCTAGAGACGTTTACTACTCTTATGTAATTTAATGTAATGACTATTTTCTGGGCCTTAAATACATTAATGTACCTTCTGAATCACTATTATCACTACTTTCATCAGTACTCATACCAAAATCTTAATTAATTGCAGAATGTACCTTATTCATCAACAAATAAAAATTGAGGATACATTTAATAAATTTCGCAAATTGGTAAAATAAAAGGAAGATATATTTCCCAATAAAACACTAATTAGACATTAACACTTACCTTCAATTGGCATCTCTATCCTTTGAGAAACAGCACTATCATTATTACTCAGATTAACTTGATGACTTTTTTCACCAAATTCCTCAAAATTAAATATCCCATTCAAATCTTGAAAGCAGTTAGTATAATGCGTATCATAGATACAAATAGAGAAATTAGAGTAACCAATATAATTGAAGAAAATAATGTAATTCTTATGCACCCGATAATTTAAAAGTTCATTCAACCCATAATTTTTTTTAGTAAATGAATAATTGCAACTTAATGAAGTGGCTCCACTGAGAATTAGATTAACAACTCTGCTAATGTTGTTCCTTTGGATGTTAACAAACACATGTGGAAGTTCCTAACATTAGAATAAATAGAGTACCTCAATAGATGCAATTAAATTTTAATTATTTAGTACTGATTAAGAAAAATGACTTACAAGTTCTCCGGTATTAAGACCTGATACACTTATATACTTGAAGAATCGGAAATTCAAAGACAATCCTGAAACACCTGATACATTTTGCTAATATTATAGATATCTAAAAAAATTATAGTATATAATTACGTTAATCTTTTTAATTATAACTTTAATTTTAGGTTATACCCGTTACATAATTTTCTGATAAAGCATTTCCTCTGTGAAATATACAAACCCCATAACTGCATTCATTTTCATTCCTCCTAAATATTAGAGTATCCCCAACTTCTATACGTGCATCTTTCAAAAAATTTCTGCCAATAGTTCCCAAACAAAACAAAGACATCTTTCCATTTAATATCAATACTCCAAAAATATTTTTCAAATCCAAGCCTTATCATGTAACAGCTTTTTGGTAGACAAAGTTTGGTGCATGCATTTTGTGGGAGTACCTAAAGGAGTTAGACCTTCATTAAAATTAAGAACACACTTCATAAATTAAATCATAAAAAATATACGTACTGCTATGAAGTCATTCACGATTAAATGTTGAGACTGGATCACCATTTGGTAAAGGCGGCATAGATTATCCAATGCATTACAAGTAAATGTATAACAAAGCTTATCTACTTCAACACCATTGCATAAAGAAGCACCAGAAGTAATAACCCTCAATTGCATAAGGGTTATATATTTCCATTCGAAACTTACTAATACCATCATAGTGCAATATTACTAGATGATATCTAGATGATATGGCTTTATAAGTAAGAAATCCATCATACCTTCAAACCTTCAAGGTATTGACCCTTATCATCAATTGTACTGAACTAAGTATTAGCTGAATTGACATGCAATGATACCTTTTTGGGGAAAATTGTCCTGATTTCAAGAAGAAAAAGCAAACGGTAACTCCTCCGATAATAATTTGACGAAAAAGCAATTTTCAGTAAATGGACAAAGTATAGAACACAACTATAAACACAAATTTAAATAGTTCTTACCAATTTTCCACGCTTATACTTTTGAATGAAATTAGGACAAACAAAATTAAACCGCGAGTTTCTTATATCCATTTTGGGGAAGAAATTGAACAACGAAGGAAAAGGATGAACAATTACAGATACATATTAACCCATTCACATACATATTTTCAAGTAATGAAGTAGGTGGAGGTTAATTGTTTTAATGTACATTTAATTTCTTGATTCCTGGGCAACGCAAGTCTGCAACATATTAATGAAAGTCAACTTATAGAATTTGGAATTGTTACATAAAAATCTTAGGTATTTTTAGTGGAAAATATTATTTTAATAATAATCATCAATAATTAAATAAAATAAAAATTTAATAGTGTATCCCCATTTATATTTATCCGAAATTTGAATACAAAATGACTTCTGAACTATAAAGATCAAGAATTTTCTGGACACCAAGTAGGTGTAAAGATTTTATTAAGTCTAAACGATAAAAATAAATTTAAATCTATATTTTACTAAGTAAACAAAATTGATTTAAATTATACAAAATATAATAAAAAAAAATGTTAAGCGCAGCGGGCTCAATGACTAGTTAAGATAAATTATGTGCCCTTACACGATACATCATGGATATTACAAGATTGAATCTTAAAATCTTATCTACATATGTTGAATCATTCATTGCTGAAAATGGAGAAGATCAAAGAGATACTGCTTTTAATGAAAAGGAGAGAAGGCAAAATTAGGATAGCTATTTCTTGAGCAAACCTGGAATTTCAAAATATGCTTAGAAGATTTAGCAGGAGTATATGGAGGAGTACCGATATGATTTTTCTATTTGATTCATCAGTAGCTCTACTCACTAACTCACTATATTACCAACATAACATCATGTGAGCGCACATAGGAAATTCCATGTAAGTCAAACTATTGCAGCAGATGCATAAACTATTCATATTATTACATAAATTAAATATTCGTTTACGTACTCAAATTTGATTCTACTCATCTTCCTCATCTCAATCCAGCCTAATTTTCTTGTTTTGTTTGTATATCTAACTTTTCGGATCTGGTGAGTGTGGTAATATCTTCAATAATTTCTCAACCTCCATTCTCTTCTCTTTTATTTTAAACTACCACTTGTTGGGATGATTTTTTGAGCTTTCGCGGTTCAGACACTCGACTAAACTTTACAAGTCATTTGTACTCTGCCCTGGATCGTCAGAGTGTTCAAATTTTTATGGATGATCTTGAGCTACGTAGCGGAGAAGTTATCTCGGATGCATTGATCCTAGTTATTCATGAATCCATGATTTACATTGTTGTCTTCTCGGAATATTATGCCACGTCATCTTGGTGTCTAAACGAGCTTGTAGAGATATTCAGTTGCCACAAAAAAGATAAAAGTTTGGTTATTCATGTGTTTTACAAAATTGATCCATCTGTTGTACGACACCAAACTGCGAGTTTTCAAGGAGCTTTTGAAAAGCATCAAGGTTGTTTTGGAATCGAGAAAGTGAATGAGAGGTGCTTTACACTAACACAAGTTGCCCACTTGTCAGGATTCCATATTTCTGAGAAAAGGTAACTCAAAATTTCAACACATTTTTATCATGTTCTCTTCCCAATATTATCTTAGTTATCAATATACATATATAACTAGTTCAAATATTTTGGTATTTTATGACTAGTCCAAACATGATTCCTTATTTTATTAATAGAGAAGTGGAATGTAGGCCTAAAGCTGATATGATCAACCAAATTGTTGATGAAATTCTACCCAAAATTAATTCCCAGGATTTATTTGTTGCTAAATATCCAGTTGGGTTGGATTCTCGTGTAAAAGTTATAATAACATTGGTGAACAATGTCACAGACGAAGGTTTTCCTAAGATAGGTTTATATGGTATGGGTGGAGTGGACAAAACAAATCTTGCTAAAGCTTTTTTTAACCAAATCTTGAGAAGAGGAAGCTTCAAGAGTAGTTGTTTCCTAGCAAATGTGAGGGAGGTCTCGGGGAAATTTAAAGGGTTAGAAACTTTACAACAAAAATTTATTAAATGTTCTTAAAAGTAAGAAAAAAATCGAGGTTGATAATGTTGGAGAAGGAATTATTCTTATAAAAGAGAAAACTTATTTAGCAAAAGTTTTAGTTCTTATTGATGATATAGACGACCCTAGACAATACAAAAGCTTGGTAGGATTTTATCTCTTGGAAGTGTGGTTATTATAACCACGAGGGATCAAGAGATACTGGATAAAATTGAGTAGGACCCAAATTTCAGTACAGGGTAATTGAGTTGGATGAGGCTGAGTCAATGGAACCATTTACCTGATATACATTTCGAAATGTTGAACAGAATAACACTTTAATGGCATTATCTATAGACATTCTACATCATGTGTTTGGTTCGTATTCGTATAACCAATCCAAGGTTGGATGGAAATCTTACATTGAGAAACTTCATCGAGTTCCCAACATCAGTATCCAGCAAAAACTTATAATTAGCTTAAATGCCATAGAATTGGATGATCTGATGTTGAAGAAAATTTTCCTTGACATTGCTTGCTTTTTTATCAGATGGGACAAAGAAAAAGTTGTTGCGATTATGGAAACTTACTATTATTGTGCTGATCAAAGATGTTAAGTAAAGATTAACTATAATGCTTACTCGGGGAAACATGAATTGGATATGCATCATATGCTTCAAGATATAGGAAGAGAAATTGTTCGCAACACCTCTCTTGGGGATCCTGGACGACATAGTAGATCGTGGGCTTTAGAAGACGTATACGATGTGTTCATTAAGCACAAAATAAAATATTATATATATGTTCAATGGCTTCGTAGTCATATCTGATAGCTCCATTTAACTTTATTTATAAAGTTTTTGAATTAATATGTTAATGTGTGTATATCAGGGAATAGAAGCAATTGAATGTATTAACCCTCACTACCAATACTACTAGAGTGTGCTTGAAGAAAAATCATTCAGGACCGAAACATACCAAAGATTAAGTACTGAAACATTCAAACAGATGAGTAAATTAAGATTTCTATACCTCAAGCATGAATATCTTGAAGGAAGCTTTGAACAAACATTTGAAGATTTGAGGTGGTTATTGGGGAGAAAATACGCGCTAAAATTACACTCAAGTATACGCGTTCGCAAGTAGTATAAGATATAAATCATATTCGTACCCACAAAGACTCTTTTTAGTTAACTTAAGATTATGCACCAATGCAACAATGGTATGGCTATCGCTCAATGCTAAGACAATAACAAGTTGAGATGTTTACAACTAAGATTAAACTAACATGCAATTAACTAAGAATAAAAATGATTGAATTACCTATATGAGACAAACATGGGATTCTAACTTTATTAAATACTTCAATCAAAGTCATTGTTCTTAACCTTAGCATGCAATGGTGATGACAACTAATCAGATAACACGAAACTAGTAAATGCCATCTTTCATTGTACGAATACCCTACTACGGGGCATCCACAAAAGAGATAGAAGCTGAATAGACACCAATTATGTTGAGACCCTATATGTCTATAGAATTTGACAACATAAAGGTTTAATGAACAAGTTATCTGTCGTGATTACATAGGGCAAGTAAGATGGTTAAAATTATCTACGAATCATACATTATAAATATATGAACCTATGTTAGCATGGCAAGTTCTAAACCTTTATGTTTAGTTTCGCTTCAATAGAGATTAACACGCTATCTTATATATTAGCTATGCATAAAAGACGAATAAGCACTACCAATACTAGGATATCAATCAATCACCACACACCAAGATTTTGAAATATGTTGTGGATATGTTGTGAACTTGATAATTTTATTAACAAAACACCTTAGTAGATTTTACTTAGTGAAAAATGTAGCACTCGACGGATAAGGAATATAGTCCCGACGGATGACTCAATATAGTCCCTCCGGATGATGATTAATTATCCATTGAGTGAGTAGCTTGTGTAATAATGAGTCTGTAGCACATTTCTGCATACACCTTGTTTAGATTCTGTAGTAGCACTCAAGTCATGTTGACTTTAATTAGATATGCATAATAGGTTGATTAATTGTACATAGATGATGTCTTGTAATTCTGCATAAATGAAATGAAGTCAAGTGCCACATAGCTATCCGACGGATAAACAACAATGCCACTCGACGGATGATCAACAAGGCAACCCGTCGGATGATCATGTACCCAACGGATAATCAATTCAAACATCTGTTGACAATGAAAACACAGTCACATGCGTCGAGTGTATGCAAAAGGAATGTGGAAGCCTATTCAACTGGGTTTTAGAGAACAAAGAAGCATTTCCATTTCCATGCTATTATGAAGATATTTAAAGATGCTTGAATAGAGTAATGAAGCAGCATAGTATTAAACTTGATAGGTTTTGTTTTATTATCTTGTCTTATTAATTTGTAATCTTGGTGATATAGAAGTAGCAAATAGAACAACAAGAATAAGACTAAGAACATTATCTCAGAGAAATAATTGTAAGCTCCATCATTAGCATTTCTCTGTAAACTTAGTTGTTCATATTTGTAAGCAGCTGTGAGCTAATCTTTCTAGAGAGAGTTCTCTTGATATAATATATATCTCTGGTGGATATATTCAAATCCACCAAAAAGTTTTTAAAGACTTGTGTTTTTAATTACTTGTGTTTTGAATTTACTAACTTCTTATTCTGCACTTTGCAAATCAAACACTTATATATTATTAAGATTAGATTATTTTATATTGTTTTTAAAGGTTCAGGAATTCCATTCAATCCCCCTTCTGTAATTCTTGTTGCATTGTTAGGAACTATTGGTATTACAGCAAGCTCTTGAAGAACAAAGAGTTTAAAGATCACAACAAACAGCAAGATGAACAAGAAGGATGTAGGAGTCAAGATTCCTTTTCTCGACAAAGATAATTACCATCATTGGAAGGTAAAAATGCATTTTCACTTACTTTCCCAAGATGAGGCTTATGTATATTGCATAGAGAGAGGCCCTCATGTACCAATGAGAGCTGCAACTGGAAATGAGCCATCAGTTCCCAAGCCAAGGCATGAATGGTCAGATCCTGATATTGAACAAGTCAGGAAGGATAAGAAGGCCATGAATATTCTGTTCAATGGAGTTGATGGTGATATGTTTGACAACATCATCAATTGCAAAACTGCCAAGGAAGTTTGGGATGCAATATAGATTATATATGATGGCACTGAACAAGTCAGGGAAAATAAGATGCAGCTGCTAATTCAGCAATATGAGCACTTTCATAGTGAAGATAGTGAGTCTCTCACTGACATTTTTAGTAGATTTCAAAAACTACTAAATGCTCTGAAGTTGCATGGAAGGGTCTATCAGACAAAAGACTCAAATCTTAAGTTCCTTAGATCTCTTCCAAAGGAATGGAAACCTATGACAGTCTTATTGAGAAACTCTCAAGATTACAAGGAGTTTACTTTGGAGAGACTGTATGGCATCCTGAAAACTTATGAGCTTGAAATAGAGCAAGATGAGAGGATGGAGAGAGGAAAGAAGAAAGGAGGATCCATTGCACTAGTTGCTGAGTTAGAGAAAGAGAAGGAGAAGAAGATGGAAGTTGTTGAATCAACTTCAAAGGTCTGTGAAAATATGGGCAAGGTGCTGGTAGCAGAAAATGAAGATTCTTTGAGCCAAGATGATATGGAGGATATTGATGAACATCTTGCATTTCTTTCCAGAAGATTTGCCAAGCTCAAGTTCAAGAAGAACTTTGGAGCAGTTAAGCCAAATAGAAACATGATGGATAAATCAAAATTCAAATGTTTCAAATGTGGCTTAGTAGGGCACTTTGCCAGTGAGTGTAGAAAGTCAGATTCCAGCGAAAAAAAGTTTGAGCCTATGGATTATAAACAGAAATACTTTGAGTTGCTCAAATAAATGGAAAGGGCTTTCATTACACAAGAAAATGACTGGGCAGCAGATGGTCTGGATGAGGATGAGGATGTCAGCTATGTCAATCTAGCCTTAATGGCCAAGTCTGATGAAACAGAGACAAGTTCTTCCAGTAATCAGGTAATCACCACTAACCTTGCACATTTATCTAAAGCTGGGTGTAATGATGCAATAAATGACATTTCTACAGAATTATATCATTTGCGTGTTACACTTAAGTCTCTTACTAAGGAAAATCCTAAAATCAAAGAAAATAATTTTTTTTAAGTGAGAGGAATAATGTGCTAGAGTCTCAGTTCATTGAATTTGAAAAATTGAGAATTGAGTGTAAAATTGCTAAGGATGAATTAATTGAGTCCTTGAAGAAAGAAGAGATCTTGAAGAAGCAGCTTGAATGAGAACAGGAGGTGATTAAGGCATGGAAAACATCTATAGATGTTCATGCTCAAATCACCAAAGTTCAAGGTATTGAGTCCTTTTGTTATGTAGCCTGGAAGAAGAATAAGGAGAAGCAGAAATCCAATTTGGTTGAAGGATTGCTAACAGATGTAAACTCCAAAGGGTTATCCGTCGAGTGATATAAATCCTCATTCGTCGACTGTGAGCAAACCTGTGAGTGAAGTCAAACTTGCCAAGTTAAATGAGAAATATGGATCAGTTTCCAAGAATTTTGTTCCAGGAGAATCCAGTCAAGTGAAGAAGGAGAAAAAGGCTAATGTTGGTCATATGACTGTCAAGCAATTGAGTGACATACTGGAAAAGATTGAGGTTAAAACAGAGGCTAAAAAGAAAAATAATAGAAATGGTAAAGTAGGTATTAACAAGCATAACAACTACACACCTGATAAATATGCTCCTAAAAAAATCTGTCAAGTGTGGTAGTGTAAATCATTTGTCTGTTAATTGCAAAACTGACATGCCTACTTCCATATATGTGCCGCCTCATTTTCCCAACATTAATGCCATGCCTTCTATGCCTATGAATGCTATGTCTACACAGAATATGAATGCACAGTTTGCTAATATGCCATTTGCACCTAATCCTTATTATGTTGCATTTAGTATGCCACAAATGCCATTTAGCATGCCTTACCGGAATAAAATGTTTACTAGTAGCATGCCATTTCCTGTTAATCAAAATATGCATGATAATTCTGCTGTAATGAATGGTTTCAAAGGTCCAACTCAAATGACTAAATATGAATCTGATAACCCCAAGTCAAATGAGATCAAACCTAAGAAACAGAAAAAGAAATATAACAAGGCAGGACCCAAGGAAACTTGGGTATCAAAATCAACTTGATTTGATTTTGATGTGTGCAGGGAAACAGAAAGAATCCATGGTACTTGGATAGTGGTTGTTCAAGACACGTGACTGGTGATTCTACCCTGCTCACAGAGTTCAAGGAGAGAGTTGGCCCAAGTATTACTTTTGGAGATGACAGTAAAGGTTATACTGTGGGCTATGGCTTGATTTCAAAAGACACCGTCATCATTGAGGAGGTTGCCTTAGTGGATGGTCTCAAGCACAATTTGTTGTGTATCAGCCATCTATGTGATAAAGGCAATTCAGTAAACTTCTGTTGGGGACCACGAACTTAGGGTGTTACTACGTTTTACGATAAAGATTACGAAAAGAGGATTACCTTGTTAATGGTTGATTCTACGCTCTTCTATTGTATTCCCAAATTCCCTTGAGCGAAGTGTGGCCTCCGTCTTCTCAAGTTATCCTCTCTTCTTGCTCCTTGGTGGCTACAATATGTTTTTACATAATTTCAAAGCAAGAAGAGAATAAGAATATATATAGGCTACAATAGGGACCATGGATAATTAGGTTGGGCCTTCTAATTACATCTTGAGCCTAGCCCAATGTAATCAAATATTAATTCAATCCACTAAAGAATTAATATTTGCACTACCTTTCCTAATACCGTAATTTAATTAATTCGGTTCCAATATTATTTGCTTATTAAATTCCCCATGTTTAAAATATCATATGTCCATTAATTAAATAAATTACTGATAATTTATTTAATTAATATCTGATAGGGATAAATAAATCATGATTGTATAATTAAATACTGCATTAATTGTACAAGCTGTGGGCTGCTAGGCCCAATAAAAAGATATATGATACTCAGACCAGATAGGTTAAGCCTGATGGACCAGATCAGGCCTGATGGAATAAAAAAGGCCCAAAAGCCCTAATTATTAATTAATTTCGTAATTAATTAATAAGGGAAAAATCAGCCATTGAGAAGAGTCCCGATAAGGATATAAATCCTTATAGATTAGCCTCAAGGGGACCTAAAAGGATAAGGAATCAGCTTCCTACTTCCTAGGACTCCTAAGTCTATCCTAATTCAGAGGCTTGTCCACCAAGTCTCCTATACCAAGTCCAATTCAAGGACTCCCGCATCTATATAAGGGGCCTCACCCCACAAATCAGAACTACGTTTTTTGGCTTGATTCTCTAATTCACAGAGATACCTAGGCATCTCGTAAAGGCAGATCGAGCCACGAAACACGAGAGCAGCCATTAAAGGCCTTGAGCTCCCGAATCTTAGTAATAAATACAGCAAATAATAACCTTATTTTTTTATCCATAACATTTGGCGCCGTCTGTGGGAAAGCACAACAACAACCATGGCGAGAACACGGAGAACAATTGGAGCTCTGGAGGAAGGAACACCATCAGGGACAACTCAGGTGATTTCGTCAACCGTGGAGATTCCTCCCCATTCAACTTATGCATCTACTCAGGGGGAAGCCCAGATAGGGGCAACTCAACCTCAGCTACAAGGGACAACTCCCCCGACTATTCAAGGTACGAATCCTCAAGTTCAACAAATACATATACCTGTGAATTCTCGACCCGTCGGGTATGAATATTCAACTATTGTTACTACTAACCCCCTTATGGGATGCCCCTTCACCCTGAGGTTGGAGGAAGCGGATATGTTGGGCGAAGTGAAGCACGAGGGCGGTCACCCCCCTATATACGAGGATTGGGTCCTATTCCTGATGATCGGGAATTTTCTGGTCCTTACACTGAGAGAGACTCCGAATCTTCGGATGATGAAGTGGCCCCGAGAAGGAGGCGTCCTGGAAAAGAGCCAATAGCCGATGGAAGGCAACGCCCCCAAAGCACCCCAGGGGCGAATCCCCAAGAAGTGCAGGAAAGGATCAGGGCTCATGAGGCTGAAATCCAAAGGCTGAGGTGTGATTTGGAGGCTCACCAGGCCACTAGACCCCAGATACCTCCTAGGGGGAGAAATCCTCCTCCTGTCATAGACCTGGATGGTCCGGTAAGAAGAAGGGTTGTTGTCCCAAGAACTGATCCAAGCAATCTCCTTCCCCTTGGAGATCCTGATGGTCCAACTCCACCCTTCACAGAAGAGATAATGAATGCCCATATCTCAAGGAAATTCAAGATGCCCACTATCAAAGCCTATGATGGCACGGGGGACCCCGCTAATCATGTTAGGACATTCTCTAATGCACTGCTGCTGCAACCCGTGAATGATGCTATAAAGTGTCGGGCCTTCCCTCAAACCCTGTCGGGTATGGCTCAAAGATGGTACAGTCGCCTGCCCCCAAATTCTATTGGATCGTTCAGAGAATTAAGTCAGGCTTTTATTAAGCAATTCATCAGTGGAAGAGTCCATGAGAAAAGTTCGGCATCTCTTATGAGTCTTGTGCAGGGAGCTAAGGAATCTTTGAGAGATTACCTGAATCGTTTTACAAAGGAGGCTTTAAAAGTCCCAGACCTTGATGATAAGGTAGCCATGATAGCACTGCAACAAGGAACTAAGGATGAGTTTTTCAAGATGTCTTTGGCCAAACGACCCCCTGAAAACATGTTGCAACTCCAAGAGAGGGCAGGGAAGTATATCAAGGTTGAAGAAAGCATGAGGAGTATATCGCTAAGGACAAATATCCTAGAACCGAACAAAACCCTGATTCAACCCCCAAGAAGGGAGGACCTGGGCAAAAGTTCACTGAATACGCTAAGCTGAGTGCTCCTAGAAGTCAAATTTTGATGGAGATTGAGAAAGATAGAGATATTGGCTGGCCTAAGCGCTTGAAGGCTGATCCCGCCAAGCTAGATAAGAGTAAGTATTGCAGGTTTCACAAGGATGTTGGCCATGACACCGATGAGTGTAGGCAATTGAAAGATGAAATTGAGTTTTTGATTCGAAAAGGAAGGTTGAACAAGTATACTGGAGATGGAGGGGACAGAAATAATAATGGAAGGAAGAACTTTGAAGATCGTAGGAGGGACCAAGATGATTAGAGGCGGAATCCCCAACCTAGAGGGCCGGTTATAAATGCAATTTTTGGAGGACCATGACGCCCTCGAGGGCCAGTGATAAACACGATCTTTGGAGGTCCAACTGCTGCTGGATTGTCCAAAAATTCCAGAAAGGCATATACTAGGGAGGTTATGCATATTGTTGGAGAAGCCCCGAAGAGGGCCAGGACAGAAGTAATATTGGCTTTTGATGATTCCGATCTAGAGGGTGTAAAGTTTCCCCATGACGACCCACTGGTCATAACGCCGATAATAGGAAATAGCCCGGTTAAGAGGGTCCTTGTGGATAATGGTGCTTCTGTGGATATCTTGCTCCACGACACCTTTCTAAGAATGGGATATAACGACTCCCAGTTGACACCAACCGACATGCCGATATATGGATTTGCTGGAGTAGAATGTCCTGTGGAAGGGATAATCAAATTGCCAACCACCATAGGTACGGAACCAAGGCAAGCAACGCAGATGCTGGATTTCGTGGTGGTAAAGGCTAGTTCAACTTATAATGCTATCATGGGGAGAACAGGGATACATGCCTTCAAGGCAGTCCCCTCTTCCTACCATTCAGTCATGAAGTTTCCCACCCGAAACGGGATTGGAGAAGAGAGAGGAGATCAAAAAATGGCTAGAAGCTGTTATGTGGCCTCTTTGAGGGCAGATGGAGTCAGGGGGTAGGTTCTTCCTATTGAAGATATGGATGTTCAAGAAAATGATGAGAATAGAGGAAGACCAGTAGAAGAATTGGTTTCGGTTCCTTTAGACCCCGAGAATCCTGAGAGGATGACTTTCATTGGAGCCACATTAGAGGAGCCTCTTAGAGGGAAGTTAGTGAAATTTTTACAAGAAAATAGTGATGTGTTTGCATGGTCAGCAGCTGATATGCCAGGCATAGACCCGGAGTTAATTACTCACAAGCTAAACGTGGATCCAAGCCGGAAGACAGTGAAACAAAAGAAAAGAATTTTTGCCCCGGAAAGACAAGAGGCTATAAAACAGGAAGTAGAAAAGCTCTTAGAGGCTGGTTTCATTGAGGAGATTCAATTTCCGGAGTGGTTAGCAAACCCTGTAATGGTGAAGAAGGCTAATGGAAAGTGGAGGATGTGTATAGACTTCACTGATCTGAATGATGCATGCCCCAAAGACTGTTTCCCGCTGCCTAGAATTGATACTTTGATTGATGCCACTGCTGGACATGAGATGCTGAGTTTCATGGATGGATTTAGCGGATACAATCAGATCAAAATGCATAAGGATGACATTCCAAAGGTATCATTTATCACTGATTTTGGTGTTTATTGTTATCTTGTTATGGCGTTTGGTTTCAAGAATGCGTCACCTATCAGAGGTTGGTGAATAAAATTTTTAAGGATCTTATTGGGAAGACTATGGAAGTCTATGTTGATGACATGCTAGTCAAGAGTCTAGTAAAGACTGATCATATAACCCATTTGAGGGAAGCTTTTAAGGTCCTAAGGTACCACAAGATGATGTTGAATCCAACGAAGTGTGCTTTCGGAGTAGGATCTGGAAAATTCTTGGGATTGATGGTCTCAAAGAGGGGAATTGAGGCCAACCCCGATAAAATAAAGGTAATCTTGGATATGGAACCACCAAAAACTGTGAAGGATGTACAGAAGCTCACAGGAAGGGTTGCGGCGCTAGGACGATTCATCTCCAAGTCAGGAGACAAGTGCTTGTCATTCTTCAAGTCATTAAAGAACATTAAAGACTTTGTATGGAGTGAGGAAAATCAGAAGGCATTTGAAGAGTTAAAGAAGTATATGGGCCAGGCCCCGTTGTTGGCCAAGCCAGTTCTGAGTGAAGTTTTATTCTTGTACTTGGCTGTTTCAGAGAGCGCCTTGAGCGCGGTGTTGGTTAAGGAGGAACTGAAAGTCTAGAAACCCGTATACTATGTCAGCAAAATCTTGCATGGTGCAGAGTTGAATTATTCAACTATTGAGAAATTCGCTTTAGCCTTGGTAATGGCTTCAAGAAAGCTGCGTCCTTATTTTCAAGCTCACCAGATTGAAGTGCTAACAAATCAGCCACTGAGAAACATCGTTCACAGTCCCAAGGCAAGTGGGAGACTGATTAAGTGGGCAATAGAGTTGGGAGAGTTCGATCTCAAGTATAAGCCACGTACGGCCATAAAAGCCCAAGCATTAGCTGACTTCGTGGTGGAATGTACCATACCCAACCAAGAAGTCGGGGGGCAGGAAGATACCATACCTCAAGACAAGGGAATCGACAATGGGGACAAGGAGAAAGAATATTGGGTTCTCTATTTTGATGGAGCATCAAAAACAAGTTTCAGTGGAGCAGGGTTGGTTTTGCAAAGCCCTGATGGGTTCTTAATTGAGTATGCTATGAAGCTAGATTTTCCAACCACAAATAATGAGGCAGAGTATGAAGCCCTGATAGCTGGCCTTGGTCTAGCTGGGACACTTAGAGTCAAAAACTTAAAGGTCCGTGGAGACTCGAAGCTGATCATATCCCAGGTAAAGGGAGAATTTGAGGCAAGGGATGATACGATGGCTAAGTATGTCCGCCTAGTAAGGGCTGTGATGACCCAATTTAATGAATGCCATGTTGAACACATTCCAAGGGAAGAAAATGTTAAGGCAGATGCGCTATCAAAGTTCGCTTCGTCTGAGATTGAAGAAAGTTCAGGAAGTGTGTACTTCCGTGTTTTGAAGACACGAAGCATAGATGTTAAGCTAGTGGCTCCCATAGGCTTGGGGACGTCATGGATTGATCCCATCAAGGCTCACATTCAGACCGGTTGGTTGCCAAGTGATGCTACTGGAGCACGGAAGTTAACTGTTCGGGCACTAAGGTACTCTTTGATAGATGGGATTCTTTACAAAAGATCTTTCGTGGTTCCCTACTTGAGGTGTCTTAGGCCCGATGAGGCACGCTTGGCTCTTGAAAAAGTGCATGAAGGTATTTGTGGACAACACTTGGGGGGCAGGGCCTTGGCTCATAAGATAACTCGTTTAGGCTTCTATTGGCCAGAAATGATGGCCGATGCCAAAAAATATGTGAAGAAGTGTGATCGCTGTCAGAAGCATGCACAAGTTGTTAGACAACCCCCCGAGATGCTGACCTCTATCAACTCGCCTATTCCCTTTGCCATGTGTGGGATGGATATTCTAGGGCCTTTTCCTATGGCCACGGCACAAAGGAAATTTCTGATTGTAGCCATTGATTATTTCACCAAGTGGATCGAAGCCAAACCCTTGGCCAAAATCACTACTAAGCAGGTTGCACGATTCCTGTGGGAAAACATTATGTGCCGATATGGAATTCCCCGTATCCTCGTCACTGACAATGGAACACAATTCAACAATGAGGAATTCAAGAAGTATTGTGAAGAAAATGAAATTGAATTACGATTCACCTCTGTGGCTCACCCGCAAGCCAATGGGCAAGCAGAGGTAGCAAATTGGATAATCCTGGATGGATTAAAGAAGAGGATCGAGAAGTCAAGAAATAATTGGGTGGATGAGATACTTCCCATATTATGGGCCTATAGGACTACCTGTAGAGTCACGACAGGAGCAACTCCTTTCATGTTGACATATGGGGCAGAAGCAGTAGTTCCCGTGGAGATATCACATTCCTCTCCAAGGATTCAGGCTTTCAACGCAGAAGAAAATGAGGAAGGGCAGAGGTTAGCCCTGGATCTGATCGATGAAGTGCGAGATAAGGCACATGCAAAGATAGTAGAATATCAGAAAAAGGCTTCATTCTACTACAACCTAAGGGTTAAAGAAAGGTTTTTTAAACAAGGCGATCTAGTCTTGAGGAAGATAGAAGCATCTGGTGTAGGACAAAAAGGGAAGCTTGCCCCGAATTGGGAAGGGCCGTACAGAGTCAAGAGTGTTCAAGGTAGAGGAACCTACAAGCTAGAGACTATGGATGGATTTGAAGTCCCGAGAACTTGGCATGCACAAAACCTGAAGGTTTACTATGTGTAGGGCAGCCGGATACGATTCTCACTCGTCAGGATGGCGAGTAGGTTGAAAAGCACCTTGAAGCTTTGCTTGCTTAGGATTTATATGTTTTAGTTTTATTACGAAGTTTATTATTACTTGTGTAAGGGACGAATCCCAGACAATTTTACAAAATTCATGAGTTCTTCAAAGTATGTTTGTGGCCTAACAAATAAAAATCAAATGCATGGATGCAAGCATAGAAGGTGATAAATGAAATAGATCTGATAGATATTACAAAAATTCGATAAATAAAGTCTCGAAAATAGGATAAAAAAACAACAAGCCACGCAGGGCTGAAAAAGCTCTAAGGAGATGAAGTACCCTCGGCATCCATATCATCATCCTCTCCGCTCTCGCTGGATGTCTCTGTCGTCTCGGAGGAGGAGGAAGAGCTATCGTCCTTAGCTGGTTTGGAAGAAGACTCGGGAGGAGGAAGGAGTGGATCCTGAGGAACATGGTCCGAGACAACTACTCGGGTACGAAACCTCTGTAGCAAAGCCTCGTCATCAGGGCAGATGTAGTCCGCCGGGTTAATATCAGGACAAGCCTCGTTCACGGTCCCAAGGGCCGTGTCCCAACCAGTCCTAAAAAACCAGGGAAAGACTGAATCATCCCTAATCCTCATGGATTGGGCAAACTCCTCCGAGTCCAGATAGTTATCTATAGCTTTATCCTTCTCCAACCGAAGTACCACCAGCTCGGCGTTAGACTCTCCGAGTTCTTCCTCCTTGCGCTTGAGCTTCTTCTCCAGGGTAGCATACTTCTTCTGTTGCCTCCTGAGGGCATTATCGGCCTTATCAGAAGCCCGCTTCCATGATTCGGCTTGCCTCACAGCGCCTTGAAAGTAGGCGTTAGACTGAAACAAAGCAATTAACAAAGTATAAGGCAAGAAAATGCTACAAGAACAAGTTCAAAAAAGAGAAGGCATACCGAAGCCAGAGACTGAGCTCCCATGAGCTTAATCCTCTCAAGATCAGGGGTGGCCACCACATCAGTAAAGTCCTTGGGAGTCACGCCATGGTAGGACCAATCCCAAGCATGTTTCGTGGAACCAACTACGGTGTCCCCTCGGCGGAATCCCCAGAGAGGCTGAAAGGCGCCTGTGGCAGCAGCAGTAGGGGCAGCAGCAGTGATAGGAGTACCATGGCCTCCAGCTCCTTTAGTTGAAGCCTCCCCTATAGGCTCTTTGTGCTTCTTCAAAAAGATAGGCTCCGTGGCCTTTCCCCGGGTGTCTAGGCCTGCGAGCCGAGCTTTCTTCATCCTAGCTGTTTCCTCAACCAAAGGAACATTGTCCTCGTTAATCTCCTTAGCAGCTGAAACAAAGCAAAGGACAAAATAAGTGATGTTAATAATGCATGAAATGAAGTAAAATTGAGAAGGGAAGAAAAATACCCTGTTGAGAAACAGAGGATAGTCCCACATGAATCAGGGAAAACTCCTCTAAGAGAGTCCAGCTGGTGGTGGTGCCATCATCCTGAGTAAGCCCATTATAAATAATAGTTTCTTCAGGAGTTAAGTGAATGGATTTGAGGCTACCATCACTGGCCTTCCCGAAGGAAGATTGAAAAAGTGTGCCCCAGTCACCATTCTCCCAACGTAACCCAACAAAACTATTCCTCCAATTTTGATTATTATCAGGAATAGAGGCGCTGTTAAAGATATGTTTGCTTTTGGGCCTTTGCTTGACATAGACCCAGCCACAGATATTGGAAGAACTATTATAACACTGAAAGACCTTCCTAAAAATAGCTACAGAAAGAGGAAATCCCTCCCTAAGACAACAAACCATAAAACATAGAATGTTCCTCGAGGCGTTTGGAGGAAGCTGACACGGGTTGATTTGTAAATCAGCCAAAAGATGAGGAATAAAAGGATGAAAAGGAAACCTAAGCCCAGCATTAAGGGCATCTGTGTAAATAAAGAGAGTGTCGGGTCTCCAGTGGCAAGTACGGTCACCACCAGAGACTGGAACTAATCTAAAAGGAGGAAGGACGTTATAACGAGCATTTAGTTTATTGAAATCAATGTTGTGCCAAGTGTTACAATGATTAAAAGAATCGAGATGTGAAGTAGAGGGATATTCATCCCCCCTAGTGTTAATCATATCGATTAAAGACATGTACGAAGAACGGATCTCGATATCCTTACCTCGTTTTGAAGCCGAGGCAATCTTCGCCGCTCTCTCGGAATTCTTGTCAGCCATTAGTAAAGCCTAGAAAACCTGAAAGTCTTGAATGGAGGAGTGGCCAAAAAAAACTAAAGGAAGAGAAGAGGGAGAAATTTGTAGGATGAGTGGAGAAGTGAAATGAGAGGTGTGAGGAATCACACTCTCATCCCACCTTTTTATAGCCAAAAAGAAGGGGATTTGGGCCTCAAAAAAGCCCATATGGGCCCAAAAATGAAAGGATCTGGAATGTTCCAGATTATTTTAGAAAAATCTTAGAAAAATATGGAAAAATCTGGAATGATATAGAAATTCCAGAATATTCTGGAAGTCAGGCTTAAAAGTTAAAGCCCAATCCAAGTTTGAATGGGCTTTGGATATTAAAGCATGATAAAGGCCCAGTCCAAAAAAGCCCAGAAAGAGGGCCCAATTAGTTGACAGACAAAATCCCAGATTTAAGAAATGGGCCCTGGATGAAGACCCATTAAGAGGGTGGCCCAAGAAATCCAGGCCCAAATCAAGGACCCAAGAGAGTCCACCCCAGATGTATGGCCCAACTTCAAGGTAAAAGAATAAAAAAAAGGGTGGAGCCTGACCTAATTCGATCAGAACCTGCACCAAGATCCTAGTCGATTGCATTGAGGTCGATTTTCCTTCGACCAAGGATGAAAAAAGGGGCTATTTCGGTCAAGAGAAGGATCCTGACCAGAAATTCCTAGTCGAAAAGGGGAAATAACTGTTTCATTCAACCAGAATGCCAGAACGTTTTTTGACCCTGTCGACCAGGAAGTAAAGTAAAATCCTGATCGAATGGACCCTGCCCGAATTTACGTCGACCTGGGCAACAAAAGATGGCTAATTCGGTCAAAAAGCATGAAATCCTGACCGAAATGAAATCCTGGTCGAAAAATTCTGCTTGAAATAAAAAAAAAAGGGGGGGAAAATCCTGGCCGAAATTCGACCAGGATTCCTGATCGAAACCATCCTACCCGAAATCCTGTCGACCAGGGCAATATGAAGGTTAATTCGACCAGGATCCTGGTCGAATGGATTCCTGGTCGAAATCTGCATAAAAAAAATAAAAAAAAAAGAGAAAAGGAAGAAAAAAGAAAAAAAAAGGAGAGGGAAAAATTCCTGGAAAATTACAGAAAAATAAGGAAATTCCTTAAATAATTTCTGAAAAATACTAATATTTTCAGAAAATTAGGGAAAAATCCAGAAATTAAGGATAAATCCCAGAAAATTAGGGAAAAATCCAGAAAATTAAGGATAAATCCCAGGAAATTAGGGAAAAATCCAGAAAATTAAGGATAAATCCCAGAAAATTAGGGAAAATCCCAGAAAATTAGGGAAAAATCCCAGAAGATTAGGGAAAATCCCAGAAAATTAGGGAAAAATCCCGGAAATAAGGGAAAAATTCCTGGAAATTAAGATTATTCCTGAATAAAAGGAAAAATTCATTGTAAATGTGTAGGTCGCTCCACACTTTATGGAAAAACGAAACCCTGTAAGGGAACGAATAGACTTAACTTCTGCGAAACCTAATCAATGTTTCCCAAAAGTTGGGGGGCAAATGATAGGGATAAATAAATCATGATTGTATAATTAAATACTGCATTAATTGTACAAGCTGTGGGCTGCTAGGCCCAATAAAAAGATATATGATACTCAGACCAGATAGGTTAAGCCTGATGGACCAGATCATGCCTGATGGAATAAAAAAGGCCCAAAAGCCCTAATTATTAATTAATTTCATAATTAATTAATAAGGGAAAAATCAGTCATTGAGAAGAGTCCCGATAAGGATATAAATCCTTATAGATTAGCCTCAAGGGGACCTAAAAGGATAAGGAATCAGCTTCCTACTTCCTAGGACTCCTAAGTCTATCCTAATTCAGAGGCTTGTCCACCAAGTCTCCTATACCAAGTCCAATTTAAGGACTCCCGCATCTATATAAGGGGCCTCACCCCACAAATCAGAACTACGTTTTTTGTCTTGATTCTCTAATTCACAGAGATACGTAGGCATCTCGTAAAGGCAGATCGAGCCACGAAACACGAGAGCAGCCATTAAAGGCCTTGAGCTCCCGAATCTTAGTAATAAATACAGCAAATAATAACCTTAGTTTTTTATCCATAACAATTTCGTTTATCCTTGATCATCCACTCAACTTTTATTTAATTATTCCAGAATAAATTCCACCTGCAGGGTTTCACATATTTAAATCTTTTTGAGCTTTCAAGGGGACATCATTAACCCGAATATAATCAGGACATGGATTCCTTCAATAAATAATATCCACCATGTATATAATTCCATCACCCAAAATATAATGATATAATTCGAAAGAATTATTTCATATATAAATCAAAGCATGTAAATAATATACACGTGTCAATTACTATTTCCGGATTAAGAACCTAAGCATTAATAATAACATAGAATCTTAGTTCTCCTTCTTAATCAGTATTAAGGGAACAATTCTAAATTTGATCATGTTCAATATACACAAAGTATACTAGTATTATTTATTAGTCAATATAAACTAATCTAAATAATACTACAGCCGTACCAGTGGATTGTCCAACACCACCTGTGCTGTGAACCTTATTATATTATATAACCGTATTTAACAATCTAATATTCTGTATCCCATTTGATACTAGATTGTTCACAATATATAATATTAGACAACATGTAAACATTCAAATGATTCTCAAATAAACTACCCAGAAATAAATGTACATACTTCAAATAAATATTTTCAGTATACACTAACAATCTCCCACTTATACTCAAAATATTCTATGTGTACATCAGTGTTTATTTAATCCACTATTACATAAAAATCTATGTGTCCATCCATCTGACTCCTATCGCTTCCACATGCTTGTCAAAAACCTTGGTTGGCAAGCTCTTTGTGAAAGGATCTGCTCGGTTGTCTTCTGATGATATGTGAGCCACAACTATATCCCCTCGCTTTACGATTCCTCGTATGAGATGATACTTACGTTCAATATATTTAGCTGCTTTGTGGTCTCGTAGTTCCTTTGAATTTGCCACAGCACCAGTGTTATCACAATACACCATCAAGCTCCTAGGCAAATTAGGTACCACATTTAAGTCCAAAAGGAAGTTCCTGAACCATACAGCCTCCTTGGCAGCCTCAGAGGCCGCCACGTACTCGGCCTCCATGGTGGAGTCTGCAATGCATTTCTGCTTTACACTCCTCCATATAACGGCTCCACCTCCCAAAGTAAAAACATATCCCGAGGTTGATTTCCTCTTATCCCTATCTGATTGGAAATCTGAATCAGTATATCCCAAAGGAAATAGATCTGAGGCCTTGTAAATTAACATATACTCCTTAGTCCTTCTCAGGTACTTGAGTATAGTTTTTACTGCACTCCAATGTTCCTGACCTGGGTTCGACTGATATCTACTAACCATGCCTACAGCAAAGCAGATGTCAGGCCTCGTACATAACATAGCATACATTAAGCTTCCACATGCTGAAGCATAAGGAACTTCTTTCATGCTCTCTATATCCTTAGGTGTCGAAGGACACTGCTTCTTAGATAGAGCAACTCCATGCTTAAAAGGTAAAAAACCTTTCTTGGAGTTCTGCATGTTAAAACGAACTAATACTTCATCAATGTAGGGCACTTGAGATAAAGCCAAGATCCTTTTCTTGCGATCCCTTATAACTTTGATCCCAAGGATGTATGTCGCTTCACCTAAGTCCTTCATGTCAAATTGTTTGAACAACCATGCATTTACTGATGACAACATCTCAACATTGTTTCCAATGAGTAAAATATCATCTACATATAGTACTAGAAAAACCACTGCATTACCTTCACTTCTCTTATACACGCACGATTCGCTTGGACTTTGATCAAATCCATATGACTGGACTGCCTGATCAAAACGAATATTCCAGTCTCTAGAAGCTTGTTTAAGTCCATAAATAGACCTCTTAAGCTTACATACCAGATGCTCTTGGCCTTCCTTAATGAATCCTTTTGGTTGCTGCATATAGATGGTTTCTTCAAGACATCCATTAAGAAAAGCTGTCTTGACATCCATTTGCCAAATCTCATAATCGAGATGAGCTGCTATAGATAAAAGAATACGGATTGACTTAAGCATGACTACCGGTGAAAAGGTTTCCTCATAATCGATACCTTCTTTCTGAGTATACCCTTTCGCAACAAGTCTTGCTTTCCAGGCTTTCACCTTTTTATCTAATCCCCTCTTTTTCTTGTAGATCCACTTATATCCAATAGGTTTTATACCTTTGGGTGGTTCCACGAGCTCCCAGACCTGATTAGAATACATTGATTCTATCTCAGATTCCATCGCCTTTTGCCAAAATCTGCATTTTTGTCTTGTACTGCCTCTTCGTATGTACGGGGATCATCATCATGTTCACCAGGGACCAAGTCTGAAGACTCTCCCAAAAACATGAATCTATCAGGCTGTTGAACAACCCTCCCACTACGACGAGGCACTGGTGCGGTATTAGTGACAGGTTGTACATTATGTTGTGGTTGTTCTACTTGTACTACAGCTTCATGGGTATTATTTGTCCCTCCCACTAGTTCCTCTAAAATGACACTACTCATGGGTTTGTGATTCATTATATAGTCCTCCTCCAAGAATCTTGCATTGGTGCTAACAATGACATCCCGATTCTTCGGACTATAAAATAAATATCCTTTCGTTCCCATGGGGTAGCCTACAAACAACCTTACTTCTATACGAGATTCTAACTTAGTCGCGTTCTTGTTCAGCACATGTGCTGGACAACCCCATATTCGAATATGTCTTAGATACGGTTTATCCCCGGTCCACAATTCTAAGGGGGTTTTAGGAACCGACTTAGAAGGTACTAAGTTCAGAAGATAAGTTGTTGTCTCTAAGGCATGTCCCCAAAATGACTTGGGTAAATCCGAATAACTCATCATCGATCTAACACTCTCTAAAAGAGTCTGTTTCCTTTTCTCTGCTACACCGTTCTGCTGGGGTGTGCCTGGTGCAGTTAACTGGGATTTTATCCCATTTTCTGATAAATATTCCCTAAATTCTCCAAGCAAGTATTCGCCACCACGATCTGATCGTAGTGACTTGAT